>NC_056743.1:1051361031-1051663531 GCF_019279795.1 Protopterus annectens
TCGTCTTTTATTATTATCGTCTAGGTGTAGCTGGTTCAACTAATAAAACCTCAGCAGACAGGGCTTTAATGCGAAGTGTCTGCTTGGAATGGTGGATGGCTTCAAAAGTAACTGTCATTGTCATGAGTGAATGACTTCCTTCACTGCATGTCTACCATGCACCCCTTACACCATGAGGCAAATGCGGAGACATGCAAAGGGATGTTTAGCCACACACACAAACAAAAAAATGGAAAACTGAGGACAGAGTCTTCAAAATAATACACAGAAAATATGGAGAAAAATATTGAAATCTACTAAATTTATAAGCCTGTGCTATATTTAGTAAACAAGCCCTTGTAACAGACTTAATCTCAACACCTCTGCATGAGAGAACCAAAATCACTGGAGCAACAAATTTAAAACTACTGTTGTTTGTCTTTCGGATTTTCCAAGTTAGGGGTCGCCACAGCGGAACTCCGGTCCGCTAATGATTGGCAGTAGATTTTCACAAATGCCGAGGCGCCAGCTCAACGTCCAACCTTCACAGAAGGCACGCCCATTTACGCATGTCTTTCGAACGCCCACCCAACAACGGGGAGGACATGCAGACTCCACACAGAAGGCACTCCCTGCACTCTAGCCGAGAATCGAACGGGAGAACCTCTTGTTGTGAGGCAACAATGCTACCGCTGCACCACCGCGGATTGTAACAAATTTAAAACTGTATTGACTATAGCCTTGCAAGCGCCAGTTTTCAGCTAAAATTTAAATGCATACATAATCCTTGTAAACGCATCATAAACTGGCATACCATTTTTGAGAACTAATTTGCGTTAATTTTAAAAGACATTTCCCACAAGTAATACTTGACAATGCCCATAAGCAAAGCAAAGTAAAGTACAGTTTTGTACCTACCATAAATATAGATGTTTGAGTGTATACACTGCTGCAGTCATTACACTTGGGTTAGCCTGCAGTCAGGCGGTTCCCCAGTCGGCCTGAGTTCCAAAGTCTTGGTCCGGTGTCAGTGCGACAGGGGTATACAAGATGCAGCCGACGTCATTTTCTTCAGTTTCTCTTGCCCCAGATGTCAGGTGCCTCTAAATAGGTAGGCAATTCCAACTGCTAATAAAACATACATAAGAAAAGCAAAAAACAACTTACAGCTACCAGCAAATACTCCCCATAGGTAGTAAGGGTAGAAGACAAAGGTACGTACCAGCCAGTAAAAGGGGAAGGAGGGAGGGTAACCTGGACTGCAGCAGTGTATACACTCGAACATCTACATTTATGGTAGGTACAAAACTGTACTATGTTCTTCGTGTTACACTGCTGCAGTCATTACACTTGGGTAGAATCCGAAAGCTGAGGTAGGGTGGCTGGTTCTATAAGGCATTAGGGGTGGCTATAAGGCCCTGCAGCACTGCAGTGGTGAAGCCAGCTCTGGATTTAGAGAATAGAGGCAGATGGTAATGCTTGGTGAAGGTATGTACAGAACTCCAAGTTGCTGCTTCCAAAATATCCTTGGTAGGTACTCCCCTGAGGTAGGCAGTTGAAGTGGCTGTTGCCCTGGTGGAGTGGGATCTAATGCTGCTAGGTACAGGTTTTCCATGGTATGTGTAGCAGAACCGTATACAATGTCCTATCCATTTTGAAATACTCTGTTTTGAAATGGCTTTTCCCTGTGCTCCTGCAGCATATGCTACCAATAATTGCTCAGATTTTCTGAAAGCTTTGGTTTTGTCCAAGTAGAAGCGTAACTGCCTGTGAATGTCCAAAGAGTGCAGTAGTCTCTCCCCTTTACTCTGTGGTTTAGGATAAAAAGTTGGCAGGTGAATAGTTTGGTTTAGAGCTACACTGGATACCACCTTTGGCATAAACGTATGGTTAGTTCTTAAAGACACCCTGTCCTGGTGGAAAATGAGGAAAGGTTCCACTGCCATTAGTGCCTGTAATTCTGAAACTCTTCGTGCTGATGTTATTGCCAGGAGCAGAGCAGTTTTCCAAGAGATATATTTTAATTAAGCTGTGTTAGCTGGCTCAAAAGGAGGTAAAGTTAGTTTTTCTAAAACAAAGTTGAGATCCCAAGTTGGAGTAGGTGCTCTACAGGGTGATCTTATGTTTTTAGCCCTTCTGAGGTACTGTTTTAACAGAGGATTAGAGAAAATTGGTGGATCCGTGTTGTAATGAGCAGAGATGGCAGAGGCGTGGATCTTGATGGATGAGAAGCAGAGGCCTTTGTCCAGCATCTCAGTTAAGTATTGTAGTATCTGAGGAATGTTTGGGACAAGAGGGTCAAGGCTGTGAGCTTGGTTCCAGGCACAGAATCTCTTCCATTTATCCAAATAGGCTTTCCTGGTACTAGGCCTTCTGGCCTCCAGAATGACATCCATAACAGCTTTGGAGAGGCATTGCTTGCTTGACTGAGGAATCTTCCATGCAGCTAGGTTTAAGGTCTTTAGCTGGCTGTGTAGTATTTGACTGGCTGTGTAGTATTTGATTGTTGTGCTGAGTCAGCAGATGTTGGATTTGAGGCAAAATCCAGGGTGGTTCTTGTGCTAAGCTCCTTAAGATTGGGTACTAGTGCTGGCGTGGCCAGTCTGGTGCAATCAAGATCATCTTTGGCTCTTCTTGCCTGGCTTTTATGAGTACCTTTGGCAGGAGAGGTAGTGGTGGGAAAGCGTATACTTGCAGGTTCTCCCAGCTGAATGAGAGGGCATCCACTTTCCATGCTTGTGGATGATAACTCCTTGTGCAGAATTTCTGTAGCTGGCAGTTTAGTGGGGATGCAAACAGATCTATGTCCGGGCTCCACCATTTCTGTGTTATCATTCTGAATATTTGTGGATTCAATTCCCATTCGTGGGGATCCATGATGTTTCTGCTTAAGTCGTCTGCCAGTGTGTTTTTCTCTCCTGGCAGGAATTGTGCTTGCAGATGAACTTGAAGGTTTATAGCTGTGTTACACAAGGTCATGGCTTGTCTGCATAGGGGGTAGGAGTGAGTGCCCCCTTGCTTGTTTATGTACCACATAACTGTGGTGTTGTCTGTCTTTAGCAGTAGTTGTCCTGGATGCAGTAGGTCCTTGAAAGCTATAAGGGCATTTTGTACAGCTAGCATCTCTTTTTGATTGATGTGAAGATGCCTTTGTTCTGCGAGCCACGTGTCCTGAATACATTTGCCTGCCATGTGTGCTCCCCAGGCGTAATCCAATGCATCTGTTGTCAGTGTTTGCCTGGCTGTGGGTTGTGTAAAAGACTGTCCCTTGTTGAGGTGACAAGCTTGAGCCCACCATTGAAGCTCCCGTTGAAGGCAAGGGATTAGTGGTATAACTGTTTCCAAACTTTGACAGTGTTGCGACCATACATTCTTTAGGTACCACTATAGTTTCCTCATATGCACTCTGGCATATTGAATTAGTAGTATGCATGATGCCATGTAACCCAAGGCCTGCAGAATTTTTCTTGCAGGGAGTTGGGTCTTTGTTGCCATCAATTGAAAGTATTGAGTCAGTTGTCCTTGCTTGTCTGTCGTGAGATAAGCCATCTGGGCCAGTGTGTTCAAGGTGGCACCCAGGAATATAATCTCTTGTGAGCGCACTAGTTTTGATTTCTTTTCGTGGGCAACTTAACTTTTTTTACAAACGCCAGATGCTTTAGAAGAATGTCCTTGCTCTCTGCTTGAATCAGGCAGTCGTCCAGGTATGGATAAATTTGAATTCCTTTCTGTCTGCAAAATGCAATTACTGGTGCCAGGCACTTTGTGAAGACCCTGGGCGCAGTAGATAAGCCAAAGGGCAGTGCAGAGAATTGGTAGTGCACTGAACCAGCTATGAATCTGAGGTATCTTCTGCAGTTTAATCTGATAGGGACATGCAGGTATGCCTCCTTGAGGTCCAAAGTCACGAGCCAAGCTTTCTTGCCCAGCATGGGAAGAAGCTGCTGTAGTGTCAACATTTTGAATTTACATCCAGGTAAGTGTTTAGAGATGAAAGATCCAGAATGGGCCTCCAGGCTTTGTCCTTTCTGGGTTCCAGAAAGAGTCTCGAGTAAAATCCTTGTCCTTGCTCCTGTGATGGTACCTTTTGAATAGCTCTCCTATCCATGAGTGCTGTAATTTGTTTTTGAGCCTCTGCCCATTGATTTGGTGGAAGATTTGGCATTCCTTTTAACCTTGGCAGAGTGTGAAAGTGGAACCTCTAACCTTGAAATACAATGTTGAGAACCCATTTGTCTTTGGTGATCATTTGCCAATTGTGGTAGAAGAGTGCCAGTTTTCCTCCCAAGTGGGCTGCCAAGAGGGATTTGTTTGGCAGCTGTAGTGGGAAGTCATTGGAGCTGCTTTTTATATGGTTGGGGCCTGTCTTCCCCCTTCTTTCTGGCCTGATGCAACCCATTGTCGACCTCTACCTCTTGGACATCTGTATCTTCCCTTTTTGAGGTCTGTCTGTAATTGGAAAGGACCAATTCTTAGTTGGCCGGTTTCTGCTAAATCTAGGAGGCCGAACCTGTAAGAAATCCTTCACTGTTTGCATAGATTTTGCCTTATCCTCCATTTTCTTTAATACCTCTTCTGCCTTAACTCCAAATAACACATCCTGCTGCAAAGGTGCATCCAATAATTTTGCTTTAACATGATCTGGTAAAGTATGTTCTTTTAACCAAGCATGTCTTCTAATGACAGAGCCTATAACTGCTGCTCTGCAGGAGGCCTCTATAGAATCAAAACCACATTGCAAAGTATGCTTTCCCACTTGTTCAGCTGCATGCAATAAATCCTGCATTTCTTTAAAATTAGGAAGATCTGATTCTGGAAGTAGTTTTTAAAAATTGCTGATATTTTAGCATGTGAAACTGGCAATTTAAGGCTCTCATTGCTAAAGTTGCAGACGTATATATCTTCTTTCCCCATCTTTCTAAGGCTCTGGAATCTCTGTCAGAGGAAACTGGATTCTTGGCTGATGAGGCCTTAACTCCTTTGGGTCCCTGAGAAGTAGTGTCAGGGTCAGCTACAGGGCTTTTATACAGAAATTTATGTGAGTCAGGGACTCTGTCAGGTTTAACAGGGGCTGGAGGTAAGGAATCAGGATTTAAGCTGGATTCAGTATACACATCATCCACAATATCTAACACTGGCGGAATAGCAAGGGGTCTGTGTTGAGGTAATAAAAGGAAGTCTCTGAGCCTCTTCTTGGATTCTGAGTAATCCTGGCCTTCCCAGTGGAAATGCTCCCTCATGGTATGTAGGGTTTCCCCAAAGGAGTAGTCCTCAGGCGGTGAGGCTGATGGAATTGATTCTTCAGCATCAGAATCCTCATAAGGGGGTAAAGAGTATCCTAGGTCTGAGGATGAATCAGAAGAGATGGACACCTGGTCGGATGAGTCACAGTCTGCATCCTGTCTAGGCCTTTTATCAGGAGGGGAATGGGACCCCCTGATCAGAGTGATTAGGTCTTCGGCCATTTTGAGCATTTGTTTCTTAGGCATGGAGGCCTGTCCTGGAGAATGATGTATTTGTTTCTTTGATTTTAAAGGAGGCTTAGACTTAGCTGAGGGTTTAATGCTTAACTGAGTAGGTCTGAAGACACCCTCTGAAGCTGTGGGTTGCTCAGCTACTCCGGATCCCTCTGAAAGGTTAGTCTCGGTAGGCTGAATAACTTGTGCGTCCGAAGGCCCAGCCATCTCCACGTGGGAGTCAGAGGCGGCCTATGGTTCTACAGAAGCGGTCGTCAGGGGCTGCGAAGGTGCCTCGCTGAAAACCAGAGAACCAGCGACTGGCCTAGAAGAGGTTTCTTTGATTTTAAAGGAAGCTTAGACTTAGCTGAGGGTTTAATGCTTAACTGAGTAGGTCTGAAGACACCCTCTAAAGCTGTGGGTTGCTCAGCTACTCCGGATCCCTCTGAAAGGTTAGTCTCGGTAGGCTGAATAACTTGTGCGTCCGAAGGCCCAGCCATCTCCACGTGGGAGTCAGAGGCGGCCTGTGGTTCTACAGAAGCGGTCGTCAGGGGCTGCGAAGGCGCCTCACTGAAAACCAGAGAACCAGCGACTGGCCTAGAAGAGGTTTCTTTGATTTTAAAGGAGGCTTAGACTTAGCTGAGGGTATAATACTTAACTGAGTAGGTCTGAAGACACCCTCTAAAGCTGTGGGTTGCTCAGCTACTCCGGATCCCTCTGAAAGGTTAGTCTCGGTAGGCTGAATAACTTGTGCGTCCGAAGGCCCAGCCATCTCCACGTGTGAGTCAGAGGTGGCCTGTGGTTCTACAGAAGCGGTGGTCAGGGGCTGCAAGGGCGCCTCACTGAAAACCAGAGAACCAGCGACTGGCCTAGAAGAGGTTTTGTCGTCAGTTTTGGGCCTCGGATGCCTATCCTTGTCTTTGCGCTTTTTGTGTATTCCGGTCGTCGGAAGTTCCGACGACATGGTATAATTGAATTTTCTACCAAAATAATGGCGGGCAAAATCAAACCAACGTTTAATAGTGCGCTTGTTAAACCTATCACACCGACAACCAGTGACGTCGTGGTCTGGGTCTAGGCACGGGATACAATAGGAATGGAAATCCTTATGAGGTATTTGCTTCCCACAAGAAATACATTTATTAACTTTTACTGACATCGGTCTGAGGCAAGAAAAAGTTTCCCCAATGGGGTACTTAGCTTTGTAGAAGACTTCGGTTCTGGATTCGGAATGAAAATCTCAGGAGACGGCTGACTGGCACTTGCGAACTGCTTTTGCTTCGGGCACCGTGCGGCAAAAAAGACTGAAGAAAATGGTGTCGGCTGCATCTTATATACCCCTGTCGCACTGACGTCAGGGAGGAGGCAACAGCAACCGACACCGGACCAAGACTTTGGAACTCAGGCCGACTGGGGAACCGCCTGACAGCAGGATAACCCAAGTGCAATGACTGCAGCAGTGTAACACGATGAACATCCACAGGACTGTTTTATACACCTATTCTTTTTTTACACTGACTAGGAAAACCAATGATCCTGTATATAGGTTCATAGGTTCATACTAGGCTATCTGCCCTAGGGCATTTATAAGCTTAGCCAGAGTGTGTTGGCTTTCACCACCCATTTTAAATTAATTTTGCTATGCCCTTTTTCATGGTTAGTATACTGTGCCTCTGTCTAACATTGACACAGAAGTGATACCCGGGGTAAACCTACGATCTCCCATCCACTCATCAAGATTCCTCTTGAAGAGAGTCAATGAGGGACTCTGCCTAACCTGGACTGGGATTTTATTCCAGAGTGAAGGGAGCCTCTGGGTTATGAATCTGTCCCTCCAGCATGTCCTATTTATTTCAGTGCTGAGGTTCAAGTCTGTCGAGCTCGTGGCTCGATGGGATTTGGATTTTCTGAGATGCAGCATGTCCATTAATTCCGGGTTGGACATGGCTTTATACGTCAGGCATAGATTGCCTCTGAGCAGGCGGTATGCCACTGAGTAGAGCTGGAGTTTCTTTAACCGGGCAGCATATGGCATCTGTTTGAGCCCTTTGATCCTCTTGGTGAGGTACTTTTGGGGTCTTTCCAGTTGCTGCAGGTGTCTGGTAAGGTACATCCCAAAAGGGGCATTGTACTCAATTATGGGCCTGATGAGGGATGAGTAAAGAGGCACGATGACCTCCCCTGATCTAGATGTGAATCCCTTCATGATTAGGTGGGCTATAAAAAATGTTTTTCTAACCACTTTGGCCACGTGGCTGTCAAATGAGAGATTGCTATCAACTTGGGTCCCCTGGTCCCTAATTACTTCTTCTGTACTTAATGGAATACCACCTATGTGGCAATTTGTGGGCACTTTGTTTCTGCCAAAGGGGATGACTATACACTTTTTGGCATTTAGCTTGAGGCCATGGCTCTGGCACCAGTTGTCTGTTTCTATGAGGCCCTTTTGGAGGATGCTTGTGTCGGCTGGAGAGTCGATTATGGCATCCAGTTTGCAGTCATCTGCGAACTTGGTCAGCCACAGTCCTTCCATGTTGGCCTGTACCTCCGAGAAATATATACCAAACAAGAGAGGTCCCAGGACTGAGCCTTGTGGGATGCCACTTGTAACTGGTTTGGAGTCTGACATGGCTCCAGCAATTCTAACCATATGGGTTCTGTCCTTGAGCCAGTTTGCAACCCATATAGTGACATAGGGGTTTATATTTAAGCTGGTGAGCTTATCTATAATGCCCGAGTGGGGTATTGTATCGAAGGCTTTTGCGAGGTCCAGGCAGGCTGTGTGGACCACCTTCCCCTCGTCAATGGCCTTGGTGACCGTTTCAAAGAAATCGACCAGGTTTAAGAGGCAGGATCTGCCCTTAACAAAGCCGAACTGGGTAGGATCCAGTGTCTGTAGGTCCCCAATATCTTTATTTATGAGGTCCATGATGATCCTTTCCATAGCTTTGCAGACCAAGCTAGTCAGGCTTATGGGGCGATAGTTTCCAGGATCCGTTGAGGCACCACCTTTGGGGAGAGGGACCACTGTTGCTGTACGCCACTCTTTGGGTACATAACCTGTAGTAAGGCTGAGATTGAACAGTAGTTTTATGTTTGGGTTTAGCTCTTCTTGGAGTTCATGTAGGATGCAGCCCGGGACACCGTCTGGTCCCATTGATGCTGTGTTTTTTGCTTTGGAGAGGGCGGCTCTTACCTGAGCATCTGAGATGTCAGGGGGGGCAGCACTCTGCTGTGATAGATATTTGCCCTTTTGGTGGGGAGGGGAGGAGAAGTTTGCGCTGAACGTGTCAGCTAGCATGTTGGCAATGTCTGTGGGTTCGGTGTATTTTTTTGTCATTTTGGACTAATTCTGAGCATATCTGGGAATTCCCACCCAGGTTACTAACATAACTAAAGCAAGCCTTGTGATTATCCTTAGTGTCCTGTGCAATTTTTCTCTCGAAGCTGGCCTTAGACGATTTTATGAGTGCCCGTAGTTTTTTGCTAATACTGATCAGAGACGCCTTCCCTTTTTGGGATTTTGCTCTATCATGTAGTAGCTTCCTCCTTCTATTGTATAGTTTGTTTATGGCTGGGGTCCACCAGACAGGACATCTGCCTTTGGAGGATTGGGTCTTGGTTTTATTTGGGATTGCATGATCCATGCATTCCTGAAGGTGTTCAGAGAATGCATTTATAAAGGATTCTGCGGTCTGGGACGTATTTTCCACAGGCCCGGGGGCTTTGAAGGATTCCACCTCGGTTTTGAGGAGTGTGAAATTTGCTTTAGAGAAGTTTTTCACCGTGGTTTTCTGGGCAGCGGGTGGGGTCGGGATGTGAATATCCAGTGAGATTAGTTTATGGTCTGATCTTACCAGTGAGGGATACACTTCTGGTCTGGAGCATAAAGTCCCCATGTTGGTGATGATCAGGTCCAGTATGTTTTCCCCTCTTGTGGGAGTGGTAACAAGTTGTTCCACAGCATTTGAGTTTATAAATTCTAGGAACCTTTGGGCTAGGGTGTTGGAGCTGGAGTAATGCTCCCAGTCTATGTTTGGGTAGTTGAAGTCACCCAATACAATGGTGTTTGGAGAGACCTTCATATTTTTCAGTGTTCTCAGGAAGGCCGAGTGGGGTTCCTGGGTTTGGGAGGGTGGTCTGTAGCAGGCTATAAACTGGAAGGCAGTTTTACCCACTGTTAGTTGCACATGGATAGTCTCTGATGCTTCGTGCTGTGCCACCAACCTGGAGGTGTGGGTATCTTTGACAAATATTGATACTCCCCCTCCTTTTGTGGTTCGGTCCAAGTTTTGGGGCCGAAAAGCATGGTATGAGGTATAACCTGGTAGTGCTGAGGTGCTCTCAGGAGCCTTGAATCAGGTTTCTGTTACTGCACAGATATCGATGTTCTCCATGCTAAGGAGAGTTTTGAGTGCGAGCATCTTGAGGTTTAGACTTCTGGCGTTGAGTAGCATTACTCTTAGTTTCTTATCCCTTGTGATACCTATGGAGGTGGGTTTGTCTTTTGAGCCTTGCCTAAAAAAGGCACTATGGGGGTAGCAAGAGCCTTTGCCAATATCCGAAAGCCCAGGGTTGACAGGTGCAAGCCGTCCCTAGTGAAGCATCGTGGCTTGTCGAGCATGTCATCCCAGGCTGACAGGCATTGGATCCCCTTTGAATGACACCAATACTTAAGCCAATTGTTGAAATTGATCATCTTGTCTTCATATTGTGTCATCATTCTTGGTGAGGGTAAGATGCTACTCAAGGTCAGGGTCATACCGGCCTGGGCTACATGCTCAGAGAGTTCCTCTATGTCTCTTTTCATGTAGTCCAGGGAGGTACGTCTCAGGTCATTCACACCAGCATGGACAATGACTAAGTCATATTTGTACTTGCCTTGGAGTGACCTGAGTGCTTGTGTTATGTGGCGGATCCTAGCGCCTGACAGGCAGCTCACCGTGACCTTCTCCTTGTTCAGCCTGGTGAGCGGGACGTCAGTGTGCCTGACGATAGAGTCACCAATTACAAGTGTATCAGGTGTGTTGTTTAGCCTTAAGGGCTGTGACTGTTCGGCACACTGGCTTTGTGAGCTATGTGTTGCACGTGTTTTGTTTTGGGGTAGCGGTTGCTTGGGTGTCTGCTTTGGAGGTCTCTGCTGCTTAGGCAGATTTTTATTTAGAGCCTCCGAGTATGTTTTTGTGTGTTTATGTGTTTGGTTTGCTGTCGTGGTAGGTCTATGTGAGACTGGAATTGTAGTGAGTGTGGTTTCCTTCTCCTCCTGACTGGTTATGCCAGTACCGAGTTGAGAGAGCTTAGCCTCCAGTTTGGCTATATGGTTGCATCTCTCACATGTGTTGGAATTTGTTGGGAGAAGGAGAGGGTTGTCTGTGTACATGAGGCCTCAAGATTCCCAGATTCACCAGCTGGACCGGAGAGGAGATTGACAACTGACCTTTGGACATGCTAGAATAGTATTGGGAATTCCTTTATAATTGAAAAAAGGGCCAATGGGGAACAAGGTACTCAAGGGGAGTTTGTGAGGGTGTAGTGCTTTTAATTTTTTTAGTGCTGACTTATATAATTGCTTTAGTGAGCAAGTGCCAGGTAACTTAAATGCAATGTGCTACAGGTAACTTAAATGCAAAAACGACAAACAGTAACTTTCTTTCAAGTGAAACAAGGAAATAAGTACAGTAAGCAATGCAGATATCACTAGGGATCCACAGAAGCACTGAAAAGCCACATTTTAGGTGAAATTAGCTTTTCAGGGAAATAACAAGCAAACAAGCATACAAACAAAGTTAGATTCAGCAGGCCTGGATCTAGTCTATGCTACAGCAAACAAGGTGTACCAATTACAGTAAGAAGCAGTTCAAATATGCAGGCACTATAAGCCTTTAACCAGAAATTCCCAGCTCAGAAGGGCAGAGTCCAGCCTCTCCTCCCATAAGAGTGCAGACCACGAACCCTCTTAATGTAAAATAACTGGCCTGAAGCCCAAGTGCTTAAACCAGAACTAATACACTTTTAGAATAACAGACACTGAGCCCTAAATCAGCAGTTCCCAACTTAGAAGGATGTAAGCTACCTGTCCTGCCACCACAGTGCAGGCCACAAACCTTCCTAATGTAAAACAACTGGTCTGAAGCCCAAGTGCTTAATCCAAAAGACTTAGAATGATAGCTACACTTTAATCAAGTTACTACCAAGCAGTAATAAATAAAATTTAATACTTTAAAGAATGCCTGGATTAGTGCTCAAGTTATACAAACAAAGCTAGATTCAGCAGGCCTGGATCTAGTCTATGATACATCAAACAAGGTGTACCAATTTCAGTAAGAAGCAGCTCAAATATGCAGGCACTATAAGCCTTTAACCAGAAAATCCCAGCTCAGAAGGGCAGAGTCCAGCCTCTCCTCCCACAAGAGTGCAGACCACAAACCCTCTTAATGTAAAATAACTGGCCTGAAGCCCAAGTGCTTAAACCAGAATTAATACACTTTTAGAATAACAGACACTGAGCCCAACTGCTTAAACCAGAATTAATACACTTTTAGAATAACAGACACTGAGCCCTCAATCAGCAGTTCCCAACTTAGAAGGATGTAAGCTACCTGTTCTGCCACTACAGTGCAGACCACAAACCTTCCTAATGTAAAACAACTGGTCTGAAGCCCAAGTGCTTAAACTAAAAGGCTTAGAATGAGTTACACCAAGCAGTAATAAATACAACTGAGTACTTTTAAGATGACACAAAAGCAAAATAAAGTAGGAAGAAACACAAATACAGTAAAAGCAGATATCATATACATGCTAATATGACACTCCTAGCACAATACTCATCAGAAATGCAAAAGCCTGCCTGTTTCCTACCTACCCTATATACAGTGCTATTCATATCATTTACAGTGCTTGCAGATTGTGCATACTGGTTTCTAAAAATCCTTTACAGATCTGAATCTCGACAGACTCTGTACACGACACTTCTCACAGGTGCACAACTTTCCTCTTGCTGTTCTACTTTAGTCCTTAAGAGTTCCTGCATACTCCTAACATCCTCTGCAAATCTACATAAAAAAGATGCTGACAGAATATCTAAAAGATATAGTCTACTAGGGTACTACAACCAGTCCCTACACTACCAGCTTCCCTCTGCCCAGTCCTTTGATCTGTCAACCCCTCTGTTGAAATATCCTATAAATCAATTACTTTGACAATGCTTTTTATGCATCCATGAAATCATACTTCCTTAATTACTGAATTACTTACCTTCAAAATTAAATCTTGGTTCCAGCCTTCTCCAGTCATTCCTCTTTAATTGCATCCTTCTCACCCGTCTTCAAACAATGCTGCTTTTTACACTACCGTGCTCAAGTCCAGTTACCTTAACTTTCTCTCTCCTCATACCCAAATCTTTGACTCCCTTCATCTTTCTTGCAGCACTGCACTTTGCTCCTTTCACCAGTTTACTTTTTGTTTTTCTCTATGGCCACCAGAAATGGGCAAAGCAATAGGGATTCAGCCATATTACCACTCCATGCACATCAAAACAAAAATGATATCAACTCTGGAATGAAGTCCCTTGCATACCAATGTAATGTTGGTTTAACCAACTACACATTGGTTTTCTTACATACTAGCTAGAAATAAAGTGTTCTACCAGGTTACAATGCTCATCAAGCCAGACACTGGATTCTGACCATAGTTCTATCATAATGTTTAAAAATTAAGTATGGTAACCATCTGAAATCTCTGGATCTGCACTGGTAAGTCCTAAAAAGTACAGACTGAAAGACCAAAAATCTGGACTTACATATACCAAGTCCAAGACTGTCAATTCCTGGAATATCTCCTTTTCTCCAATGTACAGTGATCTCGGAATAGGCATATGCATACATATATACATGTTTAGGGGGTGTGGGGGGCTTGCCTCTCTGCAAAAAATGGAGATGTTTGGTATGTGCTCTACTCCTACACCTTCAATGTTTGTCTTTTTGGCTTTTCCCGGTTAGGGGTCGCCACAGCGTAACTCCGGTCCGCTAATGATTGGCTGTCGATTTTTATTGTGCCGAGTTACCAGCCCGACGCCCAACCTTCAGCGAAGGCACGCCCATTTACGCATGTCTTTTGGAGACCACTCAACTGCGGGGAGGACATGCAGACTCCACACAGAAGGCAATCCAGCCGAGAATCGAACAGGAGAACCTCTTGCTGTGAGGTAACAATGCTACTGCTGTACTTTGAATACTTTTTCTTTTTCTGTATTAAGGGACTCACTAATAACAAGGTTGAGATTTCAATGGGGAGCTATTAAGCACAATATGCTTGCTAGATCCAAAACTGAAACCACTTGCTACACTACACCCATATGCTAAATATCTTACCATTTAGACCCAGGTTTGGAAATATTGTGTAGAAAACGTGAACAAGACTTGTTTGCTTTGTTTTCCATACCAGGCACTATAGAGAGTGAGTTTTTTTTTTACTTGACTCGTGATGAAAGACAGACCCTTAGGGAACTGCAGGAAGATAGTACTTTAGTCATTAAATCTGCAGACAACGGGGATGTAATTGTTTTTATGGACCATGAGTTTTATAAATGTTCTGTTACTGAAATGTTATCTAATGATTATATTAATACCATACAACGTTTGATTTTATTCCTTATACATGACTGTCATGACAACTTTTTGATAATAGATGAGTTTTCACAATATCTCACCGCTGAAAATCCAATAACATCTATATTTTAAGGGCTCCCCAAAATACACAAAGATGCCCAACATCCACCGTTTAGGCCAAGTGTTTCAGGGACTGGGTGTTAAACCAAACCCTTCTCTATTTATGTTGATAAACAAATGCGTAGATGGGTTGAATACTGTTTTGAAAGATACCAAAGAGTTTCTATGTGATCGTTATGCCTTTTTAAACAATTGTCTTGATTTGAAAGACTGCCTTATGGTAACGCTTGATGCAGAATCAATTTGTACGGTGATCCCCAACTTAGAAGGGATTGATATGACTAAGAATTTTCTTATGACACATACTGACTAAGATATTAAATAAGAGTTGATTTGTTTATTTTACAAGTAGTCCTTGAGAACTTTTTTATGTTTGATGGAAAACATTACATTCAAAGGCTGCCGTAGCTATGGGTACATCATGTGCCAACAGCTACGTCAACATTTAACTACGTTGCCCTTTATAAACGTTTTGTTGATGACATCCATATGTTATGGAGGGGTGATGTAGAGCAATTGAAATAATTTTCTTCATATTTACATATTGCATCTTTTTTGAGATTTACGAGTAATTATCTCAGGGACGAGATTATGTTTTTGGATGTTTCCATATATAAAAATTGGAATGGCCTTTTTACAATGAGATGCTACAAGAAACCATGCAGACTGTTCTTCAATGAAGTAGTATGCATCCATTGCACATAAAAAGGAATGTACTCAAGGGTCAGGGAATGACAGTCTCACTGCTGAATAACTCGGAAGAAGGTTTTATTAGTGATCTGGTTTCATTAAAGAAATATTTCAAAGACAGAGGCTGTAGATATGCTGAAATAGATGAAATGTGTAATGAAGTACAATGTTTAAGATCTTGTATTGCTAGACCCTATTTTTCCGAGAATTGTAAGATGGAGTCTGATGATACTTCAAGAGGTGGGAATATGGATGTTGGTCGGGTTCCCCTGACCCTGTCATATGCAAGTGACATAAGACAAACATGTGATGTTATTAGATCTAAATGACATATTCTGACAACAGATGATCACATCAAGAACATAGTGGGTGAGAGACTCTGTATCAGGTATAAGAACAAAAAGTCTCTTAAATGCCATTTGTGTTATAGGAATAACTTTATAGAACATCAAGAGGACTCTGCTACACAGGGTATACGCATTTGTCATAGATGTAATTTTTGTTCACATACTGACACAACACTTCTGTTCACCCAGTCTCTGGCCAGGTATATTCCTTTAGAGTAGTTGCTGACTGCAGAACCCCTAATGTGATTTTTCTAGCTACATGTAAATCATGTGCTAGTTTTTATGTGGGCAAAACAAATCATTTGTTTTTTGAAAGAATTAGAGAACATACGTACAATATAAGAAAGGGGGATGCTAAGAATGCCTTAGCCAGACATCTGTTAGAGCAGGGCTGCTCACACAAGTTTGTGTTTAAGGCTACTGAAAGAGTTGAATTAGGACCAAGGAGGGGTGATTTAAGAACTATACAGAGAACTTTACTGGATTGTTAGGTTTCAGGCTGACAAAATGCCTGGCCTGAGAGTCTTTTTAAAACCAATGCTGAAGTCTAGGGATTTGTTTAGGTAAATAAATCCACTTTTTTGATTTGATAATTGCTTTACTGATTTCTATACACAAATGTGCTGTGTCTGTCGTGTTGCAGTATGGTCTGAAGAAGCACCTGTATGTCCGAAAGTGCTTACCTTTGTACATTAATATTAAATAGTTATTTTATTGTTGCCTTTGTCTTGCTTCTGGTGCTGCTTTTTCATTCATACATATCTGACCACTGTTTAAATTATGCATCTTTACATGACCTGCACACCACAGTCCACAAATTATTCTTATTACATTGGTTAGTTTATTTATTTACTTTTTATTTAATTTACTCTTTGTTGACTAAGTTAGTCCCATGAGCCTAGTAGCCTCTTTTAAGGGGAAAAGGCCAGAATTGGCCAGACTTACACCCTCTCCCCCAGAAGACTGAGATATCAAACCAGAAAACTTCCTCTACTCTTTTCAATAAAAACTGTGGGATCTTGTACATCAACCTGAGCTACCACCACCTCAAGGTGATAAGACCTCGGTTTAATGTATCATTAAAAGGACAGCACACTCAGGAATGCAGCACCCCTAAATGCTACATTGCAGTATCCGCAATTTATAAATGAATCCCTGGAGTGGAAACAGACCCCGCAGCCTGTTGAGCTTCCTGCACAAAAGGCAAGCATGCTACCTGTTAGGTCACTGACCCTGACAATACAATTCAACTCCCCTCTGTATAAACCAAGTGTACTATTTTGCTCATAGCCTTAAATGGGTCCTGCATACTCTCCATTTTGCAAACTCTCTTAAACATTCCAATTCTAAATAAATTAATCTAATGTTAAATAATATAGCAAAGATGCTGCAGCTCTTAAACATTAATCCTTCACACTGTCTTATCATTCCCTCCATTCTTTTCCTTTTGCTCCTTAAAATTTTAAAACTGAACCTACTCCCTAATCCAAATGCAACTTGCTTGTGGATCAGCTTAAATCTTTCAGTAATACTCATTCTCACTATCACTGTGTATGTATTTAACTAATGTCAAAACATTTTATTTTATTTATTTACTTGCATTTATTTACCAAGATAGTCCACTGGTCCGTTAACAGCCCATTTTCAGTGCAGGCCCAGGGAAACAAATCTCCGCAATATGAACATATGTGAGAATACATACAGCTTGAATACATTTCAAGAGTATATACAACATAGGCAAATAGTTAACAATAATTAAATTAATGGTAAAACAAAAACTGACAAATAGGGAACTAAAAAAACAAATAAGTAAAAAGGTTAACATTACATACATCTTTCAGGTGCTAGAGTAGTAAGGGTTTCACCCAACGTTATTAGATTGTGGATATGGAAACATCAGTATCATCATTACGCAAAGGCAGTAAATTTTTGAAGGGTGGAAACTTGGTGCAAGTGCAGTTCCAGACAGAAGATAGGTAATCTCGTACAAAAGTTCTGAACGAAGCAAGGTTCTGAGTAGTCCTAATAATTTATGTTAGGGCTTTCAAGGTTTTGGCTACAGAGCATGAGTAAAGAACTTGGCCGGCTGGTAAGTTTGGTTTGTGTACCTACAAAAGGTGTAAAACTTCAGATCTGAGAGGCCTCTTTGGATGGCAGTAACTAAATATCTAACTAAGAGCAGGACAGTCTGATGGTTTAAAAATTACTTTGTGTGCTGCTGTTAGTAACAGGTAGGAGAGGTAGTGTGGTAGTTTCAGCTAGTTCACAGAGTGTATAGAGGTACAGTGATGGGTAGAATGTTTGGTGTGTGTGTAGAGAACTTGGCGATTTTGTTGTAAAATGTCTCAAGTTTAGTTTTTAGGGAAGACTGGAGGTTACTAAGTAGAGGGGAGCCACAGACAAGACAGGATAGTAGGTAAGTGGTACTAAGGGCTTGTTTTGTGGAGGTGCTAAGGAAGTGTTTATGCTTATAGAGAATGTCTAGCTTTTGTGAGTATTGCTGATGCTATGTTGTATGTGTAAGTCAAATTTCAAGTGCTCGTCTATAATTACTCCCAATAATTTTGTGTGAGTAACAACCTCAATTGTTGTGTTACTTTGAGAATGTACAGTGAACTGAGCTTTGTTTAAGGGAGTTGCCTTCTTCGGAGTGAATAGTATTAGCTTGGTTTTGTTTGGATTAAGGGATAGATGATTACTGTGCATTCAGGTCTCTGTGGAGGTAAAGGCCATTTCAGTGATTTGTTGAAGATCGGAAATGGAATCAGCAGAACATACAACAGTCGAGCCATCTGCGTACTGAATAAGAGATCACTGACACGCTGAAAAATGAAGACTATTAATGAAAATGCTGAATAGGAGGGGTCCTAGTATAGAACCTTGGAGAACCCGTGTAGAGGTGTTAAGATATATATAGAGAGGGAGTGTTGCCATTTAACAGCCCATTGTCTATCTGACAGGTAACTTTGAACCAGTTGGGGGGGGTGACCTTAGAGAGGTGGTTTAGACGAGGGGGTGAGAGACTGTATGAAATGCTTTTGATAGGTCTAGAAATAGGGAAGAGAGAATTTTGCCAGCATCTTGGGCTCTATTAACTGTGTCCATAAAGGATAATAGGGCAGTTGTAGTACTATGAGCTGGTCTTAATCCATGTTGTGTGGGAAATAGGATTTGTTTGTGCAGTGGAAAGTTTAGAAGGTGAATATGTACTCATTTTTTTCTAGGATCTTGGAGATAGGAGAAAGAATGGCTATAGGTCGGGAGATTTCAGCAGCGTTGCCACCTTTATGAAGAAGAAGAATTAATGCCTTTTTCCAAATTTTTGGGACATAGAATTCTAGGATGGATCTATTAAAAACTATACTTGCAGGTTTGGTAATAGCTTCAGCTACTAGTTTTAGGTATTCCATGGGTAGGTTGTCAGGTGTGTTAGAACAAGGCTTGAGTTTGAGAAGTAATCTTTTTATTGTAATGGTTGGAATGGGATCAAGTGTGAAATTGGGTGTAGAATGGTTAGTGCCCTTATGGGAATGATGAGAGGGTGCAGTGGAAGGGGAGTAAGAGGACAGTTTTGATGGTGTGGTAAAGCTTATGCCGCAGTGTGCTTGGGGAAAGTTAGCAGTGACATCTGCTACAGTACTGATGAAGTGAGAATTAATGAGGCTGGCTATTTCCTGAGGTGTTTTGTCATGAAGTGGACATGGGTTGCTCTTTGTGCCCAGATTTAGTATTGATGTAATGGAATTCCAAAATCTTTTGGGGTTCTGCTTATGGTTGGTTTGAAGTTTTCGATAATGTTCTTTTTTGTCTTTGGTGACTAGCCTTTTTACCTGGCTGCGAAGTTGTTTAACTTTCAACAGGTCTGGAGAGGTTTTTTTTCCAGCCACTGCTTCCAAATTTTGTACCTCGCTAGCACAAGTTCCTTAACAGTTTTAGTCAGCCACGGGGCATGGTTCCTTTTGATCTTCTTTAGATGAAGTGGTGCAAGACTATTTAGTGTATCTAGAAATATTGAATTGAAGCAGCTGACTAGATCATCTAGAGGGAGGGTTTTTAGCATGCAACAATTAATCTTTTTTAGGGTATCGATAAAGATCAGTGGATTAAAGTTAGTCAGGTTCCTTATTAGTTTATACTGGTCTTAATCTTGAAAGGAGGAAGCAGTTTGGCAAACAAAGGCGGGAAGGTGATCACCAAGGGTCTTTGGTCATGTACCAGTTGAGGATATTTTATGTGGGTTAGTAACCAGAATCCTGTCTAAAATGGAGACAATGTTATTGTTCCTATTAAGTCTGGTTAAAGAAGTGATAAGTAGATTAATATCTGAAGATGGGAAATTAGAGCATAAGTTTAGCCAAATTATATTAACATCGCCCAGAATGACAGTTTCATTTTTTAATATTATTAGAGATCCAGGTGAGGATCTCTTCCAGTAAGGGTATGTTGCTGCCAGGGGGTATGTAAAAAACTATGATGCACAATTTTTTTTTACAGTTATTCATTTTTTAGAAAAGAAATACGAATTTCAGCATTAGAAAACTGTGAAATAGTATATGTGAAGGGAACTATTTTGAAAGTATTAGGAATAAGCAGTGCAACACACCTCCTTTTTATGCGGCCTATGAAACCTTATTGTTTCAAAGCATGTCGGAAGAAATTCATAGTCCTTTATATAAGGTTTTAGCCAGGTCTCGGTAGCAGCAATGATATCTGGTTGATTGAGAATAATCCATGTACGAAAGTCAGAAATTTTATTACAAATACTTTGGAAGTTTAGAGTAACCATATATAAGGATATGCATGAAATACTGGTGTAAGGTAGTGTGGACGGATTGGCTGACGTGGGCCCTGGACTGGGTAAATGTCTCCACATAATGGTAAGGTAGTAAGCCTGGATGTGTAAAATAATAGCTGTTGGTTTCTGAGAGGTTTGGTAAGGTACGTCTGAAAGTAGATGGTAGTATTATTTAACACAATAAAGTAGATATTGTTTTTAAGTGGAATAATTTTCACTTTGAATAGGAGAAGGGGATTTATTTGATAGAGGCAAGAAGATACATCTGTGTAGCTTTCAGACTGGTTAGATAAGGATTTGTGATTGTTGAGTATTTGGGGGAAAGAAGGTGGGGTTGACTGCAATGAGATGTAATAGGGAAAAGAAAATTGTGATGAAAAGAGAGAAAGACAGTATAAGTATGCTAGATGAAGAATATAAGAAGGAGAAGGCTTACAGTTCAATTGCAGTAGAGAGGAGTACAAGGGCAGTGTGACATAAGGAGAAGGTGAAGTGGAGTAAAGAGTGATTAAACTAGGAAGGATGGTGTAGAAAGGAGTAGGCATATAAAGTAAGGTGGAGTTAGACACAGGGTAAGTTAGCAACAGGGATACAATGCAGGAAATGAGATGTATATTTATTTAGTAAGAAAAAGCATGGGTAGAGGTTGGATAGTAGAGTAGGGGATGGAAGATAGAGTGGCAGTATGTGAAGGAGGGAAGTGGAATGGGTGTGGACATGCAAAAAGGTAAATAGATGGGTTGTGGTTGGTTGGTGTAGCAAAGTGTGTAGAGTTATAAAACTATAAGTTCAGGAGTAGTGGGGGTGGGTGGAAAATGGGGGTAGGGTAAGGGAACGGAGTGGTCTGACTCATGACAGTGTGTGATGGAGAGTGAACAAAAAACAATCAGGAACAGCAGAAAAGGTAAGAGATCCAATTTCAAGAAAGACAATAAGAAAAAGAGTCCTTGCCTGAGTCAGTGAAGTGGCATTTAATTATTTATTTGTTTAAAACCTGTCTGGTAACTGTATAAAATTGAGAATTTAACAGAGAAGAAAATAATCTGTCTGTGACCCTACAACTTAGTACAGCACCAAAAATTATTCAGCCACAAATTGTTTTAGTTGCAGTAAAGTATTGGGAAAGAAAACAAAAATTAACCATAGCAGCCACAGAAGTTAGAGCACTAAAGCTACCTTAGGTATGGAAAAAGAAGAAAACAAAAAGGAGTTTGGATACGGACAAGTGAGCTAGAGGTTGAGGGGGATCCTTGAGCTGGGTGATCACTACTCAGCAAGCCAACAAACAACTATTAAGTGTAAACTAAATACTGGATTAGCAAATACAAATGAAGGGAAAGCAAAGTATATAGTGAATAAACAAATAGAGAATAAAGCCCGTACTCTGCAAGAAATCAGTCTTCAGGTTAAACACAAAGTAGGTAAACTAGAGAAAGAGTTAACTTATCTTGTGGCACTGCTTTTTAGTACAGAGACCCACAGCACTACTTAAACATTGTAATGCAGTACCATAAGGTAGACTTTGAGAAAGTTTTCAACAGGGAGACTGTTGGGCAGATAACTGTAGGAAAAACAAATGAAAATGTTAAAGGAGCCAATGGAATTGAGGTCACAGGATATATAGAGTCAACCAAAATCAAAACCTAAAGTATAATGAGACATTTAGTAGAAAAAATGAAACAAAAGTTTGGATCACAACTAGAAGAAAGAACAGCTGTGTAAAATCTTACCATAACCATAGATGTCCTTCTCTTCCATGTTGCAGTATTCTTGGTGTGGGATTTTCCGCCTCAGGCGGCCCATACGCCGGCTCCTATACAAAAGCTTCAGCTTGGCTGTTGTAGTCACGTGGGATGTCACACGTAGGGCCATAAACCAGGGACCTTAAATGTGACGTCTGCATGCACAGACCTCAGAACTTGAAAGCCCAGCTGGAGTAGCCAGTGATGTCAATCATAGGGTCAAGGAGCCATTATGTGGTTAAATTGGTCACAGGGTAGGGTATAACCTCCGAGAGACCTAAGACAGATCAGTAATGAGTGAGAGAAAGGATAAGGGGGTTAGGTGGGTGGGAAGGAATACTGCAACATGGAAGAGAAGGACATGTATGGTTATGGTAAGATTTTACACACCTATTCTATTGTCTTTCTATTTCTATGCTGCAGTATTTTTAGTGTGCAAGAGTATCACAGCTTAGTTGGAAGGAAGGGAGGAGGTAGAATAGGCTGATTCCACAAAGCCCTGCAGGACTGCTCTGGCAAATCCTGCAAGTGCTCTGGAGACACTGTCTAACTTGTAGTGTTTGGTGAAAGTGTGAATGGTGGACCATGTGGCTGCTTCTAGTATGGAAGCATTGTCCACGCCTTTTAAGAAGGTTTTGGAGACTCCCACTGTCTTGGTGGAGTGAGCTTCAACTCCCAGTGTGAGTTTTTTGCCATGGTGTGAAAAACATAGGCAAACAGCTTTTCTAATCCAACATGCAATGGTTTGTTTGGAGACTGCCTTACCCACGGGCCCTGGAGTGGAAGGAAACAAAGAGCTGATTGGATTTTCTTATGGATTTTGTTGTGTCTAGGTAAAAGCTTAGCTGTCTGTGTACATCCAGGGAGTGAAGTATTCTCTCACTTTCATTGGTAGGAGAGGGGTAGAAGAATAGATTGGTTTAAGGACAGATCATTGACCACCTTTGGCATAAAGGTAGGGTTAGGTCTTAGTGTTACCCTGTAGTTGTGGGAGGTAGTGTATGGAAGGCAGGCCATAAGGGCCTGTAATTCAGACACCCTTATGGCTGAAGTTATGGCCACTAGCAGGACTGTCTGCCATGTGCACATTTGCAGAGTAGCCCTACTAGCAGGTTCAAATGGAGACTGGGTTAGTTTTTCAAGGATGAAGCTCAGGTTCTATGGTGGTGGGATGGGTTTACTTGGTTGTCTGATGTGTAGGACTCCTTTTAAGAATAGCTTCACATTGAGCCTGGCTAGTAGGGGAGGGTCTAGTGGCAGGCAGGTTGAGATTATGAAAGGTGGACTTTCACTGAAGAGTAAGAGTAAGAGAGTCCTCCCTTTACTAGTTGACACACATAGGCAAGAACTGGGGGAGAATCTGCAAAGCATGGACCCATGACTTGCCCATACACCATTTTAAAAATCTCTCCCATTTAGCTAAGGAAGATTTTCTTGTAGTGGGTTTTCTGGCCTCCCTCAGGACTGAAAGCACATCCTCTGAGTAGTGGTGCCTGAAGAGAATTAGAAGTTTATCACCCATAGTATCAGTGACAGCATCTGCAAGTGTGGGTGCAAGAGTGTTCCCTTTTGTTGTGTCAGAAGGTCCACCTTGTGGGGTAACTTGTGGTGACTGCCCTTGGTGAGATTGAGAAGTAGGGGGAACCAGTGCTGCCTTGGCCAGTAGTGGGTCACCAACAAGACTTTTGGTTTCTCTCTCCTGATTTTCAGGAGGACTTTTTGAATTAATGGAAAGGGAGGAAAGGAATATAGAAACCTTTCCTTCCATGAAATGCTGAAAGCATCTACTCTCCAAGCTAGTGGGGAGTAGGTCTTGAAGCAGAAGGTCTGCAGTTGTCTGTTCAGGGGGGGGGGCAAACAAATCTACCTGAGGTGTGCCCCAGTGGTGGACAATATCTAGAAAGACATTCCTGTCCAGCATCCATTTGTGATTTGGAGAGGATGTCCTGCTGAGAAGGTCTGCTTGTTTGTTGTCCTGCGAGGGGATGTAGGATACACGCAGGGACAAGTTGTGTTGTGAGGCTAGGTCCCAGATTAGTAAGGTTGCTCTGCAAAGGTGGTACGCTTTTGTCCCTCCCTGCTTGTTGAGGTACCACATAACTGTGGTGTTGTCTGTTATTATTTAGAGAACACCTAGTTGTAGGAGTGGAAGGAAGGCTTTCAGTGCCAAAAGGACTGCTGTCATTTCCCTCACGTTGATGTGTTTATTCTTTAATGAAGGATGCCACTTTGCTTGAACCCTGTAGGTTGCCACTGTGGCTCCCCATCCTAAGTCTGAAGCATCTGTATGCATGAACTGGTTTGGGAGAGGTAGCTGCAGCGGAAGGCTCGGATTCAGCTGACCTTGCTGAATCCACCATTTTAATTCTGTCTGAAGGCAGGGGAGGAGAGTGATTTCTTGCTGTAGAGGATGTTTGTGCTGTGACCATACATTTTTTAGATACCACTGTACCTTTTGCATGTGCATTCTGGCTAGTGGTAGCATAGGGATAGCGGCTGCCATTAGACCCAGGGTCTTTAAGAATTGCCTTGCAGTTATTTGCTGGGTCTGCAGCAGGGCTTTGAAGTGGGAGGTCAGGGAGCTGACTTTGTCCTGGGGAAGAAAGGCTTTCATTATGTCTGTTTTGATCCTGCAACCCACAAATATTTTGTCTTGTTCAGGGGTCAAGGAGGATTTTGGGAGGTTGAGGTGAACCCCAGTGTCTTTGTAGTAGACACATGGTGAACTCTAGATGGATTAACAGGGTTTCCTTGCAGTCTGCTAGGACCAGGATGTCGTCTAGACAGAGGTAAATCTGGATCCCTTGTGTTCTGCAATAATCTATGGCAGGTGCCAGGCATTTTGTGAACATTCTGGGGGCAGTGGACAAACCAAACGGTAATGTAGTAAATTGGAAGTGAGAGGATGGTCCAGAGAAACGTAAGAATTTTCTGTGGGAAGGTAGAATGGGTAAGTGCAGATAGGCATCTTTCAGGTCGACTATGGCCATGAAAGCCTGGGCTGGAACGAGAGAGGGTAAATTTGGCAGGGACAACATTCTGAAGGTGGGCACATTTAAGAAGGAAAGGTCTAGAATCGGTCTCCATGGTCCATCTTTTTTGGAGACCAGAAAAAGTCTTGAATAGAAGCCCTTTCTTTTTTGCCCAGGAGGGACAGGTTCTATGGTGCCCAAGTTCAGAAACTCTGTCAGAATCTGTGGGAACAGGTGGCGCTGATTTTTTGGTGGGAAGGGGACACCCCTTAAGGGTGGCCTTTCTTTCCAGGAGAGGAAGTATCCTTTTTGAATAACAGCCAGAACCCATTTGTCTGTGGTAATGGTTTTCCAAAAGGTGAGGCAGTGGGAGAGGCTGGCGGAAAGGGAAAGGAGTGCAAGGCAGTCGCACATTGCTGGGGCCTCCTCTGTCTTGAAAGAGCTGTATAGAGGGGGGCTGAGAGACAGCTGGCCTGAAAGGGGTTTGTCTTCTGGCCCCTCTTCTGTGTCTGGAAGAGGTAGGTCCAGCTGGGGCAAGTTTTCTTCTGACAAAGGTGGCTTTGCAGGGTAATTCTTGTAATATTTAGAAGTACAGGACACCTAAAGATGGTTGATGCCTTGCAATTCCTGCAGATGTTTGAACAGGTCTGCTGACTGTTTACCAAAAAGGAAATTAGGGTCCAGAGGGTCATATAAGATTTTAGACTTGAAGTCTTCTGGCAAGTGTTGCAGGCGAAGCTGGGAATATCTCCTGAGTACAGTGGCAGATGCTGGAGAGCATGCAGAGGCCTCTGCAGCATCACAACTGCATCTAATGGAGTGTCTGGCTACTTGGGCAGCCAGAGATAGTTTGGAAGAGATGTCAGATTTAGTGGGGCAGTCTGGAGTAGCAGCCAGCAGTGTAGTGGCTTGAGAGGCCAGATCCAGAGCATATTTGGTCATATGGGTTTTTGTTTTGCTGTCTTTTTCCGTAGGTAAGAGAGAGGCAGACAGAATGAGTCTGGATTGTTTATCTGTTGAAATGGCAATCACAGCAGGATCTGTCAGAGGAGGTTTGACTAGAAATTTCTGGTCATCAGGCATCTTGTAGAAGCAGTCTGGCCTCTTAGGAGCAGTTGGCTGAGAATCTGGTGTCTTTGATGTCGAGGAAAAGGCATCTAAATAGGCAGGAATAACAGGTGGAATGGCAGAAGGGCAGGGAGATTCCACTTGTAATAGTTCAAAATACCTTTTTTTGAGTATCAGACATTTGTGAGATGTCCCATTTGAAGTATTCCTTCATTTTGGTTATGGTTTCACCTCCGGAGGGGATATCCTCTGGAAGGGAGTCCCCTTCAATGAATTCTTCATCTGGGGAATAATACTCGAGGAGAGGCTATTTGGGAAGTGTAAGATATAGATTCATCTGAAGATGAATCAAAGGTCTCTTGCTCTTCTTTCCTGTCTTGTGAGGTAGGTGGTGGAAGAGAGGAGGCAGAGGCAGGACTAGGGCTGAGGAGAGGAAGAGTAGATGGAGAAGAAGCTGATGGCCTAAGGGCCATAAAGGCCTGCATCAAAGAAGAGGTGAAGGACTGCCAGTCAGGTAGGCCTTTGGTGGGTGTAGCCAGATGTTTGTTTTTTTTTTTTTGTTTCATTTTGACTGGGGTATACTTAGGTGTAGGCCTGGAATCGGATGCCTGGCTAAGGGTAGCTGTGTCAGGAGAAGCAATCTCGGTCAGAAGCCTGGCTGTGTCTGGTTCTCCCTCAACCTCGGTGGTAGCCAATGTCTAGGTTAGCTCCGGGGGAGTTCTAGTCATCAACTGCAAAGCAGCTTCCTCGAAGGTCACTGTAGAAGTCGACAGATCTGTCAAACGTCCATCAACTCCTAAATCAGTAGCTGGTGAGGCGTCCGAAAGCAGAGTGGCAGTGGAAGAGGGCCTAGGAATCTTGGCCTTGTTTTGTGGAGGTTCAGCTGGGGTTTCAGAGACGGGATCCATCCTGAGAGGTAATTTTTTAAGTCACTGGTTTTCTAGGTAGAGATTAAGTGCAGCCAGATGGCTGTGTAGAGTCTTAGGAAAGAAAGATTGGCAGACAGAGCAAGTGTTGTGATTGTGCTCCCGGCCTAAGCAAAAAACGTAGCGGTCGTGCGTGTCTTTATGGGGTACCTGGCAACCACATTGGCATTTGACTTTTTTTACTGACATCGTCTAAAGATTACTACAATAAACCAAGCTTTAGCTAGGGTTAAAGAAGAAAAACCCCAACAGGGTACTTAGCTTTATGATGTCTTGTGGTGAAGGAGCGAAGCACACGATGTGACAGTCGTCTGCAGCTGAAAAGTTCTGTGGTCTGTGCATGCAGACTTCACATTTTAAGGTCCCTGGTTTATGGCCTACATGCGACATCCCACGTCACTACAACAGCCAAGCTGAAACTTTTGTATAGGAGTTGATGTACGGGTCACCTGAGGCAGAAAATCCCACACCAAGAATAATGCAACATAGGAATAGAAGGATATCAGAATGAATGACAGAATCAGGGGGGATATTAGCATATTAAGACTGTTAACATAGGAAGGAGAATATGAGAAGGCATACAGAGATCAGTACAGCAGGAGGAGAGTGAGAGCATAAGATAAAGAACAGAAAAAGAAACAACCAGCAGAATACTTAACAATTATAAATGCAGCAAGTCAACCAAGCAGCACAGGTGGCATGACAAATTAACAAAACTACTAATAATGACATCTTGTTATAAAACAGCAATGACTACAGTTGCAGTTCAACTCAAGTGCCTTAACTATGGCAGCTAACAATGTCTCAAAACCATATCAGCAATACAGTCGCTATCTACATTCTCAGGAAGGTAGTTACATAACAGATGCAAGTAATAAGACCAACACGAGCAGAGCAAGTGTTTAGACAGCGTATTACAGGTAGTATGCTGTGCCTTCTGTGGAAGGTTGGGTGCCGGGCTGGCAACTCGACACTGTAAAACTCCACTGCCAATCATGAGCGGACAGGTGATCTTCGGTGGCGACCCCTAACCGGGAAAAGCTGAAAGAAGAAGAAGGAGAAGCTGACTCTGTAAGCAGTGATGAAGAATCCTAACACATTTGATTAAACAATTCCTGAGAACATGGTGCCTTGTAATAAAGGAAGGCAGAAATCATTTACAGTCTTGGGCAAGCACGCAGCTAGAGGGGAGAAATGAGTGGCTGAACTAGTCTACGGGGGGAATAATAAATAGAAATACAAAAAAGTACAGGATTCAGCTTAAGCAAAAAGGATTATGGGACAAGTAGAGGGAGGACGCTGGAAACTTTGAAATTGATTGAGGTAATTCAGGGGTGGGCTGACTCACGACAATGAATGGTGGAGTGAACAAAAAACAATCAGGAAAGTACAGTTGTGTACACTTACCATAAATGTAGATGTTCAAGTGTATTCACTGTTGCAGTCATTATATTTGGGTAATCTGCTGGCAGGTTGCCCTCAGTCAGCCTGATTAACAAAGTCTTGGGTCCTGTGTCGGTTGCTGTCCCTTCTTCCATGACGTCAGGTCGTCAGGGGTATAAAACATGCAGTCGTCGCCATTACATCAGTTTTTCTTGCTCCAGATGTCAGGTGCCCCCCAAATGGGCAACCAAATATTTAAGTAACTAAAAAACACAAAAATATACCTCCAAACAAAAGCAAATATACCAAAAAGGCTTTTAAGCATAGTAAAGGAAAGTAGAGGTATAGTAAGAGAAAAACAGGGGGTTGGAGGGAGGGTAACCAGGACTGCAACAGTGAATACACTCGAACATCTACATTTATAAGTGTACACAACTGTACTATGTTCTTCGTGTTTCACTGTTGCAGTCATTACATCTGGGTAGATTCCCAAAGCTATGATTGGGAGGATGGATTTATACAGCATTAGGACCAGCTATAAGGCCCTGCAGGACAGCAGTGGCAAAGCCAGCTCTGGATTTAAAGAAAGGTAAATGGTAATGTTTGGTGAAAGTATGAACTGAGATCCAGGTAGCAGCTTCTAGAATGTCTCTGGTAGGAATACCTCTGAGAAAGGCTGTAGAAGTAGATGCAGCCCTGGTGGAATGAGATCTGATCCCCTGCGGGATAGTTTTACCATGGTGCATGTAGCAGAAATTAATACAATGGCTTATGCATTTGGAAATAGTCTGCTTTGCAATAGCTTTTTCCTCTGCCCCTGCAGCAAATGCCACCAGTAGTTGATCAGATTTTCTTAGAGATTTTGTCCTGTTTAAGTAAAATCTAAGTTGTCTGTGTACATCCAATGAATGCAGAATCCGCTCCCCCTTGTTCTGTGGATTAGGAAAGAAAGTTGGCAAATGAATGGTCTGATTAAGAGCCACAATGGATACCACCTTAAGCATGAAAGATGGATTGGTCCAGAGAGACACCCTGTCCGCCTGAAAAATAATGAAAAGTTCCACTGCCATAAGAGCCTGTAATTCGGAAATCCTTCTAGCTGAAGTGTCTGGTAAAAGGAAAGCTGTTTTCCAGGAGAGAAATTTTAAGTCTGCAGTAGCAGCTGGCTCGAAAGGAGGGAGAGTGAGTTTTTCCAATACAAAATTGAGGTCCCAGGCAGGGGTTGGAGCTCTCCTGGGTGATCTTAAGTTTTTTGCCCCTCTAAGATACTGCTTTAGCAGAGGATGAGAGAAGAGGGGAGGATCTGTGTTGTAATGAGCTGAAATGGCTGAGGCATGTATTTTTATGGAAGAAAAGGACAGGCCCTTGTGGAGCATCTTAGTTAAATATTGTAAAATCTGAAGAATATTGGGCACTGCTGTGCTTATCCCTTGTGACTGATTCCAGTTACAGAATCTTTTCCATTTGTCAGCATAAGATTTTCTCGTACTAGGCCTTCTTGCCTGCAAAATGACATCCATCACAGGTTTGCTGAAGGATGCTAAGAGTGAATTTAGGTGATTAGCCATGCTGCAAGATTCAAAGTTTGGAGCGGAGTGTGCAGAATTTGGTTGTTCTGCTGAGAGAGTAAGTAAGGTGTCTGAGGCAGGTGCCAGGGTGGAAGATGTGACACACTGCGCAGGAGTGGGTACCAGTGATGGCGAAGCCAGTCTGGAGCAATCAAAATCATTTTTAGTTTGTCCTGTGCGACTTTTAGTACAATTTTGGAGAGCAGAGGCAGAGGTGGAAAAGCACAGACAGATAGGTTTTTCTAGCTGAAGGATAGAGCATCCACTTTCCAGGCTTTTTTGTGATGAGTCCTTGTGCAGAATTTGTCCAACTGATAATTCTGGGGTGAGGCAAAAAGATCTATGTCTGGACTCCCCCATTTGTGTATCAGCATGTTGAATATCTGTGATTCCAGTTTCCATTCGTGTGGGTCCATGAGATTTCTGCTTAGTCCGGCTGCCAGAGTATTCAGCTTTCCTGGCAGGAATTGAGCTTGTAGTTGTACTTGACAGGTCAAGGCCGTGTTCCACAATGCCATGGCTAGTCTGCAAAGGGGGTAGGAATGTGTAACCCCCTGCTTGTTTATGTACCACATAACTGTGGTGTTGTCCATCTTTATCATTAATTGTCCTGGATGAAGGTAGTCCTTGAAGGCTGTCAGAGCATTCTGTACAGCTAGCATCTCTTTTTGATTGATATGAAGGTGCATTTGATTTGGGCTCCCTTTGCTCTGAATGCACTTCCTCACCAGATGAGCCCCCAAGCATAGTCTGATGTGTCTGTAGTTATGGTTTGGGTGGCAAGGGGTGGAGAGAATGAAAGTCCCTTGTTTTGGTGGCAGACCTCTGCCCACCATAGGAACTCTAGTTGCAGGCAAGGTATGACAGGAATCATTGTTTCCAGGCTGTGACAAAGTTGACTCCATAAACTCTTTAAGTACCACTGAAGTTTCCTTATATGCAGTCTTGCATATGGAATAAGAGGAATGCAGGAGGACATGAACCCCAAGGCTTGCAGAATTTGTCTTGCAAATAGCAGGGTTTTTGTGGCCACTTGTTTGAAGTAAGTTACCAAATGAATTTCTGGCGTAAGGTAAGCCATCTGGGCAGTTGTATTCAAGCTTGCACCCAGGAATGTAATTTTTTGAGAGGGTACCAGTTGTGATTTCTTCTCGTTTATGGTGCATCCTAGACAAGTTGGAACCCTTTTAACAAGCAGATGTTTTTGAAGAATGTCCCTGTTTTCTGCCTGAATTAGACAATCGTCCAGGTATGGATATATTTGAATATTTCTTTGTCTGCAAAATGCAATTACTGGAGACAGGCACTTTGTGAAGACCCTGGGTGCAGTACATAAGCCAAAGGGCAGTGCAGAGAACTGGTAATGCAGATAGCCTGCTTTGAAGCGGAGGTATCTTCTGCAAGATTCCCTGATTGGGATATGCAGGTAAGCCTCTTTTAAGTCTAGAGTTACCAACCAGGCATATTTGCCTAGCATAGGAAGTAACTGTTGAAAAGTCAGCATCTTGAACTTTGAAATGTCCAGAAATGTGTTTAGAGTAGATAAGTCCAGAATTGGACGCCATGATTTGTCTTTTCTGGGTACCAGGAAAAGTCTTGAATAGAAACCTTGTCCCTTTTCCTCTTCTGGGACTGGTTGAATAGCTCCCATGTTCACGAAAGACAGTACTTGTTTCTGGGCCTCTGCCCACTGATTTGGGGGCAGGTCTGGCCATCCGTTTGGGATTGGCAACGTGTAGAAATGAAATCTGTATCCCTAGGATACTATATTTAAAACTCATTTGTCCTGGGTTATAAGTTGCCAGTTTCCCCCCCAAAGGGGCAGCTAAAAGGTAAGAGCTTGGTAAATGTAGAGGGAAGTCAGTGAGACTGCTTACCATAGGGAGGTGCCTTGTTGTTTCCAGATTTGGAGGAGGAGGCACCCCATTGTTTTGTTCTAAAAGTCCCTTGTGACTGAAACCTGGAGCCTTTGGAATGTCTGGATATTACTTGAGTGGCTCTCGAAGGAACTAGAAAGGACCAGTTCTTAGTAGGCCAGTGCCTACTAAATCTTGGAGGTTGCACTTGTAAGAAGTCTTTCACAGTTTGCATAGATTTAGCTTTATCTTCCATCTTTTTTAAAACTTCTTCAGCCTTATTACCAAAGAGACGATCCTGTTGTAAAGGAGCGTCCAACAATTTTGCTTTAACATGATCAGGCAGAGTTTGCTCTTTGAGCCAAGCATGCCTTCTTAGCACAGACCCAGTTACAGCAGCCATGCAAGAGGCCTCCAAAGAATCAAAGCCACATTGCAAAGTATGTTTTCCAACGTGTTCAGCTGAATGCAATAAATCCTGTAAATCTTTATTTTCCACACAGTCAGAAATTAACATCATTTTCTGTTTAAGAAGTCCCATGATATGCTGCTGATATTTAAGCATATGAAATTGACAGTTTAAAGCCCTGATTGCCAAGGTTGCAGAAGTGTAAACCTTCTTACCCCCATCTATCCAGCGCCCTGGAATCTCTATCAGAAGGGGTAGGATTTTTAGCAGTAGAGGCCGTAATGCCCTTGGGACCCTGAGAAATGGTTTCAGGATCTGCAATAGGATTTTTGAAAAGGAATTTGTGGGAGTCAGGAACCCTGTAGTATCTGTCTGGCTTACAAGGAGCTGGAGGCAGAGAATGAGGAGCCATACTAGATTCTGAAAAAACATCATCAACAATGTCTAGAACAGGAGGCACAGCCAAAGGCCTATGTTGAGGAAGAAGAAAATCCCTAAGTCTCTTTTTAGATTCAGAGAAATCCAGACTTTCCCAGTAGAAATGTTCCCGTAAGGTATGTAAAGTTTCCCCAAAAGAAAAATTCTCAGGGGAGAAGAAGAAGGAATGGAATCTTCTGCATCAGAGTCCTCATAAGTAGGTATAGACAAATCCTGTTCCTGTTCATTAGAAGAGTCAGAAGAAATAGAATCCTGTTCAGAAGATTCATAATCAATGTCTTGCCTAGGCCTCTTAGAAGGAAGGGGGGGGGGGGCGGTTGGCTAGCCCTGATCAGAGTAATTAAATCTTCAACCATTTTGATCATTTGTTTTTTAGGCATAGGGGCCTGCACATGTGACCCAGGAGTCAGTTTTTTAGACATAGATTTAGATTTTGGCCTTAGTTTTGAAGATGGCGTCGTTCTAATATACAAATCTGTAGGCCTGAAAACAACCTCAGAAGCCAGTGCCTGCACAGCGGCTCCGGACCCATCTAAGGTAGAGACATCAGCAGGTTCCATAATTGAAGCATCTCGCGGCATTCCGGACTCCAAATGGGTCACAGTAGAGGCCTGTGAATCAGAAGTAGTGGGTATCAGGGGCTGCAAAAGCGCCTCACTGAGTACCAGCGAACTGGCAACTGGCTTAGGAGAAGCGTCATCATCAGTTTTGGACCTCGACGGCCTGTTGTCTTTTTCTTTGCGTTTTTTTAAGTATTCCGATAGTCGGACTGCTAACCGACGACATTTCTGGATAATTAAAGTGTGAGCCAAAATATTTAGAAGCAAAAATATACCGACGTTTAATAGTGCGTTGATTAAATTTAGCATAAAACCGACAGCGAGGTACATTGTGGTCAGGGCCTAGGCAAGGAATACAGTACAAAAGAAAATCCTTATGAGGTATTTGCTTCCCACAAGTAATGCAATTATTAACTTTTACCGATATCGGTAAGGAGCAAGAAAAAGTTTTCCCAACGGGATACTTGGCTTTTTAGTTGAAGACTTCAGTTCTGAAACTCGAAAATGAAAATTTCAGGAGTCGGCCGACCGGCACTTGTGAACTGCTTCTGCTTCGGGAACCGCGCGGCAAGAAAGACTGATGTAATGGGGTTGGCTGCATGTTTTATACCCCTGATGACCTGACATCATGGAGAAGGGACAGCAACCGACGCAGGACCCAATACTTTGTTAATCAGGCCGACTGAGGACAATCTGCCAACAGATTACCCTAATGTAATGACTGCAACAGTGAAACACGAAGAACATCAGCAGAAAAGGTCAGAGATCCAATTTCAAGAAATACAATGTCTAAGAAAACAGTTATGCCCTTTCACCATTCTGCACTGTCCATCTTGGATATGCCTACATCACAGCCATCAGAAGACAGGCCAATGCAATACTTATACTTAGTCATTCAACCACAGCAGGACAGACATGCATCATAGTATTTTTTTTTTTAATTAGTAGAAGAGTAGAATACCATGTACTCATCATATGACAGGCATTTAACAACATACTTGAGTAATTACAATCAAATATGTATGACATTACTGCATCTTGGAGAGAAAATGCAGCAAACACTAGAAGAAGAAGAAATTAATTTTTTGCACTGTTTTTCAGTGAACTGAACAATGAACAAGACTTATCCACATTAAAACACAAACTGCAAACTTTCGTTTTCCATTACAAGCCAGAAATAAGGTACACAACTTTCAGAATTACAAACTGAAACTCAGCAGTAGTTGAAATATTCTTTTATTACTAAAACACCACAGATCATTATATGTCACAGATGTTTAAACAATTCCCACAGGAAACATACTGAAAAATATACCCACAGTTATAAAATGAAAATTGTTACTTCATTAACCAGCTTTTGCTGTTGCTATTACCTACCCTTTTACTAATCTTTTTAGAAAGCTGCTCTACAGAGTCACATGACAGCTTCTTGCCTTCATCAGCTTCCTCTTCATCTTTCTCTTTCTTAAAAACCTGTAGAACAAACATAAAATGCCACTGAAACCTGTAGAACTAACATAAAATGTTCTTACGCACAATAACAGTTTTCTAAAAAGACATGTAAAAACACAATCAGGCAGTCATCTCAATGACAACTTGCAATTCTTTCCACCAATGATGGTAGAAGAGCTAATGCAGATGTAACCACAAGTGGTCAAATATGCTCAACTAAATAAATTATCACTTGCAGAACCTGCAAAAACTTTTGTTGACTTGTTTGCTGCAGTTTTTGAACAAGAAAGTTACAACGGGCTTGTAAAACTGATTTCCACATAAATCTTGTTTTACTATGAACGACAGCTAAAAGGCAAACATAATATGGCTCAGTACTAAGCTAGCTGGCCTTCTGGGCCTTTTTAAGGCTGGCCAATTTCCACAAGGTGAGAATCAAAGCCTGTACCTGCTGTCTGTGAGGTAAACACCTTAACCATCATGCCAAACATGAGGAGAAGAAAACATAGCAACCAAGCTGTTTAAATGGATTGTACTAAAAATACCCTTACAGGTTCAGAGACAGTTTCAGACAGCACTTGCAAATCTTTGAACTTGATGCTTGTAACTGCATGAATCTCACCACTGCCATCGAATAAGAAATTGTTCCAAATGGCACCAGAGAGAAGGAGTTACACCAGTGGTACTCAACACATCAAAATAGAATAAAATGACACAAGTGTAACAAAATACTCTATTCACAAATGCAACTTGGCCCCAAGAATCCACATCTCCTATGTTGTTTTCTCACAGATCTGTTCCCATGTAAAGGCGCCAAGAGCACGAAAGGAGGACGCTGTGATTCAACAGAAAAGACCAAACATGACAAAGAAAATTTCAGGTAAGAAATTCCGCTATTAGGAAAGCAGGAAAAGGAAAGGAAGTGGAAGGAAGATTAGGCGAACTTTTGGGTGTGTGGCTGAGAAAAGAGTGAAGAAATCTTTAGGAGGATTGTGTGAACAAACACATAGAAAGGGAAGTTGAGTGGCAGTATCCACTTAAAGGGACAAGAGATTTACCCGGAAACTGATAAGACCCATGTTGGACTTTGCTAAACTGTGGAAGCCAGTTAGACAATCAGTACATAGTAAAATTCTCTGACATGCTTTCTATCCATGGCATGCAGCATATTAGGTGCTGTTTGCCATGAGCTAAAACATGACACAGATAATGGTGTTATAACATGTACAGTGTCTGTTTTACATACTTTACAGGACAACAGAATGATAAGGAAAGGACAGAAGGGATACTAACAATGACATAAAAATTGTGGGAGATTACTGAAGAGGATAGTGATACTCCAAGATGATAGAAGTTAGCTAGACTAACTGGACTGTAATTCCTAGGGTGGGAGTATAGGATCACACTCAATACGCTGGGTGAAGTATGTCTCAAAAAAGTTTGAATAAGAAGCAATTACCCCTTAGCAAGAGTAAAAAAAATGCATTTATGTATCCTTAAATGGTGAATGAAACAGGACCTTTGAAAAATTATAGGTGCTAAGGAGGACCGGACCACACAACTATGTGGCTTATAATAACTGCATGCAAAGTAAGTGTCTTGGACAAGAATAAGACAGTCTCTCAGAAATGTAACATTAAAGACAAAAAAGCACCATTCAGGAAAAGGACCAACTGTGACAAAATTCACAAAGCAACTGATGTACTTCTTCCACACGTCACTGCAAAGTCTAAACACTCCTGCCCCAGAGGCAAAAAAACCTTAGAAGCAAATGCTTTAAATTCAGTAAGTGAAAGTGGCACCCCTACCCATGTAGGGTATATGTAGAAAACTTTGTTCAAATATTATAAACCATTAGGAGGGTAGAAGAGACAGAACAATAACAGTAAAATAAAATGAAGTAAGGAAAGCCATCAAGAAAGCAAAGACCAAGTAAGAATGAAAGCTGTATATCAAATGGAGACAAAATCTTTGCACATACACTAAGAAGATAAGATTACCAATGGAGAAGTGTCAAAAGTTGAAGGGGGTGGAAAATGAGTAAGCAAGTATGTGGTGCAGTGACAGCACATGTAAGCTGGGCAAATTAAATAAAAAAAATACCCTATCTTGACTGTCTAAACAAAGGTGGTGCACTAGATAAAGACTGGGAAAAGGTAGAGTTATGTACCTACCATAAATGTAGATGTTCGAGTGTATTCACTGTTGCAGTCATTACTCTTGGGTTATCCTGCTGGCAGGCTACCCTCAGTCGGCCAGAATTCCAAAGTTTAGGTCCGGCGTTGGTTGCTGTCGCCTCTTCCCTGATGTCAGTGCGCCAGGGGTATAAAAGATGCAGCCGACGCCATTTTCTTCAGTTTTTCTTGCCCCAGATGTCAGATGCCCCCAAATAGGAAGGCAATACATAATCCTAAGTAAATTACATAAGTAGAAAACAATAGCTACAGCTGTAAGCAAATACACCATATAGAAATACATCTTAGAGATTGTATAAACAGGGAGCTATAGATAAAAACCCAGGTAAGAAGAAGGGAAGGTGGGAGGGTAACCTGGACTACAGCAGTGTGAACACTCGAACATCTACATTTATGGTAGGTACAAAACTGTACTATGTTCATCAAGTTACACTGCTGCAGTCATCACACTTGGGTTGAATCCCAAAGCTACGGCTGGGCGGTTGGTACTAAACAGGGTTTGGGGAAGCTAGCAGGCCCTGCAAAACTGCAGTAGTGTGATGACTGCAGCAGTGTAACACGATGAACATCAGCACAGAGTAAGTAGCATCCATCAGTCAGACAATACTGTCAGAAAGCACTAAGCAACACAACATTAACAGGCAACTATTTCTAAAACCATTAAAAGAAGCCAAAGATGTTCCAGATATGACTATAAGAACACAAAGTGGATTCTGTTCTCTAGATGCTACTGTGTAGCCTTATTTCACATGCAAGGGTGACTGCTTTTCTGTCTATTGCATCTTTTCTATAATATGTAAGGGCTTCACATGCTTATACGAGTCAATAAAATGGCTTGTAAGTGCTGTATACCAAAACAGAGGAAGCAGCACACTACTGATTTTAAAATCAACATACCTACAGGGAAATAACTATTTTGTGAAATCTGCATTTGGCTTCCCCATGAAGAAAGTATGTGAGCTGAACAGAAAAAAGTGAAATTAGAAAACTGCATTTACAGATCAGCATATATGTTATTTTACTAGTACACTGGGGTAAAAAAAACACAATGAGTACACTAAATGATAAAAATTACGGATGGATCCTCTAGTCTAATGGCACAACAAAGATGCAAGCTGTGAGGGCAACTTACCTCTCCTACTGACAATGGGAAACTCAAAAAACTCTGTAACTGGAGGCATGGCCAAGATGAGCACTGAGTAACAGCACCTTCTGCTCTGCCTTTACAGAATATTTGTGACAGGATTTTTTGAATTTATCTATCTATCCTAATCTTTTTTTTTTTTTTTTACATATTTGGAATCTACTAATCATCCTTTAGGATAGTATATAAAAATCTTTGCAACTTTTTTTATTTTTTCCTGTCAAAAAGTACGAGAGAAAATATTTTGGCTTCAGACTACAGAATGAGCTACTCCAAATCTACACTTCAAGAAACAACTATTAAGAAGGAACTACAATCACTATTATCTAATATTCAAGAACTGACAACAAAAATTGATAGAATGGATGTAAAATTGGACAACTTCAAAGAAAAATGTTCCCAACAAATGGAACTGTTACATGAAGACCTTAAGCCACAAAAGAGACAGACTACTGGTATAGAGACTTCACTGAATGATATGGACACTAGAATTCAAGAAGATGAACATAATATAGACTTTCTCTTGAAACAAAATACTCTTTTACAAACAAAAAATGATGATCTAGAGAATAGATCAAGAAGAAATAATATTAGACTTTTTGGTTTGCCTGATTATGTTGAAGAAGGTTGTTGTTCTTTCAGCTTTTCCTGGTTAGGGGTCGCCACAGCGGAACTCTGGTCCGCTAATGATTGGCAGGAGATTTTTACTGTGCCGAGGTGCCAGGTCGACGCCCAACCTTCAATGAAGGCACTCCCATTCATACATGTCTTTCGAATGCCACTCGACTGCGGGAAGGACATGCAGACTCCACACAGAAGGCACTCCAGCTGAGAATCGAACGGGAGAACCTCTTGCTGTGAGGCAACAATGCTACCGCTGCACCACGGCGGCAGTGATAATGTTGAAGAAGGTAATATGGAAAAATTCTTAACTTCTTGGCTCCCTAAGATACTGCAGCTTCCTGAAGCTCTCTCATACGGGAAAGAGAGAGCCTACAGGTCCTTGGCTACTACGAAAAAAGGTAATTTCTACTAAATCTGTTATACTGAAGTTTCTATCACCTCATGACAAGGAGATAGTGTTAAAGACTGCATGAGCTAAATCTCCAATTAAATATAAAGAAAATGTCTTACACTTTGAAAATTATTACTCATTGTCTGTAATTGCTAAAAGAAAGCTTTTTTGCCAATGCTAAAAGAACTAAAGAAAGCCCAAATAAAGACACACCTATTATTTCCTGCAAGATTAAAAATATTTCTCCAAGATGGTCCAAAAATATTTGATGACATAGATTCTGTCATTACTTTTGTCAAAACAAGAAAACTGCTTGATAAAATAGAGGATATGGACTGGGCAAATGCCAGCCTTAAAAGAAATGCTGATAACAGTTCCTGGAAGATTTCTGAACATAAAAAGAAGCTCAAGAATAAGTGATTAGTTAAAATATTTTACAATGGCTTTAATAATTAACCTAGAAGTTGGGGAAGTGGAAATGGTTCAACAGGTGAGTCTTTGTTGTTTAAATTTCTTTTTATGGTCCATAGTTGTTTTAATGGTATTTTATAGTTTCTTATTATTAAGTCTAGTTTATTTTACTTAAAGTAGCTCAATTATTATAGCAAGTAAAAGCTATTTATTTATTTATCTTTTAATATTAGTAGTTGTCTCTTACAATAAATGCTCCGTATTTTGGGGACTGAATTTTATGGTATTTTGGGAACTATGGTAGATACAGAGACTTACAGATGAGGAAATGAGGGTCTTTATTGTAGTAGAAACTGTTTTGTTTTTAATTGTTTGGCATTTTATTTCCCTGTCTCTCTGTGAAGAGAGATTTTTCATTGATATTGTTCCCATAATGTAGCATTAATGATTATGTTTCCCATCTACTGCTCTGCTGCTGGAATGTGATGCTATATGTGATAATAGACGTGAAATATTCTTGTTTTGTCCATTTCAGAGAGCTCATATGTTTTGAGCAAGTCATCAGATATTTATCTTTTTAAAAAAAAAGTGTGAATATGTGGGTGTGATGTTAAGGGAACGGCTTCTCTTTGATAACTGTGGTGGTTTCCCCTGATGATTGTACTGTAGAGAGGCTTTAATTAATTTATTTATTTATTTTTATTTCTTTTCTTTTTTGCTGCTGGTTGTAGGGAAATGGAGGGTTTAGCCTGGACTGATATGTTCGTGGTGATCTAGTGGTTTGCTGGGTTTGGGAGATGGAGTTTGTTGGATTTGCAATGTTTTTATATTAGCTCTCGCCCTCCCTTTTGCCTTTTTTCGGTCCGTTTTTATGTTTCCTGGTTCTGTCACGAGGTAATAAACAGCTTTCTTAGAGAAAAGCTGCAAATGTTTCCCCTCCTTAAACTTGTGCATCTGAACTGCTGAACAACCCTGGTACGCGATCGCACTGCGGCTGCCACAACTGAAAGCAAGAAAAAAGTGTCGTTCCCATGGAGACGTTTACACACTGAACTCTGTGCTGAGAAGCCTCACAAAGCTGGATAATAGCTTAAATAGACGGTCTCTAATGCCATCTATAAGTCAAATGAAAAAACTGCAGCTAAGTAACCTGTATAATCTAACTATTATATTAAAGCATCTGCGAGTGTCTATAAACAGAACACTTTTGATACATTTAAACTCTTATGTTTTTACACTTGTAGTCCTATTATTGTTAAGTAAAGCTTCTAATAGGTATAACAAACATATTGTATATATAGCAACATCATTAAAATATTAAAAAGAAAGAAATCTCTACATGAGACCTATGCAGAAATTAATATTCTTCTACAAGACATAGAAAACTTTAGTGGTTTTCCCCGGTGGTTCTACTGTGGAGAGGCTTTGATCTGTTTGTTTTTTGTCTCTTTTTATTTCTTTTCTTTTTTGCTGTTGGTTGTGGAGAAATGATGGGTTTGGTATGGATTGATATATTCGTGGTGGTCTAGTGGTTTGCTGAGTTTGGGAGATGGAGTTTGTTGGATTTGCAATGTGTTATATTACCTCTCTCCCTCCCTTTTGCCTTTTTTCTGTTCGTTTTTGTGTTTCCTAGTCTTGCCACGAGGTAATCAACAGCTTTCTTAAAGAAAAGCTGCAAATGTTTTTCCTCCTCAATCTCATGCATCTGAACTGCTGAACAATCCTGGTATGCTATTGAACTGCGGCTGCCACAACCGAAAGCGCAAAAAAAAAAAAAAAAAAAGTGCTGTTTCCATGGAGACGACTCTGTGCTGAGAAGCTTTGCAAAGCTGGATAATACCTTGAATTGCTGGTCTCTATTGCCATCTATAGGTCATATGCATGAACTGCAGCTAAGTAACCTGTATAATATGACTGTTATATTAAAGAATCCGTGAGTGTTTATAAACAGTACAGTTTTGATTCATTTAAACCCTTACATTTTTACACTTGTATTTATAGTCCTACTATATTTAAGCAAAGCTTCTTTTGATTGGTATAACAAACATATAGCATATATAGCAACATCACTGAAATATTAAAAGAGTCTTTACATAAGACCCATGTAGAGTTTGACTTTCTTCTACAAGACATAGAAAACAGACATGGGGATAATTTTAGTACAGATAGAAGATAAACAAATAATGAATGAAACATAACATATTCTGTATGAAATTAGCTTATTGCATACAGTATAGTCTGGGATGCAGATATTTACCATATTAATTAATGTGTTGCTATATTCTGAGGAAGATAGAAACAGTTTCAGATTAGCAAAGGTTTCAAAGGAAAGAAAGGGAATAAGGGAAAAGGGGGAGGGGGAAATCAAATTTACATTACATTTCTTCCCTCAAAATACTGAGGACTTTACTGGAATCTCATCTTACAGTAGGAAACTATTATACAATATTTTTACACTCTTGTTTTCAGATACATGGAGATGGGGAAATGGTGTTATTATCTATTGGCACAATAAATAAATAAAGAGACGGGATTAGTTTACTTACTGATGATTATAGCAATTCATTGCATATAAATTAGTTACGACCTTTATATTACTTGTATAATATATGATTGGTGTTTATGATATTTTAAACTCAATTTGACAAAAGTTAAAATGAAACAGTTACATTTGACATATTTTGATTTGTTTCTTGAATGAGTACATTCAATTGTAATAGATGTATTTTACTTCATAATTGTTTTTTTATCACATATACTACCTTATAATGTTAAATTATGCAACAACAGATATATTTAGGGGGGAGGAGACGAGTGTTGTTACTAATGTGATGGCCAATTTGGGTGACAGATGTCACTCAAATTAGGAGTTCTCAACTCCAGGGGGGTTTAGAAAGTGTCTATTTTTTTAGTAAATGTTATAAGTTTCTGTTAATGGTTAATATGATGTTCATCAAGTCTTGCAAAATTAAATTTGATATAAACATATTTCATTGGATAAATGTTTTATATATTTCATGGGTAAATTGTAATTGTATTCCTAATAGTCAATTTCTATTGACTTATAAAATATGGGAAAAAAGGAGAATTAATCAACAACAGATATTCAGATCATTAACGTTTTATGATATCTTTAAAGTATACATCATTAAACATTAATGGATTAAATAATCCTAACAAGAGAAAATCTTTAAATAAATATCTTAAATTACATAATTCTCAATTAGTATTTCTCCAAGTTTGTTTGTCTTTTTGGCTTTTCCCAGTTAGGGGTTGCCACAGCAGAACTCCGGTCCACTAATGATTGGCAGTCGATTTTTTATGGTGCCGAGTTGCCAGCCCGACGCCCAACCTACAGCGAAGGCACGCTCATTCACGCATGTCTTTCGGAGGCCACTCGACCGTGGGGAGGACATGCAGACTCCACACAGAAGGTACTCCAGCCGAGAATCGAACAGGAGAACCTCTTGCTGTGAGGCAACAACGCTACCGCTGTACCACCGCAGCTGAAACTCGTCTATTAACTGAAGACATCACAAAATTGGAATCCAAATTTTACAAACTTTTGATAAGCTTAGAACATACACAAAAAAGAGAGGGGTGGCCATACTATGGAAAAATACATTACCTGTGCCTAAAATAATTGACACTTATAAAGATTTATTTATTTTATTTTATTTTACATTTGTTAACCAGGATAGTCCAACTGGATACATGTTCATTTTCAGTGGAGGCCCAGGGAGAAAAGCTCCAAAGAAACACATATGCAGGACATACAAATATATTTTATACGTTTCTAGTCTATTCAGCCAGACAATATAGATAAGCACACATATTTATTCCTTCACAAATACATATACAATGATCAATGCATATACAAACAATAAAGTATGTTAAATATCTATCTAGATTCACATCATGCATCTGAATGTACTATTGATAAGACTAAAACAGTCCAATCAGGAGATTGTGTGTTTAAGGCAAGAGTTACAGCAGGAGTGGAGTAGGACTGAAGTTAGTCTGGTGTGGAGCAGGGACATAACCATTTGTTGCTGAGATGGCTTTTGATAGATTTCTTAAATTTAGATAGAGAAGATTCTAGGGTAATGGATGGAGGCAGGGAGTTCCAAATTTTGGATATGTAAGATGAGTAGAGGGAGTCACCAGCATGGTTGTGTGATCTAGTAACTGTTAATAGTAACTTATCTGTGGAGTGGAGTTGCCTAGAGCTGGAATACTGTTGAATTAGATTGCTTAAAACTGGTGTTTTATTTGGGTGGGAGAGCAGCTTATAAGTAATGATAAGTTGATTGTAGATTAATAAATTTGGCAGTTCAAGCCAGTCCAATTGTTTTAGGTTATGACAGTGATGGGTTCTAAAAGACGAGTTATTAGCAAATTTGGCTATTTGATTATAGCAGGTTGCCAGTTTGCTGGTTTCTGTTTTGGATAGATTTGTTAAGATTGGGGATGCATAAAGTAATGTTGAGAGCAAGTGAGTGTGAGCAATTGTGGTCCTAGCAGTATGGGTCAAGTAGGATTTGTGTTTGTAGAGACTACCTAGCTTTCTGTGAGTGTTTTTAATAGCTAGATTAATGTGGATATCAAACTTTAACTTGTTATCAATGGTGACGACTAGTTGTTTTTGTGTGCGATTCGGGTGTGATAAGTGTACCATTTTTATTGTGAATATTGAAAGTGGCGGTAAGGCTGGTATTTTGTGAGGGGTGAAATAGCAGGATCTTGGTCTTTTTGGGGTTAAGAATGAGGCCATTATCAGTAAGCCATTTTTCAAATGAGTTGAAATTATTCTGGGTTTTATTGTGTAGTTCTTGCAGGGTTGAGGCACTGCATATTATAGTGGAATTGTCTGCGTATTGGATAAGGCTGGTGCTATTTGCTGCTGAGTGGAGATTGTTTGTGAAAATTGAGAATAGCAAGGGACCCAGTATTGATCCTTGAGGTACCCAGAGAGTGACTGGTAAAAGTGGAGACAAGTTATTGTTCCACCGTACTGCTTGTTGCCTGTCCCTAAGATAGTTGTCGAACCAGGCGATTGATTGGTTGTCTAATCCTAGGTTTTTAAGGTGGCAGATGAGTTTGTCATGGCTAACCATATCAAAGGCTTTTGATAGGTCTAAGAAAAGGGCAGAAGTAAGTTTACCATTGTTCCTGTTGTGGTTTATGGTATCTGATAACAAAGGGATGTTATCTTCACTTATAGAATTTAATAAGAAAATTTTGACTTTAATACATATTGGATTCCTGGCATTGGACCTACAACAGTGAAAAAATATATAGAGCATATAGTTCAGTTTTCTAAGTGTAGTATTATTCTTGCTGGAGATTTTAATTGTATTTCTGACATAAAAGACTCTAATCATCATCTTCTTTCGGCTGTTCCGTTAGGGGTCGCCACAGCGGATCATCTTTTTCCATTTCTTCCTGTCCTCTGCATCTTGCTCTGTCACACCAACCACCTGCATGTCCTCTCTCACCACATCCATAAACCTTATCTTAGGCCTTCCTCTTTTCCTGTTACCTGGTAGCTTCATCCTTAGCATCTTTTTCCCAATATACTCAGCATCCCTCCTCAGCACATGTCCAAACCAATGTAATCTTGCCTCTCTGGCTTTGTCTCCAAACCTTCCAACCTGGGCTGACCCTCTAATATACTTATTCCTAATCCTGTCCATCCTCATCACACCCAGTGCAAATCTTAACATCTTTAACTCTGACACATCCAGCTCTAACTCCTGCCTTTTTGTCAATGCCACTGTCTCCAACCCATATAACATAGCTGGTCTCACTACCCTCTTGTAGACCTTCCCTTTCACTCTTACTGGTACTCGTCTGTCACAAATCACTCCTGAAAATAGTCTCCACCCAATCCATCCTGCCTGTACCCTCTTCTTCACCTCTCTTCCACACTCACCATTACTCTGAACTACTGATCCCTAGTATTTAAACTCATCCACCTTTGCCACCTCTACTCCTTGCATCCTCACCATTCCTCTACCCTCCCTCGCATTCACACACATATATTCTGTCTTAGTTCTGCCGACCTTCATTCCTCTTCTCTCTAGAGCATATCTCCATCTCTCCAGGGTCTCCTCCACCTGTTCCCTACTCTCACTACATATCACAATGTCATCTGCAAACATCATAGTCCATGGGGATTCCTGTCTGATCTTGTCTGTCAACCTGTCCATCACCATTGCAAATAAGAAAGGGCTCAGAGCTGATACTTGATTTAATCCCACCTCCACCTTAAACGCATCCGTCACTCCCACTGCAGAGCTCACCGCAGTAACACTACCCTCGTACATATCCTGTACCACACTTACATACTTCTCTGACACTCCCGACTTCCTCATACAATACCACAACTCTCTAGGCACCCTGTCATATGCTTTCTCTAAGTCTACAAAAACACAATGCAACTCCTTCTGACCTTCTCTGTACTTCTGCAGCAACACTCTCAGAGCAAACATCGCATCTGTAGTGCTCTTTCCCGACATGAAACCATACTGCTGATCACTAATCATCACGTCCCTTCTTAACCTAGCTTCCACTACTCTTTCCCATAACTTCATGCTGTGACTGATCAATTTAATCCCTCTGTAGTTACTACAGCTCTGCACATCACCCTTATTCTTAAAAATCAGTACCAAAACACTTTTTCTCCATTCCTCAGGCATCCTCTCACTTTCCAAGATTTCATTAAACAATCTGGTTAGAAACACCACTGCCATTACACCTCCATGCTTCCACAGGTATGTCATCTGGACCATCAGCCTTTGCATTCTTCATCTTCTTCATAGCTATCCTTACTTCCTCCTTTCTAATCCATTGCACTTTATGATTCACTATCCCCACATCATCCAACCTTCTCTCCCTCTCATTCTTTTCATTCATCAACCCCTCAAAGTACTCTTTCCATCTGCTCAACACACTCGCCTCGCTTGTGAGTATGTTTCCCTCATTATCCTTTATCACCTTTACCTGCTGCACATCTTTCCTAGGTCAGTCACTCCGTCTAGCCAATCAGTACATGTCCTTTTCTCCCTCCTTAGTGTCCAACCTTTCATAAAACTCTTCATATACCTTACCCTTAGCCTTCGCCACCTCTCTCTTTGCCATACACCTCATCTCCTCATACTCCTGTCTACTTTCTTCATCTCTCTGACAATCCCACTTCTTTGCCAACCTCTTTCTCCGTATACTCTCCTGTACTTCCTCATTCCACCACCATGTCTCCTTGTCATCCTTCCTCTGTCCAGATGTCATCCCAAGCACCTTTCTAGCTGTCTCCCTTACTAGCTCTGCTGTAGTTATCCAGCTATTTGGTAACTCTTCACTGCCATCCAGTGCCTGTCTCAACTCTTCCCTGAACTCCACCTCACAATTACCCTTTTTCAATTTCCACCATTTGATCCTTGATGCTGCCCTCACACTCCAGCCACTGGGGATGCACAAGCCAGTGCATTTCTTTGTGCCAGTCCCAAGCCCAGATAAATAGGGAGGGTTGCGTTAGGAAGGGCATCCGGCCTAAAACTTTGCCAAAACATTCATGCGGACAGCAGTAAACATTTACATAAAAGACTCTAATACCAATGGTAAAATGAAAATTCCAGCAATAGCCAAATTATTGAATGAATTTTCAGATTCATACATGATGGAAGGACATTAATAACTTTACAGATGCTAAGTCATTGTTCTATACATTCTACTCACATAGACATAATTCTTATTCAAGAATAGCTAGGGTATTAATTTCTAATAACTTAACTGATTTCTTATTAAATTCAAAAGTGATTTCATGTCCCCTTTCGGATCATAATTCCATAACACTTGATTTTATAATAAACTCCACATTTAATGTTCAAATGAAAAGGATACCAGCGTACATAACTAAATTAAAAGACTTCATTGATTTCTTTACCACAGAAGTACAAAATGTTACTGAACTTAATAGCACACAGGGAACCTCTGAAGTATACATCTGGGATGCTCTAAAAGCTTACCTATATGGTAAAATTATTGATTGGTATAAAAAGAAAGGAATTTCATGGGATAAAGACCTTCAAGATATACAAACAAAGTTAGATTTTTTAAGATTTGATGCTTCAAGAAACTCAGAGAAGAAAGATAGAATGACTGAAATAAATACTTTAAACAATAAATATATGGAAAGTTTAAACCATAAAGTCATGCTTAATCTTGAAAAATATAAACTTCTAACTTTTTCTATAAATCCTAGATCTATGAATATACTAGCTAACAAGACTAAAAGACTACATAAACTTAATCATATTAAAGAAATCTATTCTCCAACAAAAAAAAATGGCATCTGATTTACCAAATATATTGAGTTTAGAGATTTTTTTTTTTAAACCAACCCAATGATATGATTAACAGTACAAAAGATATTCAGTCTTTTAGAAAAATTAATAGGTAAATATATTTTAAAGACATAAAATATCAAATTACTAAACTTAAGGAAAATAAAGCTCCTGGTAACGATGGTATCATTTCTGAAATTTACAAGGGTCTGCCTCCCAAAGCGTTGACTCTGTTACACACAGTATTCAATATAGCTCAAAATAATAACATTATACCCTTCTTGGAAGTATACATTTATTTCTCCCATACTAAAGACTGATAAAAACCCTGCAAAATGTGTTTCATATGGGTGCATTTCATTATTAAACACAGACTATACAACGTTCATGTCTATTTATGCTGACAGAAGCAAACATTTTTTACCATCCCTGGTAGACATGGATCAAACAGGTTTTATAATTAATAGAATTTCCTATGATAACATCAAAAGAACAATAAATTTAACTGAATCAGTTAAAATCTTAAAGAATAATTTGACTCTTGTTAGTTTAGACATTAACTGTGCCTTCGACTCAGTTAATTGGAACTATCTTTTTATCTTACTGAAAGAGTTAAACTTAAAGATAATCTTATAACTCAACTATATAATGAAAGTCAAGCCTACATAAAAATACTCACAAATATAGCCCAGATCATACCCATTGTAAAAGGAATCAGGCAAGGTTGCCCTTTATCTCCTCTTTACTTCACGTTAATTATGGAACCTTGGGCTAACTTAATAAGGGATAACAATAGTATACAAAGTTGTAGATCAAACCTTAATGAAACATTAAAAATCCAAATGTTTGCTGATGATGTATTAACCACTCTTGGTGGTACTAACCCCACCTTACAAAAATTGTTTAAAAACATGGATATATTTCAAAGAAGTTCTTGTCTTAACTTTAATAACAATAAAACTCAAATTCTCTTAATTGGTTCCAAAAGTTATAATATACAAGATCAATATAAAACATATATACCCCGATCTCAACAAATAACATGTTGTTGTTGTGTCTTTTGGCTTATCCTGGTTAGGGGTCACCACAGCGGAACTCCGGTCCGCTAATGATTGGTAGTTGATTTTTACTTGCCGAGTTATCAACCGTGACGCACAACCTTCAACGAAGGCACGCCCATTCACGGATGCCTCCACACAGAAGACGCTCTAGCTGAGAATCGAACGCGACAACGTCTTGCTGTGAGGCGACAACGCTACCGCAGCACCAATAAATATTGAGGTATAATTATAGCAACTAATATTAACGACAGGTTACACCTAAATTATAGTAAAAGTAAAACAATTATAGAGACTTTAATAAGTAAATGGAACAAGATTCTATTTACAATGGATGAAAAACTTTCCATTATAAAGATGATTTTGCTTCCAAAGATTTTATATATAATACAATCCATTTCTATTCCCCCTACAGGCTCTTTTATTAAAAAAATCAACACACTGATTAAAAACTTTTTGTGGCATCTGATAAAACCTAGAACTGCATTGTCCTATCATATGTATAGTTGGGAAAATGGAGGTATATCTTTACCAAATCTAGAACTTTATTCAATGTCATCAGTTATTAAAAAGTACAGTCGTGTACACTTACCATAAATGTAGATTTTTGAGCGTAGTCACTGTTGCAGTCATCACACTTGGGTTATCTGCCTGCAGGTAGCCCCCAGTCGGCCCGAATACCACAGTCTTGGGATTTCTGCGTTGGATGCTGTCGCTTCTTCCATGACGTCAGGTTGTCAGGGGTATAAAACATGCAGCCGATGCCATTACATCAGTTTTCCTTGCCCCAAATGTCAACAGCCCCAAAAACAGGAAGCTATTACATGGTGTGGAACACCTCCAGTAAAAAGTAAATACCCCTGCCATAAAAGATGGCCATAGGAGAAAGGGTAGAGAAAGCCAGGGGGCTGAAGGGAGGGAAACCAGGACTGCAACAGTGAATACACTTAAACATCTACATTTATGGTAAGTGTACACAACTGTGCTATGTTCTTCTTGTTCCACTGTTGCAGTCATCACACTTGGGTTGATTCCCAAAGCTGAGGAAGGGTGGAGGCAGTCAAGAAGTGTTAGGGCTGGCTAGCAGGCCTTGTAAGACTGCTGTAACAAATCCAGCACTGGATTTAGGAAAAAAAATAGGTAAATGGTAATGCTTGGTGAAGGTGTGTACAGAACTCCAGGTTGCAGCTTCCATGATGTCCCTGGTAGGGACTCCCCTGAGAAATGCTGTAGAGGTTGAAGTAGCCCTATTGGAATGTGTTCTGATCCCCTGTGGGGTAGGTTTTCTATGGTGCTTGTAGTAGAAATGGATGCAGTGTGCTATCCATTTGGAAATGGTTTGTTTAGAAATGGCCTTGCCTTCTGCCCCAGTAGCAAAGCTGACTAACAGCTGGTCAGATTTTCTGAACAGTTTAGTCCTGTCAAGGTAGAACCTGAGCCGTCTGTGCACGTCTAAGGAGTGCAGGATCCTTTCCCCTTTATTCTGAGGATTAGAAAAGAAGATTGGCAAATGGATGCATTGGTTTAGAGCCACACTGGATACCACCTTGGACATAAAGGATGGGTTAGTCCTGAGGGAAACCCTGTCAGCATGGGAAATAATGAAGGGTTCCACAGCCATTAGTGCCCACAACTCAGACACTCTTCTTGCTGAAGTAATGACTAGAAGCAAGGCTGTTTTCCAAGAAAGGAATTTTAACTCTGCTGAAGCAGCAGGTTCAAAAGGGGGAAGCGTGAGCTTTTTCAATACAAAGTTAAGGTCCCAGGCAGGGGTGGGAGCTCTCTTAGGGGGCCTTAAATTGTTAGCATCTCTCAGGAACTGTTTGATGAGAGGGTGAGAAAAGAGAGGTGGCTCAGTATTATAATGAGCTGAGATGGCAGAGGTGTGAATCTTAATGGATGAGAAGGATAGGCCTCTGTGGAGCAGCTCTGCTAGGTAATCAGGATTTGAGGTAAAGTGGGCACGGCTGTGTCCTTTCCTTGAAACCGACTCCAAGAACAATATCTTTTCCACTTTTCAGCATAGGATTTCCTAGTACTAAGCCTTCTGGCCTCAAGGATGACGACCAGCACCTGTTTGCTGAGGGCTGCTGGTGGTGTATTCAAAGGATAAGCCAGGCTGCAAGATTTAGGGTTTGCAGCTGTGGATGCAAAAAATCTGTCCCTCCTGCTGACACAGCAGGGAAGGTGTCTGATGTAGGTGCCAGGGTGGCACTGCTGTCTGACTGCGTAGGAGTGGGTACCAGTGCTGGTGTGGCCAGTCTGGGGCAATAAGGATTGTCCTTGGCCTGTCCTGTTTGATCTTGAGTAGTACTTTTGAAAGAAGGGACAGAGGTGGAAAAGCATAAATGGAGAGGTTTTCCAATGTGAAGGAAAGTCATCCACCTTCCAGGCCCTGCTGTGAAGGTTCCCAGTGCAAAATTTGCTCAATTGATGGTTTTGGGGGGAGGCAAAGAGGTCCACCCTCCGGTGTTCCCCACCTCTGGATTAAAAGTTTGAATGAGTTTATTCCAGTTTCCACTCATGTGGGTCCAGTAGATATCTGCTTAAGTCGTCTGCCAGTGAACTTTGCCTGGCAGGAATTGAACTTGTAGGTGCACTTGGTTGCTCAAGGCTGTGTTCCACAGGGCCATGGCTAACCTGCAGAGTGGGTAAGAATGAGTTCCCCCCTGCTTGTTTATGTACCACATAATTGTGGTGCTGTCTATCTTTATCAGGAGCTGTCCTGGAAGGATAAAGTATTTGAAGGCTGTCAGAGCGTTCTGTACAGCTAGCATCTCTTTTTGGTCGATATGCAGAATTTGTCCTGGGCTCCATTTGCCTTGATTGCACTTGCCTGCCGTGTGAGCCCCCCATGCACAGTCTGAGGCGTCTGTTGTCAGGGTTTGGGCGGCAAGGGGTTGAGTGAAAGGGCGTCCCTTGTTGTGGTTGCATGCTTCTGCCCACTAAAGGAACTCTGCCCTTAGACAAGGTATGATAGGAATCACTGTTTTCAGGTCTTGAGAATGTTGACACCAGAGACTTTTTAAGTATCACTGAAGTTTCCTCATATACAGGCTTGCACATGTAATTAGCAGAATGCAGGAGGCCATGAACCCTAGGGGGCTTGCAGTATGTTCCTTGTAGACAGCTGGGTTTTGGTGGCCATTAGTTTGAAGTAGTTTGTCAAACAGACCTACTTTTCTGGAGTGAGGAATGCCATCTGGGAAGTTGTGTTCAAACTTGGTCCCAGGAATACAATTTTTTGACTGGGCACCAGTTGTGATTTTTTTTTTCATTGATGGTGTACCACAGTGAAGTTAGGAGTCTTTTTACAAATGCCAGGTGCTGAAGTAGCAATTCCTGATTGTCCACATGAATCAGGCAATCATCCAATTATGTGAAAATTTGAATATTTCTCTGCCTGCAGTATGCAATGGCTGGAGCCAGGCACTTTATGAATACTCTGGGCGCAGTAGATAAGCCAAAGGGAAGTGAAGAGAACTGATAGTGCATAGAGCCTGCCCTGAAACATAGACATTTCCTGCCCTGAAACATAGACATTTCCTGCAAGACTCCCTTATGGGGATGTGCAGATAAGCTTCTTTTAAGTCTAGGGTGACTAACTAGGCATCCTTGGCTAGCATAGGAAGAAGCTGTTGCAGTGTAAGTATTATGAATTTTGGGACCACCAGAAAGGTGGTGAGAACTGATGGAGCCAGGATAGGGCGCCAAGAGCCCTCTTTTCTGGGAACCAGGAACAGTCTGGAGTAGAAACCCTGTCCCCTTTGTTCTACTGGAACAGGTTGAACAGCCCTGATATTGAGAAGGGAAAGTACTTACTTTTGAGCCTCTGCCCACTGGTTTGGAGGAAGGTCTGGCAACCCACTTGGGGTTGGCAGTGAGTGGAAATAGAATCTGTATCCCTGGGATACAATGTTTAAAACCCATCAATCCTGAGTAATGGATATCCAGTTTTTCACATAGAGGGCAAGTTTTCCTCCTAGGGGTGCAAGTACTTGGGCATGGCTGGGAAGGATAATTGAAAAGTCATTGTGAACTTTTTCCATAAGGGAGTGGCTTACCACTCCCTGTTTTTGAGGTGGGAGCACTCCATTGTTTAGATCACTGCATACCCTGAGACTGTAGTTTTGGTGGTCTGTTTCCCCTGGGTTTGGACTGAGAAGGCCTGGGAGGGACTGGAAAGGACCGGTTTTTAGAAGGCCGATGCCTACTGAATCTAGGTGGCTGCACCTGTAAGAAATATTTGACAGTTTGCACAGATTTAGCTTTTTCCTCCATCTTTTTAAGAACTTCTTTTGCTTTGGTGCCAAATAAATGGTCCTGATTTAATGGAGCATCTAATAAATTTGCTTTGACATGGTCTGGCAAGACTTGTTCCTTCAGCCAAGCATGCCTTCTCAGTACAGACCCAGTAACTGCAGCCCTGCAAGATGCTTCTAAGGCATCAAAACCACACTGCAAAGTATGTTTACTAACTTGGTTTGCAGAATGCATTAACTCTTGTAAATCTTTATTTTATGCACAATCTGGAAGTAACACCATTTTTTGTTTAATTAGTTCCATAATATGTTGCTGGTACTTCAACATGTGAAACTGGCAATTCAAAGCTCTGATGGCAAGAATTGCAGAGGTATATATTCTTACCTCATCTGTCTAAAGCTCTTGAATCCCTGTCTGAAGTGGTAGGGTTTTTGGCTGTAGTAGCCTTAATGTCTTTAGGTCCCTGGGAAATGGTATCTGAATCCGCAGTAGGATTCTTAAAGAGAAATTTGAGAGAGTCAGGTACTCTGTAGTACCTGTCAGGTTTTCTAAGGGCCGGTGGTAGAGTGTCAGGAGTAAGACTGGATTCCATGAAAACATCATCTACAATATCCAGGACAGGGGGTATAGCTAGAGGCCTGTGCTGAGGCAAATCTAAAAATTCTCGGAGTCTCTTTTTGGACTGAGGATAGTCCTGGCATTCCCAGTGGAAATGCTCTCTTAAAGTATGCAAGGTTTCACCAAAAGAAAAATCCTCTGGAGGGGAGGCAGAGGGAATTGATTCCTCTGCATCAGAATCCTCATAGGTTGATAAGGGTATGTCCTGGTAATCAGAAGGGTCAGAGTAATCGGACTCCTGATCTGTAGTCAGAAGGAAATTCAATTCTTTGTCTTTCAGCATGGGAAGGCTGGCTTCCACTAATTAGAGTAATAAGGTCTTCGAACATTCTAAGCATTTGTTTTTGTGGCATGGGAGCTTTGGTCATCGGTTTTCTAGGCGCAGTGCAAATTCTGGACCTGAGAAACTCGGTAGTTTTAGCTAAAAACGAAGCTGTTGGTTTAATACGAACATCAGTAGTTCGGAATATGCCCTCAAAAGCCAGTGCCTACAGAGCAGCATCGGACCCACCCAAGGCAGAGACATCCGCAGGTTCCATAGTCGAAGAAGCATCTCGCGGCATAACGGACTCCGAATGGGTCTCAGCAGAGGCCTGTGAATCAGCAGAAACAGGTATCAGGGGTTGCAAAGATGCCTCACTGAGTACCAGCGGACTAGTGACTAGCTTAACAGAAGTGTTGTGAGCAGTTTTGGACCTATGAGGTCTGTCTCTGTCTTTATCCTTAAGTTTTTTCGGACGATCTGTAGTCAGATGGCTTATCGAAGCCATTTTGGAATACGGAGAACGAGAGCTAAAGAATTTAGAGACAAAGATAACCCGAAGACGAATGGTTCGGATGTTAAGGCACAAACCGACAGCGAGGGACGTCGTGGTCTGGGCCTAAACAGGTGACGCAGTAAGAATGAAAATCTCTGTGAGGTATTTACTTTCCACAGGCAAGACAATTGTTAACTTTTTCTGACATCGGTTAGAGCAAGAAAAAAAGGATCCCCAATGGGGTACTTGGCTTTAAAAGACTTCAGGTTTGAAACTCGAAAAACGAAAATTTCAGGTAGCGGCCGACCGGCACTTGCGAACTGCTTCTGCTTTGGGCTCCTCCACGGCAAGAAAGACTGATGTAATGGCATTGGCTGCATGTTTTATACCCCTGACGACCTGATGTCATGGAAGAGGCGACAGCATCCAACGCAGAAATCCCAAGACTCTGATATTCGGGCCGACTGAGAGCTACCTGCAGGCAGATAACCCAAGTGTGATGACTGCAACAGTGAAACACGAAAAACATCAACTGTTTAACTTATAGATGGAGAGTATTTTGCAAAATGGAAAGGAATTATATTAATTTTATCCCAAAATACCAAAAATAAAGGTAATAATCATCTATCACAGTAATAAATAATTCATTTATATGGAACTTGAGAGATTATTTTTCTAATTATTCCACTCAAATGTTTAAATCTACTTATGTAACTTTAATTCTAAAGGCCTTTAAAAACTATATATTTAGGTTTAGAATCTTTGAGAATAGGTTGTTTCTCATCTTCCCTATATACAAGTGATAATTCTCTCTGCAGATTATACTAAAATGTTGCTATTTAAGCAAAACAATTAATATTTTGGCATCAAATGCTAAATAAAAATAAAAATGAGGCAAAATCTATTAATGCTCTTATAGAAGAATATAATTTTAACACTTTACTTTGGTCAGATTTGCAAGTTTAGAAAATATATTCTAGATAAACTAGTTTTAATCCCCTCAAATGCTAAGAATTCAATACCCAAACTTATTCAATATTTGATTGTATATACTTATAATACTTTACCAGTTACAAATAGTACATATACTTATAGAGCAATTAAACAAGATCTAGATGTATATTCAGATAACTATTGGAATTTTCTGCAATCAATAATTTTATTCCCTCAGAAAAAGATAAAGTTAATTTCTTTCAGTCAGCCAGCAAAACCACTTCTTCCATTACATGGAGAATCTTCACATGGAGACTTTTACATAAATCTTTCATCACACCACAGAAAATGAGTAAGATAACTAAACAAGATATTGTTTGCTGGAGATGTAATGCAGAAACAAACGCTGATTGGAACCATATATTTTATGACTGTGTACTATTAAAGAAGTTCTGGGAAGAAGTTAACATTTGTTACAGGCAATTTTTACAGTCAATTTTATGCTTACAAAATCACTTGTAGTATTCAATACACCTGTTCCAGACTGTACAAATAAAAACAAATATTCTTTGTTCTGGTCTGTACTGTCCACTGCCAGGAAAACAATTACAAAAAACTAGAATTCCTCATTTATTCCCTTATCTAAAGAGTTTAAGGGTCTTCTCTTGGAAATATCTAAGTTAGAAATGTTAACTATCAAATCTAAATCTACGAGGAATGCAAATTTATGTTACAAATGGGAAAATATACATGAAATATTAGTTAAATAACTGGTTAAATGATTAATGCAGTAATCCTTTTTTATCCTTTATTCTTTATCTTTATTTTTCTTCTGCAAAAATTACCTTAACTGATCTTGTTGTTTGATAAATAGTGATCACTGTATATAGTTTATTGTATTATAGTTACTGTATTAATATTTTCTTTTTTAAATATTGTACTTTAAAACTTCAACTTATTCAATCTTTTACAAAATATTTGTTCATTATATTAATGTTTTCAATAACAAACAACTGTAATATCTGCGCGTGTGTGTATGTCTATGCGTAAAAATTTACATCTATACACATTTGGATCTAGTACTATTGAGTGAAAGCTCAAACAACCGAAACTACATCGGCTGAATACACTTTAGTGAAAGTGCTTTTCTCCAAAAAAGCACTTTCACTAAAGTGTGTTTAAAAAATAACAAAAAAAAAAAAACAGAACTCATGTTTACGCAGGGGGGCAAGCCCCCCTGCACCCCCCTCCACTTTTATATTCTCACTCAGAGATCGCACTGCAGTGGGGAAAAGGGAATATTCCCTTATCCCCACTGTGCTATGATCTCAACAGCCATTTCCCCACATTTTCACCCTTACTTAACCACACTTTCGCAAAAATGCTTTTTCGGTGAAAAGCACTTTCGCGAAAGTGTGCTCGGCCATTTGCTCACTAGTACAGATCCCATACATATTTTTATATATATATATATATATATATATATATATATATATATATATATATACACACACACACACACACACACACACACACACACAGTGGATATAAAAAGTGTACATACTCATGTTAAAATTCAGGTTTTTGTGATATAAAAAAATGGGGCCACAATAATTCCTTTCAAAACTTTTCCCACCCTTAATGTGACCTATAACATGTACAATTCAATTGAAAAACAAATTTGTTAGGGGAAAAAATATAAAAAATGTACAATAAGCTGGTTGCATAAGTGTGCACACCCTTAAACTAATACTTTGTTGAAGCACCTTTTGACTTAATTACAGCATTCGGTCTTCTTGGATACACACCTGTCATCAATTAGAGAGACTCTGATTAACCTGAAATAAAGTTCAGCTGTCCTAGTAGGATTTTCCTGACATTTACTCAGTTGCCTGCTACAGCAAAAGCCATGGTTCACAGACAGCTTATAAAGCATCAAAGGGATCTCACTGTTGAAAGGTTATCAGTCAGGAGAAGGGTACAAAAAAATTTCCACAGCATTGGATATACCATGGAACACCGTGAAAACGGTCATCAAAAAGTGGAGAAAATATGGGAAAACAGTGACGTTGCAAAGAACTGGACGTCCCCCCAAAATTGATGAAAAGACAAGATGAAAACTGGTCAGGGAAGCTGCCAAGAGACCTACAGCAACACTGAAAGAGCTGCAGGAATTTCTGGCAAGTACTGGTTGTGTACTACATGTGACAACAATCTCCCGTATTCTCCATATGTCTGGACTATGGGGTAGGGTTGCAAGATGGAAGCCTTTTCTTTCAGAGAAAAACATCCTGGCCTGGCTAAAATGTGCAACAATATATCAGGTTTCCCAAAAGCATGTGGGAAAATATGTTATGGTCTGATGAGACCAAGGTTGAACTTTTTGGCCACAATTCCAAAAGGTACATTTGGCACAAAAACAACACTTCACATCACCAAAACAACACCATCTCCATGGTGAAGCATGGTGGTGGCAGTATCATGCTTTGGGGTTGCTTTTCTTCAGCTGGAACTGAGGCTTTAGTCAAGGTGGAGGGAATTATGAACAGTTCCAAATACCAGTCACGTTTGGCCCAAAACCTTCAGGCGTCTGCTAGAAAGCTGAAGATGAAGAAGAATTTCACCTTTCAACACGACAATGACCCCAAGCATACATCCAAATCAACAAAAGAATGGCTTCACCACAAGAAAGTTAAAGTTATGGAATGGCCCAGCCAGAGCCTAGACTTAAATCCAATAGAAAATATATAGGGTGACCTGACGAGGGCTGTGCACAAGAGATGCCCTCACAATCTGACAGATTTGGAGCGCTTTTGCAAGGAAGAGTGGGAAAATATTGCCAAGTCAAGATGTGCCATGCTGATAAGACTCCTACCCAAGGAGACTGAATGCTGTAATTAAATCAAAAGGTGCTTCAACAAAATATTAGTTTAAGGGTGTGCACACTTATGCAACCAGCTTACTGTATTGTGCGTTTGTTATATTTTTTCCCCTAACAGATTTGTTTGTTTTTCAACTGAATTGTACATAGCATGGTTTTGGAATTACTGATGCAAATATGAACAAGCAATATTTGATACCTAGAGGTGTCAGTGGGAGTTAACTGAAGATGGACCTGGAGGCGTCACTCGGGTGTAATGAGTTAAAATTACAGCATGGGAAATGCATAATATACCTCCTATAAAATTTCTTAATGACAAAGCAGGGATGCACGTAGAGTCAGCCCAAAAGTAGCAAACCAGAAAGTTAGTTCCTCACTACAGGATTACCTGAAAGAAGTATCTGCAAGAGTGGAATGGAATAGCCCACTAAAGTTTAATTTATGGACTGTACCTTGTGAAGTACATGCTTACAGAGCAGGCCTGCAGCTTTGGACTTTTGTTTTACAAAGGGGTTCTGTGAACTGTGAAATACTGGGTGAAATCAACTTTATACTTATTTTTTCTTTCAACCTGGAAGCCAAGTGGGTGGTTACTTTGTTAGGAACCCAACTAGTGTCCTACTGAATAAACATGCTTTTATACAAGTCCTTTCTCCAAAGGGGCTTACACAGGTGGTCTGTGCACTAACAGGGGTCCAGAGACTTGCCAGTTATTTTAATTCCTCCCATTACCTTTGCTGCCAAATGTAAACCCTACCTAGTCTGTTAATTCTCTAGAACACGGACTGCTTTGTTCCAGGCATGGTTAACTGTGCCTGCAAGTACTGAGGAGTTATTAAAATTGTGGGAATCGTATGCTATCTAGTGTAATGCTAGCCTCAGGACTATGCCTCCAATGAATAAACTAAACATGTAGTACAACCCAGAGACCCAGCAGTTAGCATTTTAGCACTATGCCACCGCAAAGAACTGAAGCCAAGCAGATTGGACAAAAATCCTGTTAATGCCAGCAGACAGCAGAGACACTGAAAACATACAGTGGATATTAAAAAGTGTACACACACCTGTTAAAATGCCAGGATTTTGTGGTATAAAAAAATGAGACCACAATAAATCATTTCAAATCTTTTCCAACCTTTAATGAGACCTATAACCTGTACAATTCAATTGAAAAACAAATCTGTTAGGGGAAAAATATAAAAAATAAAAAACGTACAATAAGCCTGTTGCGTAAGTGTGCACACCCTTACACTAATACTTTGTTGAAGCACCTTTTGCTTTAATTACAAAATTCAGTCTTCTTGGGTAGGAGTCAGATCTCTGTTTCAAGTGTTATCTGGACTATTTAATCTGTGGAAAAATATAGCAACTGCCAGACTCCTAACGGTATGGAAGATATGGCACAGAATGCCGCTAAGAAGTCAATAGGTCACTGAATACAGGGATAATACCTCCAGCCTCTATTGGTCGCTAAGGTCCTTTAGGGTGGCAAGCTTTTTTGTTTAGGAACCTCTGGGGTCTCGACAACTGCTTGATATGTTTAGTAAAATACACCACAAAGAGGGCATTGTATTCATTGGTGGGCCTCATCAGTGGAGAACACAGGTGGGCAAGGACGTCTTGTAGAGGAAATACCCATTGCTATCCGCTGTGCCAGACAGAAGGATTTACTAACTGCTGATTAAACATAATGATCAAATGAGAGGTTTTCTATCCATGCTCCAAGCTCTCTCACATCTTCATTTTGGAATGTTTTTATATTATAAGCTGGATGCAGTTTGTTTGCTAAATGCAACAATATTGCATTTTTTAGCATTCAGTTTAAACTTTTTTCAAAGTACCAGCTATTTATATATGTAAGTTTGTTTTGTAGTTTCTACATATCAAAAGGTATAATACCCAGTTTACAATTACCTTCAAACGTGTTCGAGTTCCCTGTTTTTGATCTGGTGATCAAGGAAATATATGCAGAGTAGCAGAGGTCCCAACATGAATCCCTGTGATACCTCCCCTGGTAATTTTCAGAATTTTCATGCTCTCTATGGAAGCCTCTGCCATATTGACAATCTGAATTCTGTTTTTCAACTAATTACCTATCCATCTAACTACCCTTAAAGGGAAACTGCTGGGAGTCAAGATTTTTTTTATATCATAGCTTATCAGGTCTGTTATGACCTATGGACGTAAAGATCAGGGACACTTCTCTGACCAAAGAGACTCCAGACATCTCTGGCAAGGCTTACGAGCCATAACTACTACAGACCTACATCCTCCCCATGTGACGACAGCACAGAACTTCTGAACAAACTAAACACCTACTTCAGCAGATGGACAACATCACTGTGCCAAATAAGCTCCTTGTCGAACAGGGTGAGGAGATGCTATGTCTAAGAACATCTGATGTTCCGAAGACCCTGAAGCGAGTAAACCCAAGAAAAATAGCCAATCCTGATAATATTATGGGAAGGGTTCTACGAGAATGTGCTACCCAACTGTCCACTGCACTAACATAACTAGCCATTGTACCCAGTTGCTTCAAAAATATAAAAAATCATTCCTTTACCCAAGAAATTCCAACAGATAAGCCTAAATGATTACTGGCCAGTTGCACTTAAATCAAAAGAAATGAAAGTGTTTTGAGCGGTTGATTAAGGATCATATCTCTTCAAGCCTACCTGAAACACTGGATACATTGCACTTTGCTTATAAATATAACCGCTGCAAGGCTGATGCAATAGTTATAGCACTTCATGAATCCATGGCACAAGAGAACAAGAACTGCTATGTCAGAATGCCATTCATTAATTTTAGTTCCGCCTTTAACACTGTCATCCCCCAGAATCTGATACTAAATCAGATTCAGCTGGGCATCGACACTCCCCCATATAACTGGATACTCATCAACAGACCCCAAAAAGTATGCGTGGGGAAACAACAGTTCTATCAGCATTACATTGAGCGTGGTTGTCCCTCAGGACGGCGTCCTGAGTCCTCTGCTGTTCACTTTTTTGACGCATGACTGCATGGCCAAGCATGAATCCAACAAAATCATCAAGTTCGTGGATGATACCACTGTCGTAGGTCTTGTCAGAAATGGTGAGTAAACGGCCCATAAGGATAAAGTGGAGCATCTGACAGGCTGGTGCGACAGCAACAATATGGCCTTAAATGTAAGCAGAACCAAAGAATTAATAGTGGACTTCAGGAGGACTCAGGAGATCCACCTACCTCTGGAAACTGAGGGAGTGGCAGTGAAAAGAGTCAAAAACACCAAGTTACTGGGGGTGCACACCTCAAATAACCTATCCTGATCGACTGATATAATCATACAGTGAAGAAGGCACAACAACGTCTGCACTTCCTACAGAAACTGAGGAAGGCAAACCTGTCTCAAACCATCCTCAAAGCCTTCTACAGAGGGACTATCAACAGCATCCTCTCAAATAACATCATATTTTAGTATGGTAACTGCAAAACATCTGACCGCAAGGCTCTCCTGAGGGTAGTGAGGACAGCAGAAAAAGTCAGTGGTTCCTTGCTCCCATCCATGGTTGATCTGCATTAGAATCAGTGTGTGGGAAGGGCTGGGAAGATAATGGACAATCCCAATCACCTTGCCTATGGCATGTACTTCTGCCTTTCCTCAGGCAGGTAGTATTGCAGCTTACAATGCAAAACATCTAGACTGAACAGGAGTTTCTTCCCTCTATCCATAAGGCTGCTGAACTTGAATGCCAAGCATTACAGCAAATAATCAGATTACTATGCCACTTGTTGTGAGGTATCATCTATAGTAATCACTCTGGCAAATCACTTCAATAACTGGTACAGTTAGCCTGATTTCTTATGCTATTACTTCCTGAATGTGCAACAGTCAGGAGTCACCACTCCATACTTGTGCAATATGAACATCAGAATACATCATACTACAACTGATGAAGTGCAATATTCTAAGCAATCACAATGTGAAGTCAAAGTCTTTGCAATACCTACTAGTCTTCCTGTCCAATTGTGGTAATTTACTGTGTTTTTAATTTCTTTATTACTGTATGTGCATTAGTCTTAAAGTCATTCAAACTATGTGTTCATTGTTAATGTCTTGCAAGGGGGACCAAAGCAACGTATTTTGTTCAGCTTGCACTGCTGTGCATATCTGATCAACAATAAAGTTTACTTTAACTTTATAACCTGTTCTATGGCCTTACAGATGTGGCTTGTCAGCCTGATGGCTTTATAAAGTACAATTGTGTGCACTTACCATATATGTAGATGTTAGAGTGTATTCACTGTTGCAGTCATTACATTTGGGTAATCTGCCCTTAGGGACAGCAACCGACGCAGGACCCAAGACTTTGTTAATCAGGCCGACTGAGGGCAACCTGCAGGCAGATTACCCAAATGTAATGACTGCAACAGTGAAACACGAAGAACATCTCCTGGAGTCTATGGTGGGACTGCCGTAGCTGACAGGCATCACAACTGATGTGTGTCAAACCTCAGAGACAAAGCTGGTGGAGAAGCTTAGGTTGAATAGTTGCAGGAGTAGGTCTACCAGTGCATGTTTAGTGCTATTCAGCAGGCAGCCTGGTATATTATCAGACCCCAGAGAAGATTTTTTTTTAGTGAGTACTTTTACCAAGTGTTCTTTTGAGATGATACGAGTTTGAGTGCTTGCGTATATGCTGGTTTTGTACGGATGTCTCTGTGGTGACATTTGCACTGAATTTGTTTTCTAATATGTTTTTGATATCTACTGGACCAGAGTAGGTAGTGCCATTAGGAATAAGTTAGGTGTTACTTCATAACTTTCTGAGTAAGCAAAAGAGGATCTGCAATTATTCTTAGATTAACAATTCTAGTATTAAGTTCACATGAAGCTTTTGTTTTCCTGATTGTATTTTTAGTACTATAGGTTTAACCTTTTGATTTTGACCTTGATTTATGGGTCTTGAGTTTTACTATAGCTTTTTCCTTTTATTACAATGTTTATTTAAACATGTGGACCACCAGGATGGTTTGTTCTTATTATTTCCAATTTTATTTAGTTTTGGTATGAACTAACAGACTTGTACAGTTTTCTCGGTAAGCATAAAAATTATATGCATAACTGTTAGCAGTGTCAACATTTTGGGGGTAACAGTTGAACTTAGAGGGTTTCATCATACAACAGAATAAATGTTGTACATTTAAAGTCTTTCAGTAATTAATATTTGCATCTGCCGGTTTAAGGATTTTAAACAAAAAAGGTTGCCAAACTGTGGTCAGACTCGACTGAGGAACAGTACACTTGTAGGAAGTGTATTTTGATGCTATATTTGTAAGGACCACATACATGCAGCTCTCTAGTAGACTCTTAATTCTTTGATCCAGGGATCTCTAGCATGTGAAAATCAAGGAATTTTTGGGCACAGCCTACATCTGAGGTGTGGGTCACAGAGTTTACCAATGGCTACCCAAAGTCTTCTAAGATGATGGAGTTTTTATGTTATCTGAATTTCTTCCAATATATTTAAAATACGGACACGGTGTTCGGGGGAAGGGAGGGCATCGGAGGAGAGAATCCTGTAACATACTATGATCCGATACCTTGTATAATGTAGACTGAGCTGAATGGGTTTCTGGGAATCTGCCTCAATTTAACGTGGTCTTTAACATACATAGACACTCCACCATAGTACTGGGTCTAAAAGATATGGTAAGTGAGTAATACCTCTGTTTTAGTTAAATATTTGCATCTAGCACGACTGTCTGAGATGGGCAAGTAGTAGGTTGCTATTTGTGAGCATTGGTCAGTTGCTATACTGCCTTAATATGCCAAATGCTAGGAGACTAGAAACTGATGGAAGACAAGCTGGCTAATCTTTCATTTTGGTCTAAGAATGTAAAAAGTACAGTTGTGTACACTTACCATAAATATAGATGTTTGAGTGTATTCACTGTTGCAGTCATTACATTTGGATAATCTGCTGGCAGGTTGCCCTCAGTCGGCCTGATTAACAAAGTCTTGGGTCCTGCGTCAGTTGCTGTCCCTTCTTCCGTGAAGTCAGGTCATCAGGGGTATAAAACATGCAGCCGACGCCATTACATAAGTTTTTCTTGCCCCAGATGTCAGGTGCCCCCCAAATGGGGAGCAAATAAAATTAGAAACACAAAAAATATACCTCCAATCCCAAAAGCAAATACACCAAAAGGGCTTTTAAGCATAGTGAAAGAAAGTAGAGGTATAGCCAAAGAAAAATAGGGGGCTGGAGGGAGGGTAACCAGGACTGCAACAGTGAATACACTCGAACATCTACATTTATGGTAAGTGTACACAACTGTACTATGTTCTTCGTGTTTCACTGTTACAGTCATTACATTTGAGTAGATTCCCAAAGCAATGGTTGGGTGGAGGGAATTATACAGCATTAGGACCAGCTATAAGGCCCTGAAGGACAGCAGTGGCAAAGCCAGCTCTGGATTTAGAGAAAAGTGGTAAATGGCAATGTTTGGGGAACGTATGAACTGAGCTCCAGGTAGCAGCTTCTAGAATGCCCCTGGTAGAAACACCTCTGAGAAAGGCTGCCAAAGTAGATGCAGCCCTGGTAGAATGGGATCTGATCCCCTGGGGGATAGTCTTTCCATGGTGCATATAGCAGAAATGAATACAATGGCTTATCCATTTGGAAATGGTTTGCTTTGAAATAGCCTTTCCCTCTGCTCCTGCAGCAAATGCCACCAGATTTTGTTCTGCTTAAGTAAAATCTAAGTTGTCTGTGTACATCCAATGAATGCAGAATCCGCTCCCCCTTGTTCTGTGGATTGGGAAAGAAAGTTGACAAATGAATGGTCTGATTAAGAGCCACACTGGATACCACCTTAGGCATGAAGGATGGATTGGTCCTGAGAGATACCCTGTCCGCATGGAAAATGATGAAAGGCTCCACTGTCATAAGAGCCTGTAATTCTGAAATCCTTCTAGCTAAAGTGACTGCTAAAAAGAAAGATGTTTTCCAGGAGAGAACTTTTAAGTCTGCAGTAGCAGCTGGCTCGAAAGGAGGGACAGTGAGCTTTTCTAATACAAAATTGAGGTCCCAGGCAGGGGTTGGAGCTCTACTGCGCTGTGTTACGTTTTTGGCCCCTCTGAGATACTGCTTTAGCAGGGCATGAGAGAAGAGGGGAGGTCCTGTGTTTTAATGAGCTGAAATGGTTGAGGCATGGATTTTTATGGAAGAGAAAGACAGGCCCTTGTGAAGCATCTCAGTTAAGTATTGTAAAATCTGAGGAATGTTTGGCACTGCTGTGCTTATCCCTTGAGATTGATTCCATGCACAGAATCTTTTCCATTTGTCAGCATAAGATTTTCTAGCACTAGGCCTTCTCGCCTCCAAAATGACATCTATCACAGGTTTGCTGAGGGATGCTAAGGGTGAATTTAGGTGATTAGCCACGCTGCAAGATTCAAAGTTTGGAGTTGAGTGTGCAGAATTTGGTTGTTCTGCTGAGACAGTAAGTAAGGAGTCTGAGGCAGGTGCCACGGTGGAAGGTGTGACACATTGCGCAGGAGTGGGTACCAGTGTTGGCAAGGCCAGTCTGGAGCAATCAAAATAATTTTTGGTTTGTTCTGTTTGACTTTTAGTAGAACTTTAAAGAGCAGAGGCAGAGGGGGAAAGGCACAGACTGATAGGTTTTTCCAGCTAAAGGATAGAGCATCCACTTTCTAGGCTTTTTTGTGATGAGTTTTGTCCAACTGATAGTTCTGGGGTGAGGCAAAAAGATCTATGTCTGGGCTCCCCCATTTGCATGTCAACATGTTGAAAATCTGTGGTTCCAGTTTCCATTTGTGTGGGTCCATGAGATTTCTGCTTAGTTCGTCTGCCAGAGTATTCAGTTTTCCTGGCAGGAATTGTGCTTGTAGTTGTACTTGATAGGTCAAGGCCGTGTTCCACAATGCCAAGGCTAGTCTGCAAAGGGGGTAGGAGTGTGTACCCCCCTGCTTGTTTATGTACCACAAAACTGTGGTGTTGTCTGTCTTTATCATTAATTGTCCTGGAAGAAGGTAGTCCTTGAAGGCTGTCAGTGCATTCTGTACAGCTAGCATTTCTTTTTGATTGATATGAAGGTGCATTTGATTTGGGCTCCATTTGACCTGAATGCACTTCCCTGCCAGATGTGGCCCCCAAGCATAGTCTGAAGCGTCTGTAGTTAGGGTTTGGGCGGCAGGGGGTGGTATGAATGGTAGTCCCTTGTTTTGGTGGTAGGCCTCTGCCCACCACAGGAACTCTAGTCGCAGGCAAGGTATGATAGGAATCATTGTTTCCAGACTGTGACACTGCTGACTCCATAGACATTTTAAGTACCACTGAAGTTTCCTCACATGCAGTCTTGCATATGGAATTAGAAGAATGCAGGAGGCCATGAACCCCAAGGCTTGCAGTATTTGCCTTGCAGAAAGCAGGGTTTTTTGTGGCCACCTGTTTGAAGTAAGTCACCAAATGAATTTGTAATTTTTTGAGAGGGTACCAGTTGTGATTTATTTTCATTTATAGTGTACCCTAGACAAGTTAAAACCCTTGTTACAAACGCCAGATGGTTTAGAAGAGTGTCCTTGTTTTCTGCCTGAATCAGACAATCGTCCAGGTATGGATATATTTCAATATTTCTTTGCCTGCAAAATGCAATTACTGGAGCCAGGCACTTTGTAAAGACCTGGGCGCAGTAGATAAGCCAAATGCAGTGCAGGGAACTGGTAATGCAAGTAGCCTGCTTTGAAGCGGAGGTATCTTCTGCAAGATTCCCTGATTGAGATATGCAGGTAAGCCCTCTTTTAAATCTCGAGTTGCCAACCAGGCACCCTTGCCTAGCATAGGAAGTAAATGGTGAAGAGTCATCATCTTGAATTTTGGAATGTCCAGAAAGGTGTTTAGAGTAGATAGATCCAGGACTGGGCGCCATGATTTGTCTTTTCTGGGTACCAGGAAAAGTCTTGAATAGAAATCTTGTCCCTTTTCCTCTTCTGGTACTGGTTGAATAGCCCCCATGCTCATGAGGGAAAGTACTTGTTTCTGGGCCTCTGCCCACTGATTTGGGGGCAGGTCTGGCCATCCATTTGGAACTGGCAATGTGTGGAAATGAAATCTATATCCCTGGGATACTAAATTTAAAAAACATTTGTCCTGGGTTATACGTTGCCAGTTTCCTGCATGAAGAGCCAGTTTTCCCCCCAAAGGGGCGGCTGAAAGTGAAGTGCTTGGTAAGTGTAAAGGGAAATCACTGAGACTGCTTACCACAGGTAGGTGTCTTGTTGTTTCCAGATTTGGAAGAGGAGGCACCCCATTGTTTTGTTCTGAAAGTCCCTTGTGACAGAAACCTGGAGCCTTTGGAGTGCCTGGGTTTGACTTGAGTGGCTCTCGAAGGAACTGGAAAGGACCAGTTCTTAGTAAGCCAGTGCCTACTAAATCTTGGAGGTAGCACTTGTAAGAAATATTTCACAGTTTGCATAGATTTAGCTTTATCTTCCATCTTTTTTAAAACTTCTTCAGCCTTTTTACAAAAGAGACGGTCCTGTTGTAAAGGAGCATCCAACAATTCTGCTTTAACATGATCAGGCAGATTTTGCTCTTTGAGCCAATCATGCCCTCTTAGCACAGACACAGTTACAGCAGACCTGCAAGAGGCCTCCAAAGAATCAAAACCACATTGCAAAATATGTTTTCCAACTTGTTCAGCTGAATGCAATAAATCCTGTAAATCTTTGTTTTCCACACAGTCAGAAATTAACATAATTTTCTGTTTAAGCAGTCCCGTGATATGCTGTTGATATTTTAGCATATGAAATTGACAGTTTAAAGCCCTGCCTGCCAAGATTGCAGAATTGTAAACCTTTTTACCCCATCTATCCAGTGCCCTGAAATCTCTATCAGAAGGGGTAGGATTTTTAGCTGTAGATGCCTTAATGCCCTTGGGACCCTGAGAAATGGTTTCAGGATCTGCAGCAGGATTTTTGAAAAGTAATTTGTGGGAGTCAGGAACCCTGTAGTATCTGTCTGGCTTACAAAGAGCCAGAGGCAGAGAATCAGGAGCCATACTAGATTCTGAAAAAACATCATCAACAATGTCTAGAACAGGAGGTATAGCCAAAGGCCTATGCTGAGGAAGAAGAAAATCCCGAAGTCTCTTTTTAGATTCAGATAAATCCTGACTTTCCCAGTGGAAATGTTCCCTTAAGGTATGTAAAGTTTCCCCAAAAGAAAAATCCTCAGGGGGAGAAGCAGAAGGAATGGAATCTTCTGCATCAGAGTCCTCATAAGTAGGTATAAACCATTCCTGTTCATCAGAAGAGTCAGAAGAAACAGAATCCTGTTCTGAAGATTAGGTTCATAGGTTCATACTAGGCTATCTGCCCTAGGGCATTTATAAGCCTAGCCAGAATGTGTTTGGCTTTCGCCACCCATTTTAAATTTATTTTGCTATGCCCTTTTTCGAGGTTAGTATACTGTGCCTCTGTCTAACAGTGATACAGAAGTGATACCCGGGGTAATCTCCCATCCACTCATCAAGATTCCTCTTGAAGAGAGTCAATGAGGGACTCTGCCTAACCTGGAGTGGGATTTTATTCCAGAGTGAAGGGAGCCTCTGGGTTATGAATCTGTCCCTCCAGCATGTCCTATTTATTTCAGTGCTGAGGTTCAAGTCTCTCGAGCGCGTAGTTCGATGGGATTTGGATTTTCTGAGGTGCAGCATGTCCATTAATTCCGGGTTGGACATGGCTTTATATGTCAGGCACAGATCGCCTCTGAACAGGCGGTATGCCACTGAGTAGAGCTGGAGTTTCTTTAACCGGGCAGCATATGGCATCTGTTTGAGCCCTTTGATCCTCTTGGTGAGGTACTTTTGGGGTCTTTCCAGTTGCTGCAGGTGTCTGGTAAGGTACATCCCAAAAGGGGCATTGTACTCAATTATGGGCCTGATGAGGGATGAGTAAAGAGGCACGATGACCTCCCCTGATCTAGATGCGAATCCCGTCATGATTAGGTGGACTATATAAAATGTTTTTCTAACCACTTTGGCCACGTGGTTGTCAAATGAGAGATTGCTATCAACTTGGGTCCCCAGGTCCCTAATTACTTCTTCTGTACTTAATGGATTACCACCTATATGGTAATTTGTGGGCACTGTTTTTGCCAAAGGGGATGACTATACACTTTTTGGCATTTAGCTTGAGGTCATGGCTCTGGCACCAGTTGTCTGTTTCGATGAGGCCCTTTTGGAGGATGCTTGTGTCGGCTGGAGAGTCGATTATGGCGCCCAGTTTGCAGTCATCTGCAAACTTGGTCAGCCACAGTCCTTCTGTGTTGGCCTGTACCTCCGAGAAATATATACCGAACAAGAGAGGTCCCAGGACTGAGCCTTGTGGGACACCACTTGTAACTGGTTTGGAGTCTGACATGGCTCCAGCAATTCTAACCATGTGGGTTCTGTCCTTGAGCCAGTTTGCAATCCATCTAGTGACATAGGGGTTTATATTTAAGCTGGTGAGCTTATCTATAATGCCCGAGTGGGGTATTGTATCGAAGGCTTTTGCGAGGTCCACGTAGGCTGTGTGGACCACCTTCCCCTCGTCAATGGCCTTGGTGACTGTTTCAAAGAAATCAACCAGGTTTAAGAGGCAGGATCTGCCTTAACAAAGCTGAACTGGGTAGGATCCAGTGTCTGTAGGTCCCCAATATCTTTATTTATGAGGTCCATGATGATCCTTTCCATAGCTTTGCAGACCAAGCTAGTCAGGATTATGGGGCGATAGTTTCCAGGATCCGCTGAGGCACCACCTTTATGGAGAGGGACCACTGTTGCTGTACGCCACTCTTTGGGCACATATCCTGTAGTAAGGCTGAGATTGAACAGTAGTTTTATGTTTGGGTTTAGCTCCTCTTGGAGTTCATGTAGGACGCAGCCCGGGACACCGTCTGGTCCCATTGATGCTGTGTTTTTTGCTTTGGAGAGGGCGGCTCTTACCTGAGCATCTGAGATGTCAGGGGGGCAGCACTCTGCTGGAATAGATATTTGCCCTTTTGGTGGGGAGGGGGGGGAGAAGTTGGCGCTGAACCTGTCAGCTAGGATGTTGGCAATGTCTGTGGGTTCAGTGTATTTTTTGTCATTTTGGACTAATTCTGAGCATATCTGGGAATTACCACCCAGGTTCCTAACATAACTAAAGAAAGCCTTGTGATTATCCTTAGTGTCCTGTGCAATTTTTCTCTCTAAGCTGGTCTTAGACAATTTTATGAGTGCCCGTAGTTTTTTGCTAATACTGATCAGTGATGCCTTCCCTTTTTGGGATTTTGCTCTATCATTTAGTAGCTTCCTCCTTCTATTGTATAGTTTGTTTATGGCTGGGGTCCACCAGACAGGACGTCTGCCTTTGGAGGACTGGGTCTTGGTTTTATTTGGGATCACATGATCCATGCATTCCTGAAGGTGTTCATAGAATGCGTTTATAAAGGATTCTGCAGTCTGGGCCGTATTTTCCACAGGCCCGGGGGCTTTGAAGGATTCCACCTCGGTTTTTGAGGTGTGTGAAATTTGCTTTAGAATAGTTTTTCACTGTGGTTTTCTGGTCAGGGGGTGGGGTCGGGATGTGAATATCCAGTGAGATTAGTTTATGGTCTGATCTTACCAGTGAGGGATACACTTCTGGTCTGGAGCATAGAGTCCCCATGTTGGTGATGATCAGGTCCAGTATGTTTTCCCCTCTTGTGGGAGTGGTAACAAGTTGTTCCATAGTATTTGAGTTTATAAATTCTAGGAACCTTTGGGCTAGGGTGTTGGAGCGAGAGTAATGCTCCCAGTCTATGTTTGGGTAGTTGAAGTCGCCCAATATAATGGTGTTTGGAGAGACCTTCATATTTTCCAGTGTTCTCAGGAAGGCCGAGTGGGGTTCCTGGGTTTGGGAGGGTGGTCTGTAGCAGGCTATAATCTGGAAGGCAGTTTTACCCACTGTTAGTTGCACATGGATAGTCTCTGATGCTTCGTGCTTTGCCACCAACCTGGAGGTGTGGGTATCTTTGATGAATATCAATACTCCCACTCCTTTTGTGGTTCGGTCCAAGTTTTGGGGCCGAAAAGCATGGTATGAGGTATAACCTGGTAGTGCTGGGGTGCTCTCGGGAGCCCTGAACCAGGTTTCTGTTACTGCACAGATATCGATGTTCTCCATGCTAAGGAGAGTTTCGAGTGCGTGCATCTTGAGGTTTAGACTTCTGGCGTTGAGTAGCATTACTCTTAGTTTCTTATCCCTTGCGATACCTATGGAGGTGGGTTTCTCTTTTGAGCCTTGCCTAAAAATGGCACTATGGGGGTAGCAAGAGCCTTTGCCAATATCCGAAAACCCAGGGGTGAGAGGTGCAAGCCGTCCCTAGCGAAGCATCGTGGCTTGTCGAGCATATCATCTCAGGCTGACAGGCATTGGATCCCCTTTGAATGACACCAGTACTTAAGCCAATTGTTGAAATTGATCATCTTGTCTTCATATTGTGGCATCATTCTTGGTGAGGGTAAGATGCTACTCAAGGTCAGGGTCATACCGGCCTGGGCTACATGCTCAGAGAGCTCCTTTATGTCTCTTTTCATGTAGTCCAGGGAGGTACATCTCAGGTCATTCACACCAGCATGGACAATGACTGAGTCATATTTGTACTTGCCGTGGATTGACCTGAGTGCTTGTGTTATGTGGCGGATCCTAGCGCCCGACAGGCTGCTCACCGTGACCCTCTCCTTGTTCAGCCTGGTGAGCGGGACGTCAGTGTGCCTGACGATAGAGTCACCTATTACAAGTGTATCAGGTGTGTTGTTTAGTCTTAAGGGCTGTAACTGTTTGGCACACTGGCTTTGTGAGATATGTGTTGCACGTGTTTTGTTTTGGGGTAGCGGTTGCTTGGGTGTCTGCTTTGGAGGTCTCTGCTGCTTAGGCAGATCTTTATTTATAGCCTCCGAGTATATTTTTGTGTGATTATGTGTTTGGTTTGCTGTCGTGGTAGGTCTATGTGAGACTGGAATTGTAGTGAGTGTGGTTTCCTTCTCCTCCTGACTGGTTATGCCAGTACTGAGTTGAGAGAGCTTAGCCTCCAGTTTGGCTAACATATATGGTTGCATCTCTCACATGTGTTGGAATTTGTTGGGAGGAGGAGAGGGTTGTCTGTGTACATGAGGCAGTTGTAACATTGCCTCAAGATTCCCAGATTCACCAGCTGGACCGGAGAGGAGATTGACAACTGACCTTTGGACATGCTAGAATAATATTGGGAATTCCTTAATAATTGAAAACAAGGGCCAGATTCATAATCAATGCCTTGCCTAGGCCTCTTAGAAGGGGCGGGGGGCTGGCTACCCCTGATCAGAGTAATTAAATCTTCAGCCATTTTGATCATTTGTTTTTTAGGCATAGCGGCCTGCACATGTGGCCCAGGCATCGTTTTTTTAGGCATAGGTCGAGATTTTGGCCTTAGTTTTGAAGATGGCGTTAGTCTAATATACAAATCTGTTGGCCTGAAAACACCCTCAGAAGCCAGTGCCTGCACAGCGGCTCCGGACCCATCCAATGTAGAGACATCCACGGGTTCCATAACTGAAGCATCTCACGGCATACAGGACTCCGAATGAGTCTCAGTAGAGGCCTGCGAATCAGAAGTAGCGGGTATGAGGGGCTGTGAAAGTGCCTCACTGGGTATCGGCGAACTGGCGACTGGCTTAGGAGAAGCGTCGTCAGCAGTTTTGGACCTCAACGGCCTGTCTCTGTCTTTTTCTTTGCGTTTTTTGGGTATTCTGGTAGTCGGATTGCTAACCGACATTTCTGGATAATTAAAGCGTGAGACAAAATATTTAGAAGCAAATATGTACAGACGTTTGATAGTGCGTTGATTAAATAAAGCACAAAACCGACAGCAAGGTACATTATGGTCAGGGCCTAGGCAAGGAATACAGTACAAATGAAAATCCTTATGAGGTATTTACTTCCCACAAGTAATGCAATTATTAACTTTTACTGACATTGGTAAGGAGCAAGAAAAAGTTTCCCCAACGGGGTACTTAGCTTTTTAGTTGAAGACTTTGGATCTGAAACTCGAAAACAAAAATTTCAGGAGTCGGCCGACCGGCACTTGCGAACTGCTTCTGCTTCGGGCAACGCAGCAAGAAAGACTGATGTAATGGTGTCGGCTGCATGTTTTATACCCCTGCCGACCTGACGTCACGGAAGGGACAGCAACCGACGCAGGACCCAAGACTTTGTTAATTAGGCCGACTGAGGGCAACCTGCCAGCAGATTACCCAAATGTAATGACTGTAACAGTGAAACACGAAGAACATCATTAGGGATATAACACTTATTTGTATGGTATTTGGATTGCTACCAAATCTTTTTATCCTTTTTTTTAAACATCTTTATTAAATTTTCACTTAAGGTACAGACACACATACATTAATACAAAAGAAAACAACCCATATTAACATTTTTCATTTACATACATTATAAATTGTATATGTTTTCTTTCTGTCTTTAAAACTCATTTGTTCCAACATTACATAAATTGCTCAGTTCCTGATTTTCTTTAAACCTCACTCCTCTTCATCCTAAATATTATTTTGCATGTACGGTTCCACAAATTCCATTAACTTCTATGTAATTTGCTCCTTCCCTTTTCTACAGATCCAGTTTCCATTTTTTTCATCATCTCTTTTATAACATTCAGTTCTTCAGATACAACTGCTTTGGATTTTGATTTCCATTTTCTAATAATGGCTTTTTTGGCAGTCAACAGAATCAAACTTCATAAGGCCTTACCACATCTAGGAAATCCAGATCCCGAATCCCAGCTCAACAGAATCACTTCATTAGTTACAGCCATTTGCTCTCTGAACACTTCTAACAGCGTATTCTGTAGGGATTTTTTAAAATCTGTCAATGCATTAAACTCCCAAAAAATATTCCCAGTTACTTCTTTTTCTCAGTCATCACACCTCCAACATTTCTACTTGAGGAAAAATTCTTTGAAGTTTGCTTGTGGTATAAAAACTAAGCAATCACTTCCAAGCAAAAATCCTAAACCTTCTGGACTTTGTTGCATATCTGGGAGCCATAGCCATGTCCTCACATTAGCAGCTTCTACTCTAGAGTTTACTAAAAACTCTACCAGGTTTGGCCTTTCACTTGGGAATCCACTATCCCTTTCTCTTTGCTACACTCCAATATCAATCCCAGTAGGAAAAGCAGTCTAACCAACAGTCCAAACAACTTCTTGACTTCATCCCACTCCATTGCCTTTCTCCATTTGGTTATTTGCTCCCAATACCTCGATTCTTTTAAGAGTTTTCACCAGTAAATTCCAGTCCCCTCTAACCTATTTTCTGCACCCATACTTGCAGTAGTCTGTTCTGGCAAAATCTCCTTTCTCCATTTCAGTACTGGCTTAGTTCTTAGAATATTTTCTGCTATTTTATGAATATAATATTCTGAATTATTCTCCTCAATGATCTGTATCCAAAATCCCACTGTCTCCTTATTTCCTTAACTTCCCACTGTGTCATTATCATCCCGTTCCACTCGGACTTATAACCTTTTGCTAAGTATATAAGCCTTAACTGCGTAGCTTTAAAATATCCCTTCAAATCAGACAATCCTAAACCACCTTTTTCTATTGGGAGGGTCAACTTACACCACTTAACTCTTGCGTGTTCCCTTCCCAGATGAATTCTTTCAACTCTTTATTAATTACTGTCCATAACTTCTCTGGTTGACAAAAAAAAGTCCAACCTGTATATAAAACTAAAGGGACTGAATACATTTTCACTATAACAAGAGAGAATAGTTGGGTAAGAACTTACCATAACCTTAGATGTCCTTCTCTTCCATGCTGCAGTATTCATAACACTAGGGAGGTTGTTGCCTGCAGCGCCACCGTCCGGCCAGTATACCAAGGTCTTTGTTTCAGGAGAGTACGTGTGACATCCCTTACCAGGTCCATAAACTGATGTTGGGTATAAAAGTGACTTCTGTACATACCCTCATCAGAATGTTTTGCCGTATACAGTATTGCACCTGTGGGTTAAAGGGGGTCCTACTTGGAGACCCTTAGACTTACATGTAGGACAGGCCCAGTGGTGTAGATTCGCTGAGTTGAGAGTGGAGACTGGGGAAGAGAATGTGTATGTCCCCGCAGATAGGCCATGCCATGACAGTTAGAAAAAAAACAGGGGGTAGTTGTGTGGGACTGAATACTGCAACATGGAAGAGAAGGACATCTAAGGTTATGGTAAGTTCTTACACAACTATTATACGTCCTTCTCTTCTCATGTTGCAGTATTCATAACAGTAGGGAGAGTACCAGAGCTTTTGGTATGAACTTGGGTGGAGGAGTGGTTTTTGTGGTCAACCAGGAATTGGAGGATTGACCTGGTAAAACCTGCTCTTGCTCTGGAGGCCACGTCCAGCTTGTAGTGCTTGCTGAAGGTGTGGACCAAGGCCCAAGTGGCTGCTTCTAAAATGGAGGTGAAGTCAATGCCAAGGCAGTAGAGGAGGCGGCTGCCCTGGTAGAATGAGGTTTAACATGGCCCTGCAAGGATTTTCCATGATGGGAGAAGCACAAGGTAATAGATTTAGAGATCCATGAGGAAATGGTCTGTTTGGAGACACCCTTCCCTAGGGCTCTGGGATGGAAGGAGATGAATAATTGGTCAGATTTTCTAATAGATTTGGGTTTGTCCAAGTAGTACCTGAGATGCCTTTGTAAATCCAAGGAATGAAGAGTCCTCTCTGAGGAGTTTTGTGGATAAGGGTAGAAAACTGGTAGGTTAATGGTTTGTTTTAATGAACGTTCATTAACTGCCTTGGGCAAGAAAGAAGGTTTGGTCCTGACAGCAACTTTGTTTTTGTGGAAAACAAGATAAGGAGAGGTAGCCATAAGGGCTTGCATCTCTGAAACCCTCCTGGCGGAGGTAAGGGCCACTAGAAGAACTGTTTTCAGGGTGCATAGTTTCAGGGAAGCTGAGTGAGCTGGTTCAAAAGGAGGTAACGTTAGCTTTTCTAATACAAAACTGAGGTCCCAAGGAGGGGGAAATAGGTCTCCTGGGGGGTCTGATATGAAGGACTCCTTTCAGAAAAAGCTTGACTTCCAGTCTGGATGCCAGATGGGGTAATATGGGCAGACAAGCAGAAATGGCAGATAAGTGGACTTTGACTGAACAGTAAGTTGGTCCTGCGTGGAGTAGCTCACACAAATAGGATAGGACCACTGGTATAGGAGTAATAAGAGGGTCCTGGTTTTTCCTTCGACACCACTTGGAGAATCTGTGCCACTTTGATACATAGTTTCTCCTTGTTCTTAGTTTTCTGGCCTCTTGCAGAACACTGAGTACGTTCTCTGAATATAGTTGTCTGTAAAGGATTAGAACCCTATCGCCTATAAGGTCAATTTCAGGTTCTTCACCTGTGGGTGGAGAACGGGATCCCTTGTCCTGTGTGAGCAGATCTAGTCGGTGGGGTAAGTAAGAGTGGAAATCCTTATGAGGTATTTGTTTCCCACAAGTTAAGCAATTATTAATTTTATCTGACATCGGCTGAGGCAAGAAAGAGTCCCCAATGGGGTAGTTAGCTTTTGAAGTCTTCAGTTTAGCTGAATTACAGGAGCTGGCCGACCGGCACTTGCGAACTGCTTCTGCTTCGGGCACCACGCGGCAAGAAAGACTGAGGAAGATGGTGTCGGCTGACGCTTTTATACCCCAGGCGCTCTGACGTCGGGGAAGGAGCGACATCAGCCGACGCCGGACCCAGACTTTGGAATCCGGCCGACCGAAGGGCTGCCTGAGGCAGGACAACCCATATGTGATGACTGCAGATGCATCCTTGAAGGACATCCAATGCTGCCTTGGCCAAAACGGGGTCGCCAGTAGGGTTTTAGGTTTGTCCTTCTGAATTTTCAGAAGGGCTTTCTGAATTACTGTGAAAGGAGGAAAGGCGTAAAATTACACTCCCTCCCAAGAAAAGGAGAATGCGTCCACTTTACAAGCTTGTGGATGTGGATCCCTTGTGCAGAAGCTGGGCATCTGTTCTGGGGGAGGCAAAGAGATCTGCTTGTGGAATACCCCACCTGTGTATCAGGTCCAGGCAAACCTCTCTATGAAGTATCCATTCGTGAGAGGGGGTCGAGGTTCTGCTGAGTTTGTCTGCCATAGTATTTTCTGTTGAGGGGATATATACTGCTACCAGGAGACCGGGAGGGAAGATGCTAAGTTCCAAATCTGGATGGCCAGGCTGCATAGGGGGTAGGACCTTGTCCCCCCCCCCCTTGCTTAATGATGTACCACAGGACAGTCACATTGTCTATGATTACTTTCAGGTTTCCTGGCAGGAGAGTAGATTTGAAGGATAGAACAGCTAATAGTAATGTCCTCATTTCCTTGATTAAGAAAGTGAACCGTAAGATGAAAAACCAAACGGACTGGATGCGCAGATTGCACACAAACAGCCACAAACTTAAATGATAATCACGCCAGGTGGAAAGCCATTCAATAAAAACCAAGGATGAATTTATTTAAAGCGCTTTTCGTTTGCCTCCTAGGCAAACTTCTTCAGAAAACATAATTACAACAATTAACATACCTTAAATAGTATAAATTAAGTCAATTAACATAAGCTAATTGATACTGTGTTAAAGACAAACACCCAAAAAAATGGGTCCAATAAATCCTGACCAAAACAACAAAACAGACTGGCAGGCTGCTAAAAATAAAATGTAATAGCAACCCACAAAGGATCACATTACATTACCTACATAATACATTAATTTGTATTAAAAAGAATGTACGTAAGCAAAAACGCCGATGAAGACAAACCCTATGTTAATTAATAAAAATATATAGTGAACATAGTGAATTAACAAAGGTGACCCGGAATCTATGATAAAGGAAGAAAAGTCACCAAAACATTAAAACGCTTCCTACATTCACAATCAAGTGTCTATTTAAAACTATAAATTGACAACAATAACCTTTGATCAATAGTTAAAACATGTTCAATGAATAAGTCTCTAAAATGACTAAGGAATGAATATAAAATGTGACCACAAAGCAAAGCTAATGGGTCAATTATTTTAAAACCTCCATCTTAATTTATCTTTTTAAGCTTAAAATACGAAGGACACTAGAAATGGAACATGCTTCATTCAAGCCTAGCATGTGATAAGCTTCTAATCTAATCTGCCAATGTAATTCCTTTTCCAACAACCTCAGCTGAACTGGTCCACTTCTACTGTCATGTCCTACTTGTTCTATTCCCATGAATTTAAACTGGTGAGTGGGGTTATCCATTATATGCCTGGCCAACGCGTTTGATTCCTTATGTTTTCTTATAGCATACATATGTTCATATATGTGATCCCTGAGCTTACGTTCGGTCTTGCCGATATAAAACCCTGAACAATGTTGGCATTGGGCCAAATAAACCAGCATGCTGGAATTACAGTTCACCCTACATTTTAAATGAAACTCTTGGTCCAGAACAGAAAATCTATTCGATTCCTGAATAAACTTACAATAATTACAGGATTGGCATTTAAACATGCCAGGTGATCTAGTTGGTAAAGGTTTCTGCTCAAACCATGATTTAAGATTCTTGGCTTTTCTGTATGCCACTTTTGGAAAAGGACCCAATTTAGAAGATACTACTGGGTCAGCTCTAAACAAGTGCCAATTCTTATTAATGATGTGCCACAGACTAGAACTATCAACAGTAAAAGTAGTAATGAATCTAGGTAGTTGGAAACAATGAGGTTCAGAAATACATTCTGGGCACTCCTCTAGAGTGGTTGAAACTGTTACTGTTGAATTGGTGTACCTGGTGACTGACAAAAGAGGCTCATAGAACTTAGATGACGCATCCAGTCCGTTTGGTTTTTCATCTTACGGTTCACTTTCTTAATTTATTGGTTTGTACTTGTTTCTTCGAGTGATGGCGTCTGATTTTACCAGTGAATCTATGGGTGAAATTCCTATCGCTACTCGGAGATACTTAGACCGGACTCGCCAGGTTTGAATAACCTACCTCAAACTCATATCAAGACGCATAACATTAGCGATAAGTCATTAGACCTTTTGTTTTCCAAAACTGACACTAAGCTTTTGAGAATTGACCTTCTTGAAAAACAGCAGTGCAGAGTGCCTGTCTCCAATTCTAAGTTGAACACACCTTTGGTTCTTCCTAACGCTGTTACGTTAGCTGGAATCCCACTTAATTTCCAACAAAGTGAAGGTGTGGTTCCATCTCACTTGTCTGATACATCGGGTAACAGCCCTAATGCTTCTTTACCCAATTTATCAATCGCCAATGTCGCAGTTCCTATTCAGGATGCTCTGGATGGTTGTGGTGTAATTACAGCGGGTCTAGTGGACGTAAATACAGAGGAGCAGAGGAGAATTCCGGCTTCAGCATCTGGTTTACCACAGCAGCGTCAACTGGGTCCTACAGCTACTTCTTTACATTTTAACATACCGAAGCAAGTTCGTCAGCAAACTACATTCCCAGTGGACTTTAACGGGTCATCTAGGTGTAATGGAAGTTTTCCTGTTCGGAACTTTGGTGGTATTAACCATGTACCGCCTGCTTTGGGGGCCAGTAATTTGCAACCGGTGGTGAGTAATAACGTCAACAACTTTCCTGTCTTTTCCGAATGGGTTTCTTGTAACCCTTCATTTAACACCAATGTTTCCAGTGTTGGAACTCACCAATGTGCTGGTGAACCCGATATTGTTAATAATTTAAAACAGCTTGATAAAGTTATGGTCAAAATTAAGAAACTCCAATTGGAAATTGCGTACTTTAATGAATGCCTGGCCCGTAGGATTGTGCCTAAAGGACTAAGGCACTACCAGTTTCCAACTGGTTTAGTAGTTAATTCTATTTTTCATCAAGAACTACTTTCTTTATTTGACCAACATGGAGCTGACTTATTAAATTTAATGATCAAGCATTACACTCTCCAAATTGATGAACTGAACATCGAGGTAGGGGAACTGGACAATGCTATCAAAGCGGACTTGTTATTTGACAGGTATACTTATGATTATGCTAGGCTTTTTACTACTATTGACTCTTATTTGATCAAGTTAAAAGCAGTTAAAATCAAAAAATTGGATAGGGACACTAAAGCATATAGGGAGAGGGCAGCTTATCCCAGCCCTCCCACTGGTCAGGTTTGGAAAGCTAATGCGAGATCTTCTACCAATAACGTGAATACTACGTTCAACATGGAACCTGACAATATGTTTTCTAATACTGCATGGGCTGGGGATGTGTTTGATATTGACAGTGCTGATTTTCCACCAGTGGAACTGCGTAGGAGTGAACGCATCCAGAACAGAAATAATAACAATGTTAGAAATAGTAATGACATGCAGGATGAACATGGTAATTTTTTAGGTGCAAAGCCCAAATTGAAACGCCAATGGTCGAATCGCCCCAATCAGAGAAGGACCAACAGGTAACACTAGTTTCTCCTTCCCTATCTAGTATTGATAGACTTTTACTTTTTGACAGTAGGGCAATTCCATCTTCACCCATTTCCACTACATCAGATTTGGCTACTAACACCACCTGGGAGTCAGTCCAATTGACTGGTCCAGTGGATTGTTTGAATTCCTTTGGGGATTTCAAAGTTTACAACTTTTCCCAAATGACCGTTACTACCGCTATGGCTGACTTGTTGGCAAAAGGTCAAACTTATGTCCCTAAACAACGTTTGGACATTGTAACTTCCATTACTGAAGAACTTACATTCTGAAGAAGTTTGCCTAGGAGGCAAACGAAAAGCGCTTTAAATAAATTCATCCTTGGTTTTTATTGAATGGCTTTCCACCTGGCGTGATTATCATTTAGGTTTGTGGCTGTTTGTGTGCAATCTGCGCATCCAGTCAGTTTGGTTTTTCATCTTACGGTTCACTTTCTTAATTTATTGGTTTGTACTTGTTTCTTCGAGTGATGGCGTCTCATTTCCTTGATGTTGATGTGATCCTTTAGTCTTAGGGTGGATCATTTGCCTTGTACTAAAAATTGTTTCTGGTTTGTTAGGAGCACTGCACCCCACACCCCAGGTCTGACGCATCTGTGGAGACCTGTTGTTGGGGGGCTGGTACCTGTAGGTGGGTTCCTAGGTTGAGATGCATTGCTGACACACATCACTGGATTTCCTTTTTTAAGCACAGAAGTAGGGGAAGGAGTGAGTCCATGGGTTGGGAGTGCTGGCTCCATAGTTTTTTTAAGACCCACTTCATTTTGCGCATGTGGAGTCTTGTCAAAGATAACATGGGTATCAGAGATGCCATGTGGCCTAACATACTTGGGAATTCCCAAGCTGTCAAGGAGGAGTGGGTGAGGATCTGTGTAAAGTATAGACAAAGGTCTTTGATCCTTTGGTCTGGGATGAAGGCTTTCATGTTGTCTGTTTTGATCCTGCACCCCAAGAAAGCTAAGTCCTGAGAGGGGGGTCAGGTGGGATTTTTCTTGATTTAGGGGAAACCCTAGTTGAGTTAAGGTGGAAGACACCTGTTGTAGGTGAAGCAGAAGAACTTGGTAGTCTTGATTAAGGATGAGCAGGTCGTCTAGGTATGGGTATATCTGTATACCCTGAGTCCTGAAGTAAGCAACGAAGGGGGCTAGGCACTTTGTGAACACTCCAGGTGCAGTGGAGAGACCAAAGAGCAAGGCAGAGAATTGAAAATGGCAGAAGCCTATAGCAAAGCGGAGGTATTTCCTGTAATTTGGATGGATTGGAATGTGGAGATAGGCATCCTTCAAATCCAGGGCTACCATGAATGCTTGTGGGGGTATGAGTGGTAAGAGAAGGGGTAAGGTAATCATTCTGAAGGTGGGAAATTTGAGGAAGAGGTTAAGGAAAGATAAGTCTAGGATTGGCCTCCAAGTGCCGTCTTTCCTTGGTACAAGAAACATTATGGCGTAAAAGCCTATGTTTCTTTGTGGGGCAGGTACTTGTTCTATGGTATCCTGAGTTAGGAGCTGTTGAATGATGGTTGGAAATAGGTGGATTTGTTTTTTTGGTGGCTGGGGAACACCTTGGAAAGGTGGATGCATCCACCAAGTCATGAAATATCCTCTCTGAATGATGGAGAGGATCCATTGTTCTGCTGTGATAATCCACCAGGAGGGAAGGGAGAGGGTGAGAAGAAGGGATAAGGATGTGTTTGGGTCCAAAGGAGGTGAGTCACAGTGTAGGTGGTCTGGACTGGTCAGACTGACTTCAAAAGGATGTAGTGGAAGAGCTGGTGGGAAACCTGGGATTAGAATTTTTCCTGGGTTACCTACGTCCCTTAGATTGAGGAGCTGTGTGAAAGGACTGCCTTCTAATAAAGGAGGGCTTCTGTGGGTAGTTCCTATGGTATCTGGGAATAGGGGATACTAGAAGATGTTTGAGATTTTGTAGTTTCTTTCCCTTTTCTTGAAAGGATTTGAAGAGCTCAGCAGAAGCCTGTCCAAACAGGACCTTATTGTCCAAGGGTGTGTCAAGTAACTTTGTCTGTACATCCATGGGGAGAGGTTGAAGCCTTACCCAGGAGTATCACCTTAGAACCGATCCTGACACAGCTGATTTAAATGAAGCTTCCACAGCATCATAAAGTACAGTTGTGTACACCTACCATAAATGTAGATGTTCGAGTGTCTTCAATGTTGCAGTCATGACTGTAGGGTTCTCCCCTGCCGGCAGGTAGTCCTCGGTCGGCCAGAATCCCAAAGTCTGGGTCCGGCGTCGGCTGTTCAGCCATGCTCCCTAACGTCAGAACGCCAGGAGTACAAAGCTGACAGCCGAAGCCATGTTCTCCAGTTTTTCTTGCCCCAGATGTGAGTCCCAAAATGAGTAAGGTCCCATACCCTTTGCAAATACACCTCAGAAGAATGGTGAAAAAAGGAACCACACAAAAGTAAAAATAAGAGGGGACAGGAGGGAGGGAAATCCAGACTGCAACAGTGAAGACACTCGAACATCTACATTTATGGTAAGTGTACACAACTGTACTATGTTCATCGTGTTTCACTGTTGTAGTCATGACTGTAGGGTAGAATCCCAAAGCAGAATGAAAGGGAGGTGGTCATAAAGTAGAAGGGGCAGCTAAAAGGCCCTGCAAGACTGCAGAAGCAAAGCCTGCCCTAGACTTAGAGTAGAGAGGTAGATTGTAGTGCTTTGAAAAAGTATGCACTGAACTCCAAGTTGCAGCTTCCAAAATGTCTTTGGTAGGAACTCCCCTGAGGAAGGCAGCTGAAGTGGCAACAGCTCTGGTGGAATGAGTCTTTACACTCCCTGGGATTTGCTTTCCATGGTGTGAATAGCAAAATCTGATTCCATGAGCAATCCATTTAGAAATGGTCTGTTTTGAAATGGCTTTACCTTGGGAACTTGAAGCATGAGAAACAAACAATTGCTCTGATTTCCTGATGTCCTTGGTTCTGTCCAGGTAGAAACGTAGTTGTCTGTGTACATCCAAGGAATGTAAGATCCTTTCCCCTTTATTTTGAGGAGTGGGGAAAAAAGTTGGCAAGTGAATAGTTTAATTTAAAGCCACTTTGGAAACCACCTTAGACATGAAAGTAGGATTAGTACTTAAAGACACCCTGCCTTGATGAAAAATAATATAAGGTTCCACAGCCATAAGAGCTTGCAACTCTGAAACTCTCCTGGCAGAGGTCAGAGCTAACAGGATGGCTGTTTTCCAAGATAAAAACTTGATGTCAGAAGTGGCAGCAGGCTCAAAAGGAGGTAAGTTGAGCTTTTCCAAAACATAGTTGAGATCCCAAGCAGGAATGGGAGGAGATCTAGGAGGCCTTAAGTTCTTAGCTCCTCTGAGAAACTGTCTCATGAGCTGGTGGGAAAAGATTGGAGGGTCTGTATTATAATGAGCAGAAATAGCAGAGGCATGTATCTTAATGGAAGAGAAAGAGAGACCCTTATGTAAGAGGTCTGTCAGGTAAAGTAAAATCAAAGGAATGTTAGGAAGAAGAGGATCAGTATCCTGAGCCTGCATCCAGGAACAAAATCTTTTCCATTTTCCTGCATAAGATTTTCTAGTGCTAGGACGTCTGGCTTCTAAAATGACATCCATAACCTGCTTGGGTAGGAGGGAATGAATCAAAGACCCTGGATTAACCAGGCCGCCAGGCTGAGAGTTCTGACATGGGAGTGTAGTACCTGACCCTGGTGTTGGGACAGAAGGGTCGGAGTCTGTGGTAAAATCCAAGGGGGGTCCAGACAAAGGTTTTTCAGAGTTGGGTACCATAACTGTCGAGGCCAATTTGGGGCCAGCAAGATTATCATCTTGAGTTTGTCCTGTTTGATCTTTAATAATACCCGTGGAAGAAGAGGAAGAGGTGGAAAGGCATATCCTGAGAGGTTTCTCCAACTGAATGATAGTGCATCCACTTTCCAAGCTTGTTTGTGGAAAGTCCTGGTGCAAAAAATCTGTAGTTGATGATTGAGGTGGGATGCAAAGAGGTCTATGTGAGGACATCCCCAGACAGCTGTTATCATCTTGAATATTTTGGTGTCCAGCATCCACTCGTGTGGGTCCGAAAGGTTTCTGCTCAGACTGTCTGCCAGGAAGTTTTGCTTCCCTGGTAGAAACTGAGCTTGAAGGTCCAGATTGCAAGCTAGAGCTGTGTTCCACAGATCCATGGCTAGTCTGCAAAGGGGGTAGGAAGGAGATCCCCCTTGCTTGTTTATGTACCACATAACTGTGGTGTTGTCTGTCCGTATCAGTAGTTGTCCTGGTTGTAGAAGATTCCTGAAGGCTAATAGAGCTTTCTGAATGGCTAACATTTCCTTTAAATTGATATGCAGGTGCTTCTGATCCTTTGTCCAAAGGCCCAGCAGACAGTTGCCCTGAAAATGGGCTCCCCATGCATAATCTGAGGCATCCGTGGTTAGTACCTGAGTGGCAGGAGGCAGACAGAAGGGTTTTCCTTGTTTAGAGTACATGCCTTGGACCACCAAAGGAATTCATTTTGAAGACAAGGCAGGACAGAGATCAGTATGTCTAAACTGTGGCAATGCTGAGACCATACACTTTTTAGGTACCACTGTATTTTCCTCATATGTAGTCTTGCATATGGTACGAGAAGGATGCAGAAGGCCATGTAACCCAAAGCCTGCAGGAATCTCCTTGCAGATAGCAGAGTTAAAGTTGCCAAGGTTTTGAAAGTTGAAGCCAGCTGCAACTGTTTATCGGATGTTAGAAATACCATCTGGGTTGTTGTGTTTAGAGAAGCGCCCAGAAAAATTATCTGTTGTGAGGGTGTCAAATTTGACTTTTTTATGTTTACAGTGAATCCCAAGAACTTGAGAAGATTCTGAACAAACTGATGCTGGAGTAAGACATCCTTGCTGTCTGCCTGAATTAGACAGTCGTCCAGATAAGGGTAAATTTGAATTCCCTTGAGTCTGCAATAAGCTACTACTGGAGCCAGGTATTTGGTGAAGACCCTGGGCGCAGTAGACAATCCAAAGGGCAGCGCAAAGAATTGAAAGTGCCTCGATCCGGCCTTGAACCTGAGGTATTTTCTGCGGTCCTGCCTGATGGGAATGTGTACATATGCCTCCTTTAAATCCAAAGTTACCATCCATGCATTTTTGGTCAGCATTGGAAGTAGCTGCTGTAGAGTAAGCATCTTGAATTTTGGTATCTCTAGAAAAGTGTTCAAGACTGACAGATCCAGAATGGGTCTCCATGAATTTTGCTTCCTGGGGACTACAAAGAGCCTTGAGTAAAAACCTTGTCCCATCTCTGAAAGTGGAACTAGTTCTATGGCTTTCATAGCCAAGAGAGCTTCCACCTGGTTTAAGGCCTCTGTCCATTGATGTTTTGGAAGATCTGGCCATCCGCTTGGCCTTGGTAGGGTATGAAAATGGAATTTGTAACCTCTTGAAACCACATCCAGAACCCACTTGTCTTGGGTTATATGAGTCCAATTTACGTGAAAAAGAGAAAGTTTTCCTCCGAGAGGGGCTTCCAGGCAAGAAGTTCCTGCAGCCCAACAGAGGGAGTCATTGAGTCTGTTTCCTATGAGCTTGCGACCTGTCCTCTCCTCCCCTATGGGTGGAAGCAGTCCACTGTCTTGGTCTATAAGAGGCTTGTGCCTGAGGCCTTCCTCGGGAGCGTCTATATCTACCCCTCTGAGGCCTGTCTGAATTGGGAAAGGACCAATTTTTTGTAGGCCAATTCCTACTAAATCTGGGTGGCTGTACTTGTAAGAAATCTTTAACTGTTTGCATGGATTTTGCTTTGTCCTCCGTCTTTTTAATCACCTCTTCAGCTTTAGATCCAAACAAAACATTATGCTGAACAGGAGCATCCAATAATTTAGCTTTTACTTGATCTGGCAAATGTTGTTCCTTTAACCATGCATGCCTTCTAATTACTGTGCCAGATGCAGCAGCCCTACAAGAAGCCTCCAAGGCATCAAATCCGCAGTGTAAACCATGCTTCCCAACTTGTTCAGTGACATCATGTAATTCCTTATCATCTGCACAGGCGGAAATGGAAGTTAGCTTTTGTTTTAAAACAGACAGGAGAAATTGCTGGTATTTCAGCATATGAAACTGACAGTTTAAGGCCCTAATAGATAAAGTAGCAGAAGTGTACACTTTTTTGCCCCATCTTTCTAAAGATCTGGAATCCTTCTCAGTGGGAATGGGGTTTTTAGCAGAAGCGGCCTTAACTCCCTTAGGACCCTGAGAAATGGTTTCAGGGTCAGCAGTAGGGTTCTTGTATAAAAACTGGTGGGAATCAGGAACCCTGGAATATCTGTCAGGCTTAACAGGAGCTGGAGGAAAAGAGTCAGGGGTTAAGTTAGCCTCCGAAAAAGCATCATCCACAATATCCAAAACAGGAGGAATAGCCAGGGGTCTATGTTGGGGAAGAAGAAGAAAATCCCTTAGGCTTTTCTTAGATTACGAATACTCCTGCCCTTCCCAGTGGAAATGTTCCCTCATTTCATGCAAAGTTTCCCCAAAAGAGAAATCCTCAGGGGGTGAAGCTGAAGGAATGGATTCCTCAGCATCAGAATCCTCATAAGGAGGGAAAGAATATTCCTGGTCAGAAGAAGAAACTGAAGAAACAGAAGCCTGATCAGAGGAGTCATAATAAACTTCCTGCCTTGGCCTTTTATCTGGAGGGGGATGTGAACCCCTAATCATAGTAAGCAAGTCCTCCGCCATCCTAAGTAACTGTTTCTGTGACTTGGGAGCCGGATCAGAAGAGGCCTGTGTTGCAGTCTTTGATTTGGAAGGAGTCTTTGCCTTTGTCTTTGGCTTTGCCTTTATTAGAAGCTGAGTAGGCCTGAAAACCCCTTCGGAAGCCGGTACCTGCACAGCTCCGGACCCATCCGAAGGAGCATTGTCCGAAGGTCCTGCAACAGAAGTATTCAAAGGCCTAGTTGGCTCCTCGTGGGAGTCCGTTTTGGCCATCGGTTCTGAAATGGCCGACGACAGGGGCTGCAAAAGCGCCTCACTGACGACGGCCGAACCTGAAGCTGGCTCTGCTTGTACGATATTGACTGATTTGGACCTCGGAGGCCTGTCTTTGTCCTTGCGTCATTTGTGAACTCCGGTAGCCGGAACCGTATCCGATGACATTTTGTAATTAAAACGCCTACCAAAGTAATGAAATGCAAAATCGTATCTTCGTTTAATTGTACGTTGATTGAATCTAGCACAAAACCGACAACTAGCTACGTCGTGGTCAGGGCCTAAGCAAAGAATACAGTAAGAATGAAAATCCTTATGAGGTATTTGCTTCCCACATGAAATACAATTAACTTTTTCTGACATCGGACTGGAGCAAGAAAAAAGTTTCCCCAATGGGGTACTTAGCTTTGGGTAGGAGAAGAAAGTCTTCGGACTGAAGTTTGTTCAGAAAAAATTGTCAGGAGTCAGCCGACCGGCACTTGCGAACTGCTATCACCGCACGGCAAGAAAGACTGGAGAACATGGCGTCGGCTGTCAGCTTTGTACTCCTGGCGCTCTGACGTCAGGGAGCATGGCTGAACAGCCAACGCCGGACCCAGACTTTGGGATTCTGGCCGACCGAGGACTGCCTGCTGGCAGGGGAGAACCCTACAGTCATGACTGCAACAGTGAAACACAATGAACATCTGCACTTAATGGAGTGCCTACTCATTTGGGATGCTGTGGAAAGCAGAGTATTGACTTGGGCTTTTATGGGAGAATCTGGCACCTCGGACAGAAGGGAGGCTTTGGATATAGTACCTAGAACATACCTAGCCATATGTGTTTGGTAGTTGAGGGCCCTTATAGCCAGAGTAGAGGAGGTATACACTTCCTTCCCTAGTCTGCCCATGAATTCGCTGTCTTTATCCATTGGGTAAAGGGCAGCAGAAGGTAATTGTCTTGACGTTTTGTCAGCACAGACAGCTATAACAGCTGGGTCTGCTAGAGGGTTTCTAAAGAGGAACTGTGTGTCCTGGGGGGACCTTATAAAATGGTCTGGGCTTTTAGAAGCTGATGGTTGTGAGTCAGGAGACTGAGAAGCAGCCGAAAAAGCATCCTGGAAGGCAGGTAATAAAGATGGGGACACCAGAAGGAGATGGTTGCTCGATTTGTAAAAGGTCAAAGTACCATTTCTTGGAGTCAGAAACCTCTGATGCCTGCCACTTAAAATGTTCCCTTGTGAGGGAGATAGTGTCCCCAAAGTTAAATTCTTTTCCTGGGGACTCAGGAGAAATGGAATCCTCCTCCTCTGGGGTAATGAAATCCTTGGGGGAGTCTTATTTGGGTTTCCTAAGAAAAGGATTCCTCAGAAGAGGAGTGATCTTCGTCAGATACCTGTAAGGGTGGCTGAGGTGAGACAGTAGGGTTAAGTTGTGTCTGCAAGGCCTGAAATGCCTTAGAGAGACTTTGTGAGGACACTTCCCAACCAGGAACTGGTTGAGGTTCAGGATGCTTATTACCTTTTGTTTTCTCTTCAAAGGAGCAGCCGGTGGAGAAAGCTTTGAGGTGGACATCTGTTTCGTAGGAAGAGAAGGAGCAGGGTCTTCTGACTGAGTGAGTTGTGGTTCCCCTCCGCCATCAGGATCTGATGACTGATTAACTTCAGTGGATGTACACGTGGTTTCCGGCATCCCAGCTTCCATTAAGGTTCCTGGGCCTGCTTTGGAAACCGCCGTTTGAGAGGATTCTGGGCTTTCAAGCACCTCAAGAACCTGCTCAGACGCCTGAGGCGCAACCTGGGATGCCAGCCTAATTTTCTTGGACTTCTTCCCCGGCGGCTCAGCGGACAGGCCTACTCCTTCTTCCATACCGAGCGCTAAGAGACATACCTTTGATTTTCTAAATACAACTTCAGTGCCGCCAGGTGGCTGCGAAGAGTTTTGGGGGCGAAAGATTTGCAAATGGGGCAGGACGTACGGTCGTGGGCCTTGCCTAAGCAAAATATGCACTTCTCGTGCGTGTCCTTGTGAGGAATTTGTCACCCACAAGCACAATTCCCCTTTCTAGCTGACATGTAAGTCTAAACTGTAATCAAAAGCAAGGAAAAAACCCAACAGGGCACTTATCTGTATCAGTCAAAGAAGTGGTCGTCTGGTCTTGAATGGAATCGCAACCAGTCATCTGAAGAAACGCAATCTGCTTACTGGCAAACAGGAGTCCAACGTTCACTGTGGCAGAAAAATTCTGATGAAGGTACATGCAGACGTCACTTTTCTACCCAACATTGGTTTATGGCCCTGGTAAGGGACGTCACATGTACCCTCCTGGAACAAAGACTTTGGTATACTGGCCGGACGGTGGCACTGCAGGCAACAACCTCCCTACTGTTATGAATACTGCAACATGAGAATAGAAGGATATCTTCCAGTTTCTCAGTTTTTGTATTACTTTTTGTTTAGTCACTTCCTACATATCCTTAGCTGCTAAAAAGTACAGTTGTGTACACCTACCATAAATGTAGATGTTCGAGTGTCTTCACTGTTGCAGTCATGACTGTAGGGTTCTCCCCTGCCGGCAGGCAGCCCTCGGTCGGCCAGAATCCCAAAGTCTGGGTCCGGCGTCGGCTGTTCAACCATGCTCCCTGACGTCAGAGCGCCAGGAGTACAAAGCTGACAGCCAACGCCATCTTCTCTAGTTTTCTTGCCCCAGATGTCAGGAGTCCCAAAATGATAAAGGTCCCATACCCTTTGCAAATACACCTCAGAAGAATGGTGAAAAAAGGAACCATAAAAAAGTAAAAATAAGAGGGGACAGGAGGGAGGGAAACCCAGACTGCAACAGTGAAGACACTCGAACATCTACATTTATGGTAGGTGTACACAACTGTACTATGTTCATCGTGTTTCACTGTTGCAGTCATGACTGTAGGGTAGAATCCCAAAGCTGAAAGAAAGGGAGGTAGTCATAAAGAAGAAAGGGCGGCTAAAAGGCCCTGCAAGACTGCAGAAGCAAAGCCTGCCCTAGACTTAGAGTAGAGAGGAAGATTGTAGTGCTTAGAAAAAGTATGCACTGAACTCCAATTACAGCTTCCAAAATGTCTTTAGTAGGAACTCCCCTGAGGAAGGCCGCAGAAGTGGCAGCAGCTCTGGTGGAATGAGTCCGTATACTCCCTGGGATTTGCTTTCCATGGTGTGAATAACAAAATCTGATTCCATGAGCAATCCATTTAGAAATGGTCTGTTTTGAAATGGCTTTACCTTGGGAACTTGAAGCATAAGAAACAAACAATTGTTCTGATTTTCTGATGTCCTTGGTTCTGTCCAGGTAAAAACGTAATTGTCTGTGTACATCCAAGGAATGCAAGATCCTTTCCCCTTTATTTTGAGGAGTGGGGAAAAAAGTTGGCAAGTGGATAGTTTGATTTAAAGCCACTTTGGAAAAGTACAGTTTTGTACCTACCATAAATGTAGATGTCCGAACTGGATAGCATCTGCAGTCATAACAACTGGGTTGTCCTGTCGTCAGGCAGCCCTTCAGTCGGCCGGATTCCAAAGTCCGGGTCCGGCTTCGGCTGATGTCGCACTTCACCCGACGTCATCTCTGTTGGTCTTCGGGTATAAAAGCATCAGCTGACGCCATTTTCCTCAGTGTTTCTTGCCCCAGATGCCAGAAGCCCTCTTGAAGGCTAAAATTTGGATAGATGCCAATGTTTCCAAAAAGATAGAGGTAAACACAAAAATAAGCATGTATGTACATATATACAAACAAATACACCATAAAAGACTCCCCCCCACCAGCTAGCTATTAGGAGAGTAAACACCCTAGGAGTACCACAGAGGGGAAGGAGGGAGGGTAATCCTGACTGCAGATGCTATCCAGTTCGGACATCTACATTTATGGTAGGTACAAAACTGTACTATGTCCTTCATGGATGCATCTGCAGTCATAACAACTGGGTAGAATACCATAGCCAACTAGGGAGGAGGATAAAACTAGATTATGGTGTGTTTAGGATCCCTTGCAGTACAGCAGTGGCAAACCCTGCTCGGGATCTGGAGTATAGTGGCAAATTATAATGCTTGGCAAATGTATGCACGGAGGTCCAAGTAGCCGCCTCAATAATGTCTTTGGTTGCCACTCCTCGTAAGAAGGCTGTGGTAGTGGCTGTTGCCCTTGTAGAATGAGGCCTTATGTTCTGTGGAATTGGTTTTCCATGGAAGGAGTAACAGAATCGTATGCAATTTCCTATCCATTTGGAGATTGTCTGTTTGGAAATCGCTTTTCCTTCCCTTCCTGTTGCATAGGCTACAAAAAGCTGGTCAGTCTTTCTGCTATTTTTTGTTCTGTCCAAGTAGTAGCGTAGCTGTCTATGTACATCCAAGGTATGTAGTATTCTTTCCCCTCTGTTTTTTGGGTTGGGGAAGAAGGTAGGTAGGTGGATTGCCTGGTTTAAAGACACTCTGGATACCACCTTAGGCATAAATGTAGGATTAGTCCTCATGGACACTCTATCTTGGTGGAAGATTAGGAAGGGTTGCACTGCCATTAAGGCCTGTAGTTCTGAAACCCTCCTTGCTGAGGTAATTGCCAGTAGGAAAGCAGTTTTCCATGACAGGTGTTGTAGGTCTGCTGTTGCTGCTGGTTCAAAGGGTGATAGTGTCAATTTTTCTAGTACAAAGTTTAAGTCCCAAGCTGGTAATGGTGGTTTCCTTGGAGGTTTTACATTCTTGATTCCTCTGAGGAACTGCCTGAGCAAAGGGTGCGAAAAACAGGTGGATCAAAGCTGTATTCTGCTGAAATAGCTGATGCATGTATCTTGATGGAGGAGTAGGAGAGGCCTGAATGAAGAAGTTCGGCCAGATACTCCAGAATGTTAGGCATATCTATGTTTGACACCTCTTTTCCTCTTTCAGTACTCCAAATGACAAACCGTTTCCATTTTCCAGCATAGTTCCTTCTTGTTGAAGGTCTGCGTGCTTCAAGAATAATGTCTTTAACTCTTTGGGAAAGTTCTGGATTAGCTGCTGCTATGTGATGTTCCATGCAGCCAGTTGCAACGTTTTTAGGTTTGGATGTATGATGCTGTAGTTGTCCTGAGTTAACATCAAAGGCATCAGGGGTATTGGCCACATATTGTTCCGAGACATGCTCCTCAGCAGTGGGTACCAGTGTTGTCTTGGCCAGTTTGGAGCTATCAGGATTATCCTTGGACGTTCTTCCTTGATTTTTAGTAGTACTTTGTGTATCAAGGGAAGAGGTGGGAATGCATATGCTGTTAGGCCTTTCCAGCTGAAGGAGAGCGAATCCGCCTTCCATGCTAGTGGGTGGAATGTCCTTGTGCAGAATTTTTTGAGCTGGTGATTGAGAGGTGATGCGAATAGATCTATCTGAGGCATTCCCCATTTCTTTGAGATGGTCTTGAAAATGTCCGGGTGCAGCTTCCATTCGTGGGCATCTGATGTGGTTCTGCTTAGTATGTCTGCTAGAGTATTTTCTTTTCCCGGTACAAATATTGCCTGTAACTGGATGTTGTAGCTGAGTGCCAGGGTCCACAGCTCCAAAGTCATTCTGCATAGGGGGTATGAATGAGTGCCTCCCTGTTTGTTGATGTACCACATGACTGTGGTGTTGTCTGTCCTTATCATCAACTGGCCCTCTTGGAGAAATGGTCTGAACTTTTGGATTGCCAGTTTTACTGCCAGCATTTCTTTTAGGTTGATGTGCAGGTGAAGTTGATCCTGTGTCCACAATCCTTGCACGCATTTGTCCAGCAAGTGGGCCCCCCATCCTAGGTCTGAAGCGTCTGTTGTGATGGTCTGGCTTGCTTGACATCTGCGAAAAGGTAGCCCTGGATTTGACTGGCATGCCTGAGCCCACCATAGGAACTCCTGTTTTAAGCATGGAATTAGTGGGATTTCTGTTTCTAGGCTGTGCCTGTGTTGGGACCATAAATTCTTTAGGTACCACTGTAGTTTTCTCATATGTAGTCTGGCAAGTGGGACCAAGATTATGCATGATGCCATGAAGCCCAAGGCCTGTAGTACTTTTCTCGCTGTTAACTTGTTCAGTTTTGTTAGAGCCAAGAAGTAAAGAGGAAGCTCTTTTTGTTTTTCTGCAGTTAGGAATGCCATTTGTTTTACTGTGTCCAATTCCGCGCCCAAGAATGTCCTTGTTTGGGATGGTATCAGCCTTGACTTTTGTAAATTGACTGTGTATCCCAGTGCTTGTAGCAAGTAAATGACCCTTTGTAAATCTGTTGTCAGCTTGCTTTTGTTGTCCCCTTGTAGCAGGCAGTCGTCCAGGTATGGGTAAATTTGTATTCCCTGTAGTCTGCAATGGGCGATTACTGATGCCAGGCATTTTGTGAATACTCTGGGCAGTAGATAAGCCAAAGGGCAATGCTGAGAATTGATAGTGCTCTGATCCTGCAAGAAATCTGAGGTATCTTCTGCAGATTGGTCGAATGGGGCGTGCAGGTATGCCTCCTTGAGGTCTAGAGTTACCAGCCAACACTCCTTGCCCAGCATGGGAAGAAGTTGCTGTAGGGTCAGCATTTTGAATTTTGGGACAATGATGTATGTATTTAGGGTGGACAGGTCGAGAATTGGTCTCCAACTTTTTTCCTTTCTTGGCACTAGGAATAGTCTGGAGTAGAACCCCTTTCCTTGCTCTGCTGTTGGCACTCTTTCCACAGCTCTCATGTTTGCTAACTGCATTATCTGTTGTAGAGCCTCTGTTTTTTGATTTGGAGGTAGATTTGGCATTCCTCTTTTGACTGGAAAAGTGTGGAAGTGGAACCGGTAACCTTGATCTATGGTTTTTAAAATCCACTTGTCTTTTGTTATATAGTGCCAGTTCTTTGCAAATAAGGTTAACTTTCCGCCTAGAGGTGCTGCTATTTGTTCCCTGGTAGGCGGATGTAGGGTTAAGTCACTGTGGCTGTGTTGATGTAGTGGCAGTGGTTGTGTCTGTGCCTCTGTTGTTGCCTTGCCACTGTCGTCCTCTGTAGGCACCTCCTCTGGATTGGTTTCTGCCTCTGGAACGTCTATTCCTGCCCCTTTGAGATCTTGTGGAGTCAGGAAAGGACCAATTTTTGGCAGGCCAGTTCCTGCTAAACCTTGGGGGTTGAACCTGCAAGAAATCTTTAACCGTTCGAACAGATTTTGCCTTTTCTTCCATTTTCTTCATAACCTGCTGGGCAGGTGTACTAAACAAACTTGTCTTATCCATAGGAGCATCTAGCAACTTAGCTTTAACATGATCGGGTAAAGCTTGCTCCTTTAGCCATGCATGCCTTCTTATCACTGTGCCAGTCATGGCTGATCTAAATGAAGCCTCCAGTGCATCATAGCCACATTTTAAGGAATGGTTACTAACCTGTTGTATGTTATTTACCATTTCTAATACATATTTCTTATCAAGAGATTCATCAGTGGTTAGCTTTTTGGTTAACTGGTCAAGCATAAACTCTTGGTATTGTATCATGTGAAACTGACAGTTTAAAGCTCTAGCTGAGAGAGTAGCTGAAGTGTAAACCTTTTTGCCCCATCTGTCTAATGACCTTGCTTCCCTTTCAGAAGGAATAGGGTTTTAGCTATGGTCGGCTACTGCCTTGGGACCCTGGGATATAGTTTCGGGTCTGCAAGTGGGGCCTTGTAAAGGTGGTGATGAGTGTCTGGCACCCTGTAAAACCTGTCTGGTTTGGCAGGGGCTGGAGGTAAAGAATCTGGTGCGGAGCAGACATCATTGAAAGCATCATCCACCACAGAGAGAACAGGAGGTATAGCTAAGGGCCTGTGCTGTGGAAGGTGCAGAAAGGTCCTAAGTCTTTTCTGGAGTCTGAAAAACCCTGTTGCTGCCATTGGAACTGCTCTCATGGCATGCAAGGTTTCCCCAAAGGAGAATTCTTCTGGCGGGAAGCAGCTGGAATGGATTCTTCAGCATCAGAGTCTTCAAAATTGGAGAAAGGAGCCTCTGGCTGGTCAGTTATGTCTGATTCATCGGCAGAATCATCAGAGGACACTGGCTCAGGGGGCTCTGCCCTAGGTCTCTTCTCTGGGGGCTGAGAGGCCCTGTCTGGGTGAGATTGAGATCCTCTAATTAATGAAATTAAATCTTCTGCCAGAGTAAGCATTTGAGAACTAGAAGAGGGCCTGGTTGTAGGGGTTTAACAGGCACTGTTTTAGTAGTCTTGGCTGCTTTAGCCCTGGCGAAGGCCTTAATGGACATGGCTGCTGGAGGCCTAGCAGCACCACGTGCTGGGGTAGAGACATCCAAGGGAATAGTGTCTGATAAGTCAGTGGCAACCACCGTAGTGGGTAAAATTTCTGAGGCCGATTCAAGAGTGGTAGCAGGGGCCTCAGTTGTAGAGATAGATTCAGCTGTACTTTGATCAGTTTTCTCGGTTTCAGCGAAACCGAGACACTCATGATTCGCTTAGCCATGGTTTCGGCGAAACCGCGGACCGCGAGTGTCGGTCTTTATCTTTGCGTTTTGGCAGATTGGGTAGTCGGAGGGTCCGACGGCATAATGTACGCAAAATCAGAACCGAAAAACTGTTCTGCAAACTCAGACCGACGCCTAAGCGTTCGTCGGTTGAAAGAAGCACAGGCCGAACAGGCTGCTACGTCGTGGGCTGGGCCTAAACAAGGCAGACAATAAGAGTGGAAATCTTTATGAGGTATTTGTTTCCCACAGGTTAAACAATTATTAACTTTTTCTGACATCGCCTGAGGCAAGAAAGAGTCCCCAACGGGGTACTTAGCTTTAGAAGCCTTCGAAGTAGTATTCGGTAGAAGTAATCTCTGGATCCGACCGACCGGCACTTGCGAACCGCTTCTGCTTTGGGCGCCACGCGGCAAGAAAGACTGGGGAAAATGGCGTCGGCTGATGCTTTTATACCCGAAGACCAACAGAGATGACGTCGGGTGAAGTGCGACATCAGCCGAAGCCGGACCCGGACTTTGGAATCCGGCCGACTGAAGGGCTGCCTGACGACAGGACAACCCAGTTGTTATGACTGCAGATGCATCCATGAAGGACATCCACCTTAGGCATGAAGGTAGGATTAGTCCTCAAAGACACCCTGTCTTGATGAAAAATAATATATGGTTCCACAGCCATAAGAGCTTGTAACTCTGAAACTCTCCTGGCAGAGGTTAGGGCAAACAGGATAGCTGTCTTCCAAGATAAAAACTTGATGTCAGAAGAGGCAGCAGGCTCAAAAGGAGGCAAGGTTAGTTTTTCCAAAACATAGTTGAGGTCCCAAGCAGGAATGGGAGGAGATCTAGGAGGTCTTAAATTCTTAGCTCCTCTGAGAAACTGTCTCATGAGCTGGTGGGACAAGATAGGAGGCTCTGTATTACAATGAGCAAAAATAGCAGAGGCATGTATCTTAATCGAATAGAAAGAGAGACCCTTATGTAAGAGATCTGTCAAGTAAAGTAAAATTGAAGAAATGTTCGGAAGAAGAGGATCATAATCCTGAGCCTGCATCCAGGAACAAAATCTTTTCCATTTTCCTGCATAAGATTTTCTAGTGCTAGGACATCTGGCTTCTAAAATGACATCCATAACCTGCTTGGGTAGGAAAAAAGAAATCAAAGGCCCTGGATTAACCAGGCCGCCAGGCTGAGAGTGCTGACATGAGTGTGTAGAACCTGACCCTGATGTTGGGACAGAAGGTTCGGAGACTGAGGTAAAATCCAAGGGGGCTCCAGACATAGGTTTTTTAGAGTTGGGTACCAAATCTGTCGAGGCCAATTTGGGGCCAGCAAGATTATCATCTTGGGCTTGTCCTGCTTTATCTTTAATAATACCCGTGGCGGAAGAGGCGGAAAGGCATATCCCGAGAGGTTCCTCCAACTGAATGATAGGGCATCCACTTTCCAAGCTTCTTTGTGGAAAGTCCTGGTGCAAACATTCTGTAGTTGATGATTGAGATGGGATGCAAAGAGGTCTATATGAGGACATCCCCAGACTGCTGTTATCATCCTGAATATTTTGGTGTCTAGCATCCACTTGTGTGGATCCGAAAGGTTTCTGCTCAGACTGTCTGCCAGGATGTTTTGCTTCCCTGGTAGAAACTGAGCTTGAAGGTCTAGATTGCAAGCTAGAGCTGTCTTCCATAGATCCATGGCTAGTCTGAAAAGGGGGTAGGAATGAGATCCCCCCTGCTTGTTTATGTACCACATAACTGTGGTGTTGTCTGTCTGTATTAGTAGTTGTCCTGGTTGTAGAAGATTCCTGAAAACCATTAGGGCTTTCTGAACGGCTAACATTTCCTTTAAATTGATATGCAGGTGCTTGTGATCCTTTGTCCAAAGGCCCTGCAGACAGTTGCCCCGAAAATGGGCTCCCCAAGCATAATCCGACGCGTCCGTGGTTAGAGTCTGAGTGGCAGGAGGCCAACAGAAGGGTTTCCCTTTGTTTAGAGTACACACCCTGGACCACCAAAGAAATTCCTTTTGAAGGCAAGGCAGGACGGAGATCAGTATGTCTAAACTGTGACAATGCTGAGACCATACACTTTTTAGGTACCACTGTATTTTCCTCATGTGTAGTCTTGCATATGGTACGAGAAGGATACAGGAAGCCATGTAACCCAGAGCCTGCAGGAATTTCCTTGCAGATAGTTGAGTTAAAGTTGCCAAGGTTTTGAAAGTTGAAGCCAGCTGTAATTGTTTTTCGGATGTCAGAAATGCCCATCTGGGTTGTGGTGTTTAGAAGAGCACCCAGAAAAGTTATCTGCTGTGAGGGTGTCAAATTTGACTTTTTTATGTTTACAGAAAATCCCAGGAACTTGATGAGGTTTTGTACAAACTCTAGATGCTGGAGTAAGCCATCCTTGCTGTCTGCCTGAATTAGACAGTCGTCCAGATAAGGGTAAATTTGAATCCCCTTGAGTCTGCAGTAAGCTACTACTGGAGCCAGGCATTTGGTGAAGACCCTGGGCGCAGTAGACAATCCAAAGGGCAGCGCAGAGAATTGAAAGTGCCTCAATCCGGCCTTGAACCTGAGGTATTTTCTGCGTTCCTGCCTGATGGGAATGTGTAAATATGCCTCCTTTAAATCCAAAGTTACCATCCACGCATCTTTGGATAGCATTGGAAGTAGCTGCTGTAGAGTAAGCATCTTGAATTTTGGATTTTCTAGAAAGGTGTTCAAGACTGACAGATCCAGAATGGGTCGCCATGAGTTTTGCTTCCTGGGAACTAGAAAGAGCCTTGAGTAAAAACCTTGTCCCATCTCTGAAAGTGGAACCAGTTCTATGGCTTTCATAGCCAAACGTGCTTCCACCTGGTTTAAGGCCTCTGTCCATTGATGTTTTGGAAGGTCTGGCCATCCGCTTGGTCTTGGCAGGGTATGAAAATTGAATTTGTAACCTCTTAAAACCACATCCAGAACCCACTTGTCTTGGGTTATAGGAGTCCAATTTTGATAAAAAAGAGAGAGTTTTCCTCCGAGGGGGGCTTCCAGGCAAGAAGTTCCTGCAGCCCAACAGAGGGAGTCATTTAGTTTGTTTCCTATGAGTTTGTGACCTATCCTCTCCTCCCCTAGGGGTGGAAGCAGTCCACTGTCTTGGTCTATAAGAGGCTTGTGTTTGAGGCCTTCCTCTGGAGCGTCTATATCTACCCCTCTGAGGCCTGTCTGAAGTGGGAAAGGACCAATTTTTAGAAGGCCAATTCCTGCTAAATCTTGGTGGCTGTACTTGTAAGAAATCTTTAACTGTTTGCATGGATTTCGCCTTATCCTCCATCTTTTTAATCACCTCTTCAGCTTTTGATCCAAACTAAACATTATGCTGAACAGGAGCATCCAATATTTTTGCTTTTACTTGTTCTGGCAAATTTTGTTCCTTTAGCCATGCATGCCTTCTAATGACTGTACCAGAGGCAGCAGCCCTACAAGAAGCCTCCAAGGCATCAAATCCACAGTGTAAACCATGCTTTCCAACTTGTTCAGTGGCATGCAATAAGTCATGTAATTCCTTATCATCTGCGCAGAAATGGAAGTAAGCTTTTGTTTTAAAACAGACAAGAGAAATTGCTGGTATTTCAGCATATGAAACTGACAGTTTAAAGCCCTAATGGACAAAGTAGCAGAAGTGTACACTTTTTTGCCCCATCTTTCTAAAGATCTAGAATCCTTTTCAGTGGGAAAGGGGTTTTTGGCAGAAGCGGCCTTAACTCCCTTAGGACCCTGAGAAATGGTTTCAGGGTCAGCAGAAGGGTTCTTGTATAAAAACTGGTGGGAATCAGGAACCCTGTAATATCTATCAGGCTTAACAGGAGCAGGAGGAAAAGAGTCAGGGGTTAAGTTAGCCTCCGAAAAGGCATCATCCACAATATCCAAAACAGGAGGAATAGCCAGGGGTCTATGTTGGGGAAGAAGAAGAAAATCCCTTAGTCTTTTCTTAGATTCCGAATACTCTTGTCCCTCCCAGTGGAAATGTTCCCTCATTTCATGCAAAGTTTCCCCAAAAGAGAAATCCTCAGGGGGAGAAGCTGAAGGAATGGATTCCTCAGCATCAGAATCCTCATAAGGAGGGAAAGAATATTCCTGGTCAGAAGAAGAAACTGAAGAAACAGAAGCCCGTTCAGAGGAATCATAATAAACATCCTGCCTTGGCCTTTTATCTGGAGGGGGCTGTGAACCCCTAATCATAGTAAGTAAATCCTCCGCCATCTTGAGTAACTGTTTCTGTGACTTGGGAGCCGGTTCAGAAGAGGCCTGTGTTGCAGTCTTTGGTTTTGAAGGAGTCTTTGCCTTTGTCTTTGGCTTTGCCTTTATAAGAAGCTGAGTAGGCCTGAAACCCCCTTCGGAAGCCGGTACCTGCACAGCGGCTCCGGACCCATCCGAAGGAGCATTGTCCGAAGGTCCTGCAATTGAAATATTTAAAGGCCTGGTTGGCTCCTCATGAGAGTCCATTTCGGCCATCGGTTTTGAAATGGCCGACGACAGGGGCTGCAAAAGCGCCTCACTGACGACGGACGAACCTGAAGCTGGCTCCGCTTGTGCGCTATCATTAGATTTGGACCTCGGAGGCCTGTCTTTATCCTTGCGACGTTTGTGAACTCCGGTAGCGGGAACCATATCCGACGACATTTTGTAGTTAAAGCACCTACCGAAGTAATGAAAAGCAAAATCGTACCTGCGTTTAATTGTACGTTGATTGAATCTAGCACAAAACTGACAACTAGCTACGTCGTGGTCAGGGCCTAAGCAAGGAATATAGTAAGAATGAAAATCCTTATGAGGTATTTGCTTCCCACATGAAATACAATTATTAACTTTTTCTGACATCGGAGTGGAGCAAGAAAAAAGTTTCCCCAATGGGGTACTTAGCTTTGAGTAGAGAAGAAAGTCTTCGGACTGAAATTTATCAGAAAAAATTGTCAGGAGTAAGCCGACCGGCACTTGCGAACTGCTATCACCGCACGGCAAGAAAGACTGGAGAAGATGGCGTCGGCTGTCAGCTTTGTACTCCTGGTGCTCTGACGTCAGGGAGCATGGTTGAACAGCCGACGCCGGACCCAGACTTTGGGATTCTGGCCGACCGAGGGCTGCCTGCCGGCAGGGGAGAACCCTACAGTCATGACTGCAACAGTGAAACACGATGAACATCAGAAACATTTTTAATCCACACTTCATCTTACTGTATCCCCATGAACATGGGTAATGCTGAACCAATTCGTTATAACATATGGCTATAGCCTTTTATGCCCATTAATTTTATATCCTGAAAAGACTTGAAATTGTCTCAGAATGTTTCACAACACTGAAATGATCCAGTTTTATTAAGTACAAAATAATATCATCTGCAAATAAGACTGTTTCTTAATTACCATACTAATTATACCCGAACTTCTGAGTCCCTCATTTTCTTTGGAAACAGCTCTAAATACAAAGCAAATAAAGAGGAAAGACGTCACCCTTGCCTTGTTCAAACACAACTTATTGGAAAGGAACCCTCCCACTTTAATTCTTGCATCTGATCCTTCATATATCCTCCTTATTGCATCAAGGAATGCAAATGCTTCCATTGCTCAACTCATAAAATCCATGCTTACTCTGTTAAATTCTCTCTGCATCAAAGAACAGAGACAACAGCACTGTTTTCTTACATTCTGCTTTCCTCTGGATCATCACTGTTCTATTAATGATGTCAAACATTCTCTCTCCACAAAAGCACACAACACCTCTGACATTCTTTTAGCTAGTAGAAACAAACTCTTTACAGTCATGGCTTAAAATTGAAATTGGCCTATATTAAGCTGGGTCTGATGGGTCTTTACCATCTTTAGGTATTACAGCCACATCTTTCTTCCAAGAAACTAGTATCTCTCCTCCTTTTAAAATATTATAAAACAAAACCTTTGAGATAGGGGCTGGTGCAAGAATCCAGAGAAATAAAGTTTTTGGGCCGCTCCCTCCACTCTCACACTTTCTGAGCACTGCCTTACGTGCAGCATTTTCAGCCAAACTGGAATGCATGCTCAGAGCAGGGGATTCCTGACTCCCCTAGGAAACCCAACCTGATCACCCATTTTCTACACCTTTTGTAGTTCATCTATTCCCACAAAGTTCACTAACAGACACCCTAATAATTTTTGATTTCCAAATATTCTCTCCCTATTCTTAGCAGATATCCCTTGCTTCAAATGACAAAGGTACTACTACTGCCCATGTTTGACTTGCTTTCAGTTGGTTTATGTTACTTTGAACGTTGTCTGTCTCATTCTATGATTTTTGATTCTTATCCTCATTTTACATATTTCAGAGGGTATCTGGTTTTCATTTGTGGGACCTTGGTTTTCCTGCCTCTCTTGTAGACTAAGGTTCATTTGCCATCCTTTTGTGGAACTTTTAATCCTTTAATCATTTTTTTTAGTTTTTGTAATAGCTTCTTGTGTCAGTGAGGATTTTATTCCACTCATTTCGATTCTTGGGACTCCTGTATTTCTTTCTCTGGATTCTTGCACCAGCTCTAGTTCTTTTGCCTTTTTGAGAAGACCTGCCAATACGTATGTGTTACTACTAATTATTTTTATTGTTTTTTTTTTACATAATAATACATAATAAGCAATAAGATCCACTTAGATTGACTACCCAGAACCCCCCAGTACTGGTCCCCACAACCTTATTTATGAATTTATTATATAGATAATTATAAACCCTTACCCATAAACATACCCTATGCTCTCTTCTAGTCTAATAGTGGACCCCATATTCAAGATCCCTGCTCACCTCTACCCCTGGGCCAGTATGATCTGAGGGCAGACTACCAACATGGAAAGATCAGGCTGGACCGTAACCCTTAAAATAAAGCCTTAATAATTAAATGGTAGACAAGACATGAAAACACCATACGGCAAAATCACAAACAAAAGGACAAATAATTTTAAGTTTCCCTAAGACCCAACTAGTTCACTCTTTACATTTCATTTTCCTTTATAATAAAGTTATAAAATTATAATATTTTAGATTTACAATTTCATATTAGGCAGATCTGATGAAGCTATTAGCGAAAGAACCGTTACGATAAAAGGAAGTTATGTACTCACCATAACGTACCATGTTTGTAGTCCATCTCGCCCATCATTCGTACATATGGGTTCGGAGCCAATCCTTGGCTCTGACTCAGTCTATTACAAAGCTCAAAGTCTCTTAATTGGCTCTTGGCTAGGTAGGTATCCCATAGTGCACTAGTACAATCCCCAGATCTTGTTTGCTGCTAAACTATAGAAAGATAGAAAAAAAGGTTATCCAGAAAGAAAAGCAATAATGAAAGGTCTCAACCTTACCAAAGGTAACACTATCCTGTCTCCAGATCCCTCCAAGACGGGGGTAGGTGAGTGGGTTCGTAAGAATGAAGGGCGAAATGGACTACAAACATGGAACGTTATGGTGAGTACATAACTTCTTTATGTTCTGTAGTCCTATCTTGCCTTCATTCTTACATACGGGACAGCATCCCGAGCACCTTATTCTTGGGTGGCTCACAGGAATATAGTCCTGAGTACCGTGGAACCAAAGGAGGCTCTACCCCTTGAGGTCAGATTCAATTTGTAATGAGAAATAAAGGTATGAGTGGTAGCCCAAGTTGCTGCTGCACAAACACTGTCAATTGGAACTCTGGCTTGGAAGGCAGCAGATGTAGACTGGGATCTTGTAGAATGAGCCTTAATCTTGAATGGTAGAGTCTTTCCATTGGAGGAGTAAATGAAGGAAATACAGTTCGAAATCCAATTAGACAGGGTCATTTTTGAGACTGGCAGACCTATTCTAGACTCAGAAAAGGATATGAAAAATTGATCTGACTTGCTGAGTTCCTAAGTCCTGTGAAGGTAGAACCGTAACTGCCTGTGAACATCAAGCTGATGAAATTTGTATTCTGCAGTGTTGGAATGATCAGGGAAAAATACAGGTAATTCGAGAGTTTGGTTCAAATTAGTCGGAGAGCAAACTTTAGGGATAAAGGAAGGATTTGTACGAAGGGAAACTGTCTTTGTGGAAAATCAAATAAGGAGGCTTAATTGACAGTGCTTGTAACTCTGACACCCGTCTAGCTGATGTGACAGCTACTAGAAACAAAAGTCTTCCAAGACAGAAACTTCAACTGACACGAATGTGCGTGTTCAAAAGGCGGGAAAGTTAGCTTGGGCAGAATGAAGGTTAGATCCCAAGGAGATACAGGTTCCGGAAAGGGAGGTCTCAGCAAAGTAGCGCCTTTAAGGAAGGTTTTACATAATTTGTGGGACATCAGATTAGATTTGTGCTGTCCCAAATTAAAGTTAGTTATCGCTGCCAACTGGACCCCAATTGTGGTAGCAGCGGATCCCTGATGAAAAAGTTCAGACAAAAAGTCTAACACCACAGGGATGGATGCTGTGTAAGGATCTACACATTTCTGTCTTTTGCCCAGATGGAAAACCTCCTCCATTTGCTAGTGTATAACTTTCTAGTGGAAGGTTTATGCGAAGAAGTAAGGATGTGGGTCACAGCAGGTGAAAGATCATGAAGCCTGACTAGGGATGGAAGTGGAGCAGCCACGCTGTCAAGTTGAGGGCATAGAGGCGGGGGTGAAGGGAGCTTGACATGTGTGTCAAGAGGTCTGGCACTGGGTCCAGAGTCCATGGATCGTCTAGAAGATGAGGACCGATAAAGGGGAACCAAATCTGGAGAGGCCAGTAAGGGAGTGATGAGAATCATCTTGCTTCCCAATAACTTTGCTTTCTGCACCACTTTGGAAATGAGCAGAAAGAGGGGGAATGCATAAAGGAGTCCCGGGGGTCAATCGTGAACAAGTGCGTCTCTCAGTGACTCCCCCGGAGGGGGGATAAAGGAGAAATAGCTGCTGCATTTGGCGTTGATCAGGCTGGCAAAGAGATCGCAGCAAGGCCGTCCCCATTTGCGGAAGATCTGTTTCGCTACTTCCTGATTTAGAGACCACTCATGAGACATCAAGATTGCCATGCTGAGCTTGTCGGCTATCATACTGGTTGTCCATGGGATATGCATTGCTACTAGAAAGCGTTGGGAGATATCGCCCACTTCCAAACATGAAGAGCCTCCGGACAAAGGAGGTAAGATCCGGTTCCTCCTTGCTTGTTTAGATACCACACCACTGACATATTGTCCAACTGGATTGCTATCGTCCCTAGAGGAAGAAAGTCGTGAAGTGCTTGCAACCCTAAAAACACTGCTCTCATCTCTAGGACACTGATATGCAGGTGAGTCTCGTGATTTTGCCATGTGCCTTGGACAGTCCTGCCTAGATACTGCCTCCCCCACCTTATCTGTGAGGCATCCGTGGTCACAGTAGCAACGGGTTGGCGAAGAAGGAATGGAGTGCCTGTTGTTAGCTGATCGGGTTGAATCCACCGTGAAGGTCCTTTTCGCATGACTCTGTTATGAGGATATGGTGAGATAGAGGCAGATGCTGAAACGACCACTGGGAAAATAGAATCCATTGGAGAATTCACATATCCAGTCTGGGTAGAGGGACTAGAGTTATGGTGGAGGCTAAGGTCCCTAAGAGTTTCAGCACTGTCTTAGCCTTGACTTTCTGTAGAAGAAGTTGACTGAGAATTTGTTGCCTGAGGTTTTGAATTGTCTGCAGGTAGACAAGCTAGCATGGTGACTGAGTCTATTTCTGCGCCTATAAAATTCACAAACAGAGAGCGATAAGGCAAACATTTCCCAATTTATTGTAATCCCCAGCTGGGAAGAGAGCTGGATGGTCAAATCTCTGGTTTGTAGGATTAGGTGCCTGGTGGTGGCGGTCAGGAGTCAGTCGTCCAGGTACGGAAACACTTGGAATCCACAACGTCACAGGTGAGCTGTCACTACTGCCCCAGATTTGGTGAACACCCTAGGGGCTGTGGATAGACCAAAGGGCAGAACACAAAATTGGTAATGGCCGACTCCCAGCCAGAAGCGTAAATGACTCCTCGATGCTCTGTCCATTTTTATATGGTAGTACGCATCTTGAAGGTCTATGGAGCACATCCAATTGTATTTCCCTAACAGAGGGAGTATAGACTGCAGTGTCACCATCCAAAACTTGGCCTTCTTTATGGATTTGCTTAGTTTGCTGAGGTCCAAGATGGGCCTTCAGTCCCCGGTTTGTTTTGGCACTAAAAAGAATCTGGAGTAAGTTCTGAATCCTATCTGGTCTGTGGGGACGGTTTGGATAACTCTCTTTTTAAGCAACTTTTGCACTTCTACAGTTGCCTGATCCCTGTGATTGGGTGGAACATCCGGGATCTTCTTGGGAGTGTGGGGTGGAAAAGAAAAGGGTATGGACTAACCTCTGGTGATTATTCTTTGTACCCATTTGTCTTGGGTGATGCTTAGCCAGGCCTCTGGATACAAAGACAGGCGACGCCCGAATGGCTCCAGAGAAGCACAGCCGGGCCCCCACATCAGGAGGGCTGATCGGGATGGCCCCGAAAGGAAGTGTGGCCACCCTGGTTCTGTGGACACCCCCCCCCACCTCTAGGGCATTGTCCACCATTAGCTCCTCTGCCTTGGGAGGAGGAATCACTTTGTGCATCCGGGAAAAATCTCTGGGACTTCTTGAACCGCATCTTACCACCTCTCTGACCCTTGGGATATGGTCTAGAAAGGGCGGTAAAATGTACTCCCACGGCAGACAGAGTTTTCCCTTCTTGTTCGCACCTGGTGAGTGTATCTTTTACCTTGGGTCCAAAGAGAGAAGAAATGTCAAAGGGGCGTTGGTAAAGGTAGACATGAAAGGCTCCGCAAAATTACATAAGCGCATCCGGGAGTGTCTCCTAACTCCTGAACCCGCTGCCCTGCTCACTCCATCGGCTGCATAGGAGATCAGCCTCATGGAGGAGTTCACAATGGAATTTAAGGTGGACAACTGAGCAATCACCTTCTCACGGACTCCTTCAGTAGATGTACCTTGAAGAGTATCTCCTAACTCTATGAGGAGATCTCTGAAGCCTAGTAAAATGTGTAAGATAGTTCAGCGATATGAGGGTAAAAGCCACTGAAGAGAAGATATGCTTCCCGTATCTATCCATCATTCAAGACTCCTTGTTCGATGGATGGACAGATGAAGACGTCTCTGCTAGCTCCTTCGTAGTGGCCGCCGCCAGCACCATGGCATCTAAAGGCACGCCCTTGGACAACTCCTCTTTCTCTTTTGGGGCAGACAGAAATTTGTAGGGTCTTCTGGGGACTGGCTCCATGACATCAGGAGTCTCTCACACCTTTCGACTAACGAGGTCCAAGAGTTCATCAAAAGGTGGAGACACCCAAGAGGCTGAAGGCTGAGACCCGAAAGCCTTCAGGTACACGGACTCCTCATCAGAAGGGGTGACAGTGGGCCAGCCGCCTCTCTGCTTTAGGATCTCTAGAAAGTCTACAAAGGAGACATCATCAGAGGATGACTTGGGGGATCCTTCTGACTCCTCAAGGTCAGTGTCTGAGGTGACAGACTCATCTGGGGAGTCTACATGCTTCCTCTTGCATGTTCTCTGCCTAGGGGGCACCTCAGAAGGGTATTCCGGGGAGGTCTCGGAAGACTGGGGGCCACCAAATGGGGGCTCCTGAGGCTGCGGGTCTCCGCTGTCAAGAGAGATAGAAGGTGCTGAGACAGAGGTCGGTGCTTGAGGGGGAAGAGTATCGGAACCCATGCGCGGAGCTGATGAGCGAGACAGCACGCTCCTCATTATCTCAAAAGCAGATCTCTCCGGCTCCAAAGACAGCTCCAGTTCCGAGGAAATAGAGGTAGTCCTTGGCTCCAGAGCGACTGGCTTTCAGATGGATGTAGGGTCCGAGCTCACCCTAGTCGATGCACCGAGAGGGAGACTCGGCACCAAAGAGTTTCAGGTCTAAGTGTCCCTGTCGGGGCCGACCGGTGAGCTTCGGCTCCTAGACACCATGGACAGCGCCGAAGGTGTCGGAGTGCAACTCGGCTCCGAGACAGCCACAAGGGGAGCTGGAACTGAGGGTTCCACAACAAGCGGCACCGGAATCTCCAGCTCCAAAGGCGCAACTCAACTCGGAGGAGGAACCACAAAGTACAGTTGTGTACACTTACCATAAATGTAGATGTTCGAGTGTATTCACTGTTGCAGTCATTACATTGGGGTAATCTGCTGGCAGGTTGCCCTCACTCGGCCTGAATATCAAAGTCTTATGTCCTGCGTCAGTTGCTGTGTCCTCTTCCCTGACGTCAGATTGTCAAGTGTATAAAACATGCAGCCGACGCCAATTTATTCAGTTTTTCTTGCCCCAGATGTCAGGTGCCTCCCAAATGGGGAGGAAAAAAAAAAAAATATATATATATATATATATATATATATATATATATATATATATATATATATACACACACACACACAAGTATATATATATATATATATATATATATATATATATAAATATATATTAATAAACAGCAATATATATGTAAATGCACTTATAGCAAAAAAAACTTTACCTTCATCTAAAAGCAAATACACCACAAAAGCTTTAGAATATAGTGAAGGAAAGAGAAGTTCTAGAAAAAAGGAGGATGGCAGGTGGGTAACCCGGACTGCAACAGTGAATACACTCGAGCATCTACATTTATGGTAAGTGTACACAACTGTACTATGTTCTTCATGTTTCGCTGTTGCAGTCATTACATTTGGGTAGAATCCCAAAGCTATGGATGGGAGGATGGAACTAAATAGCATTAGGAGCGGCTATAACGCCCTGCAGAACTGCAGTGGCAAAGCCTGCCCTGAACTTAGAGAAGAGAGGCAAATGATAATGATTTGTAAAAGTAGGAACAGAGCTCCAAGTAGCAGCTTCTAGAATGTCTTTGGTTGGAACTCCTATGAGAAAGGCTGCTGAGGTAGAGGCAGCCCTGGTGGAATGTGACCTGATTCCCTTGAGTACCGGTTTATCATGATGCAAGTAGCAGAAACGAATGCAGTGGCTTACCCACTTAGAAATAGTCTGCTTTGATATAGCCTTCCCCTCTGATGCTGAAGCAAATGCCACCAGAAGTTGCTCAGACTTTCTAAGAGATTTGGTCCTGTTTAAGTAGAATCTTAGTTGTCTGTATACGTCCAATGAATGCAGAATCCACTCCTCCTTGTTCTGCGGATTTGGGTAAAATGTTGGCAGGTGAATAGTTTGGTTAAGAGCCACACTGGATACCACCTTAGGCATAAAGGAAGGATTGGTCCTGAGGGACAACCTGTCCGGGTAAAAAAGTAATAAAGGCTCCACAGCCATGAGGGCCTGTAGTTCTGAAACCCTTCTTGCTGAAGTGATTGCCAAAAGGAAAGCTGTTTTCCAAGATAAAAACTTTATATTTGCAGTAGCTGCTGGTTCAAAAGGAGGCATGGCGAGTTTTTCCAGCACAAAATTGAGGTCCCATGTAGGAGTTGGTGATCTTCTTGGGGGGCCTTCAATTTTTGGCCCCTCTAAGATACTGTTTTAGCAGAGGATGAGCAAAGATGGGAGGCTCAGTGTTGTAAGGAGCCGAGATGGCAGAGGCATGGATTTTTATTGAGGAAAAAGATAGGCCCTTGTCAAGCATCTCAGTCAAGTATTGTAAAATCTGAGGAATATTTGGTTTTGCTGCCTCCGTTCCTTGTGCTTGGTTCCAAGCACAGAATCTCTTCCATTTTTCAGCATAAGATTTTCTAGTACTAGGCCTTCTGGCTTCCAAAATGACATCCATCACAGATTTAGTGAGAGGTGTTGTTTGAATAATTACATGATCAGCCATGCTGCCAGGTTCAGAGTTTGGAGCCGAGTGTGCAGAATTTGATTGTTCCGCTGAGACAGTAGATGAGGTATTTGAGGCAAGTACCAAGGAGGGAGTTGAGACATATTCCTTAGAATTTGGGTATCAGTGTTGGCGAGGCCAGTCCGGAGCAATTAGGGTCATTTTTGGTTTTTCCTGTCTGACCTGTAGTAAGACCTTGGGGAGAAGAGGCAGAGGAGGAAAGGCGTAGACTGATAGGTTTTTCCAATTGAAGGATAGGGTATCCACTTTCCCTGCTTGTCTGTGATACATCTTTGTGCAGAATTTGTCCAGTTGATAATTTTGGGGAGAGGCAAATAGATCTATGTCTGGGTTCCCCCATTTCTGTGTTACCATGCTGAAGACTTGTGGATCCAGTTTCCACTCGTGAGGGTCCATAAGGTTTCTGCTTAGGTCGTCTGCCAGAGTATTTTGTTTTCCTGGCAGGAATTGGGCTTGAAGATCTACTTGGTAAGTCAAGGCTGTGTCCCGCAATGCCATGGCTAGTCTGCAAAGGGGGTAGGAATGTGTACCCCCTGCTTGTTTATGTACCACATAACCGTGGTGTTGTCCGTCTTTATCAGTAGTTGTCCTGGATGAAGTAAGTCCTTGAAGGCTGTTAGGGCATTCTGATCAGCTAGCAGCTCTTTCTGGTTGATATGCAAATGCATTTGTTTTGGGGTCCATATGCCCTGAATGCATCTCCCCGACAGGTGGGCCCCCCAAGCATAGTCTGATGCATCTGTAGTTAGGGTATGGGTGGCAGGGGGTAGAGTGAATGACCGTCCCTTGTTTTGGTGACATGTCTTTGCCCACCAAAGAAACTCCTGTTGTAGGCAGGGAATGAGAGGAATCATTGTTTTCAGACTGTGACAATGTTGACTCCATAAACTTTTTAGATACCATTGAAGTTTCCTCATATGCAGTCTCGCATATGGAATTAGTAGAATGCAGGTGGCCATGAACCCCAAAGCCTGCAGAATTTTCTTGCAGATTACTGGGTTTTTGTTGCCACCTGTTTGAAGTATATAGTCAGTTGCCTTCGTTTGTCTGGAGTAAGCCATCTGGGCAGTTGTATTCAAGCTTGCACCCAGGAATGTAATTTTTTGAGAGGGTACCAGTTGTGATTTCTTTTCGTTTATTGTGTACCCTAGGCATGTTAGAAGCCTTTTTACAAATGCCAGATGTTGAAGAAGAATGTCCTTGTTTTCTGCTTGAATGAGACAGTCGTCCAAGTAAGGATAGATTTGTATGCTTCTTTGTCTGCAAAATGCAATTACTGGTGCCAGGCACTTTGTAAAGACCCTGGGCGTAGTAGATAAGCCAAAGGGCAGTGCAGGGAATTGGTAATGCATAAAACCTGCCTTGAAGTGGAGGTATCTTCTGCACAATTCCCTTATTGGGATATGCAGGTATGCCTCTTGTAAGTCTAGAGTCACTAACCAAGCGTTCTTGCCAAGCATGGGCAAAAGCTGTTGTAAAGTCAGCATTTTGAATTTTGGAATGTCCAAGAATGTGTTCAAAATTGATAAGTCCAGTATTGGACACCAGGCATTGTCTTTTCTGGGTACCAGGAACAGTCTTGAATAAAAACCTTGCCCTTTTTCCTGTTCTGGTACTGGTTGAATAGCCCCCATATCCATGAGGGACATAAACAGGGGTGGGAGGTTGGCGTAATGGTTAAGGTGCTTACCTTAGAAACACAAGGTGCAGGGTTTGATTCTCACATGGGGTAATCGGCTAGGCTTAAAATGGTCCCCGAGGACAGTTAGCCTAGTACTAATCTATGAATCTATAACTTGTTTCTGAGCCTCTGCCCATTGATTTTGTGGCAGATCTGGCCAACCATTTGGAATTGGCAAAGTATGGAAATGAAATCTGTACCCCTGGGATACTATGTTTACTACCCACTTGTCCTGGGTAATTAACTGCCAATTTTGAGCATGAAGTGCTAATTTCCCCCCCAAGGGGGCTGCCAAAAGATAAGTGCTTGGTGATAGAAGAGGGAAGTCATTGAGACTGCTTACTGTAGGGTTGTGCTTTGTTTCCTCCAGATTTGGAGGTAGAGGCACCCCATTGCTTTGACCTGTAAGAACCCTGTGATTGGTATCTACAGCCTTTTGAGCGCCTGGATTTGCCTTGAGAGGCTCTGTTGGACACAAGAAAGGACCAATTTTTAGTAGGCCAGTGCCTATTGAATCTGGGTGACTGCACTTGTAAGAAATCTTTTACAGTTTGCATAGATTTAGCTTTGTCTTCCATTTTCTTTAAAACCTCTTCTGCCTTATTACCAAACAGAGTATCATGCTGTAAAGGTGCATTCAACAATTTAGCTTTAACATGATCAGGCAGATTTTGCTCCTTGAGCCAGGCATGCCTTCTAATCACAGATCCAGTAACTGCGGCCCTGCAAGAGGCCTCCAAGGAATCAAAACCACATCGCAAAGTATGCTTTCCAACCTGTTCTGCTGCATGCAATAACGCCTGTAATTCTTTATTATCCACACAATCAGAAATCAACATCATTTTCTGTTTCAAGAAGCCCATAACATGCTGTTGATATTTAAGCATATGAAACTGGCAGTTTAAGGCCCTAACTGCCAAGGTTGCAGACGTATAAACCTTCTTTCCCCATCTATCCAGGGCCCTGGAATCTCTATCAGAGGGGGTAGGATTTTTGGCTGTAGAGGCCTTTACACCCTTGGGACCCTGTGAGACAGTTTCAGGATCAGCAGCAGGATTTTTGAATAGAAATTTGTAGGAGTCAGGAACCCTGTAATATCTGTCTGGCTTACTAGGAGCCGGAGGTTAGGAATCAGGAGTCATGCTTGATTCTGAAAACACATCAACAATGTCTAATACAGGAGGCATAGCCAAAGGCCTATGCTGAGGAAGAAGGAGGCAATCCCTAAGCCTCTTTTTTGATTCAGAGAAATCCTGACTCTCCCAATGAAAATGTTCCCTTAAAGTATGCAAGGTTTCTCCAAAAGAATAATCCTCAGGAGGAGATGCAGATGGAATGGATTCTTCTGCATCTGAATCCTCATAGGGTGGTATAGAAAATTCCTGATCAGAAGAGGAATCAGAAGAAACAGAAACCTGATCTGAAGATTCATAATCAGTGTCAAGTTAATTAAGTTCTCAGCCATTTTGATCATCTGTTTTTTAGACATAGGGGCCTGAGCACGTAGCTCATGCGTCGGTTTTATAGACTTAGTTGATTTTGTTTTTGAAGCTGGCGTCGGTTTTATATAAAAATGTTGAGGCCTGAAAACACCCTCAGAAGCCGGTGCCTGCTCAGCAGTTCCGGACCCATCCGAGGGAGAGACATCCGTGGCTTCAATACTTTTGAGAATCTTGCGGCATACCGGACTCCACATGGGTCTCGGTAGAGGCCTGCGACTCAAAAGTAGCGGGTGTCAGGGGCTGTGAAAGCGCCTCGCTGAGTACCGACGAACCGGTGTCTGGCTTAGGAGAAGCTTTTTTGTGTACTCCGGTAGTCGGATTGCTATCCGATGACATTTCAGGGTAATTAAATCTGGATCCAAACTATTTTGAAGCAAAAATATACCGATGCTTAATAGTGCGTTGGTTAAATCTAGCACAAAACCGACAGCAAGGCACGTTATGATCTGGGCCTAGGCAAGGAATACAGTACAAATGAAAATCCTTATGATGTATTTGCTTCCCACAAGTAATGCAATTGTTAACTTTTACTGACATCGGTAAGGAGCAAGAAAAAGTTTCCCCAACGGGGTACTTAGCTTTAATTGAAGACTTTGGCTCTAAAACTCGAATGTGAAAATTTCAGGAGTCAGATGACTGGCACTTGCGAACTGCTTCTGGCACCGTGTGGCAAGAAAAACTAAATAAAATAGCATCGGCTGCATGTTTAATACCCCTGACGACCTGACGTCATGGAATAGGAGACAGCAACCGACGCAGGACCCAAGACTTTGATATTCAGGCCGACTGTGGGCAACCTGCCAGCAGATTACCCAAATGTAATGACTGCAACAGTGAAACACGAAAAACATCAGGAAAAATGGACACAGATGGTTCCGGGACCGACTGGGTCGGAGCCAACAACAATTTGGGCAAAGCAGACGACTTCAAGAGTCTAAGCACAACTCTCTCCATGTCATCTTCTGACAGGCTCTTGGAGGATCTGGATGACAGGGTAGGAGATCTGGATGACAGGCTAGGAGATCTGGATCTCTATAAAATTGGAGATCTTAAGGTTGGGGAGACCAGCAAAAGATCTCTGGACCGGCTCCAATGCAGTTTTTCAGTAGTCGGCTCTGAAAGTCTTGGGGACGACACTGCAGTGTCAACATCGACGACCTTGACCAGCTCCGAGGACTGTGAAGCCGAGGAGGTAGAAGTTTTATCAAGTTTCAATTGTTTCTGAGGAGTTTCCGATACACTAGTCAGTGCCGGAGAATGTCTCTTGGCCGACTTGACCTTCTCTTTTCTGGATGAATGGGACTTTGATGATGAAGAAGAGCTTGCTAAGTCTTCCTCAAAGGAAGGCTTGAGGAGACCTTTCACAATTAACTTGTTCTTCCGCTCCTGGAGAACTCTGGAGCTAAAGGAATGGCAGAATGAACAAGTTTCCTGCAAGTGAATGGCGCCGAGGCAATAAACACAATTACTGTAGCCATCTGTAACTGACATCTTCTGGGAGCATTTTTTAAAACCTGAAGGTTTGTGGTCTTTGGACTCTTTAGACATATTTATCAGAGCTCTATAAACAAGAGAAGGAAACAAGGTCCTCTAATTTAAACGGGCCTCGTCCTAAGACAGGAACACAGCAAACACAATGAGTCCAACTTAAACGAACCTAGCCCTAACAAGAACACACACACAAATGAGAGACTAAAGAGGACTAGGTCCTCTAACTTAAATGGGCCTAGCCCTGTTAAAAAAAATTCAAAGATAACAGAGGACTAGGTCCTTTAACTTAAACGGAAAGTACAGTTTTGTACCTACCATAAATGTAGATGTTCGACTGCTAATACAGATGCAGTCATAACAGATGGGTTCTCCTGCCGTCAGGCGGGTCCTCGGTCGGCCGAATTCCAAAGTCTAGGTCCGGCATCGGCTGTCGTCGCCTCCTCCCTGACGTCAGTGCGACAGGGGTATAAAAGAACCAGCCAACGCCATTTTCTTCAGTTTTTCTTGCCCCAGAGGTCAGGTGCCCCCAGAAGGAAGGCAATACCTAAATTTATATAATAAAGCAATGCAATATAATCAAAATACAGTAGTTGCAAGCAAATACACCATAAATGAATACCCCAATCAGGATGTATGAGGAGGTGTTTGCCAATAGGCCTGTCCCAAGAGGGGAAGGAGGGAGGGAAACCTGGACTGCAGCTGTATTAGCACTCGAACATCTACATTTATGGTAGGTACAAAACTGTACTATGTTCATCGTGCATACAGCTGCAGTCATAACAGATGGGTAGAATCCCAAAGCTAAGAAAGGGGTGGTAGGCACTAGGTGGAACTAGGAGGAGCCAGGATGCCCTGCAAGACTGCAGTGGCAAAGCCTGCGCTAGTTTTGGAGTATAATGGTAGGTGGTAGTGCTTGGAGAAGGTATGCACAGAACTCCAAGTGGCTGCTTCCAAAATATCTTTGGTAGGAACTCCTCTGAGGAAAGCTGCGGAGGTAGCTGTGGCCCTTGTGGAGTGAGATCTGATGCCTGTAGGTACAGTTTTGCCATGAAAAGAATAGCAAAAGCGTATGCAGTGGGCTATCCATTTTGAGATTGTCTGTTTGGAAATTGGCACCAAATAATACATCCTTTTGTAAAGGGGCATCTAGTAATTTAGCTTTGACATGATCAGGCAAGGTTTGTTCCTTGAGCCAGGCATGTCTACGTATGACTGATCCTGTAACAGCAGCTCTACATGAGGCCTCTAGAGCATCAAAACCACATTGTAAGGTATGCTTACCCACTTGTTCTGCACGATGCATCAAATCCTGCAACTCCTTCAAGTCTGGTTGTTCAGGTTGTGACATTTTACTTTTCAATTGTGATAACAAAAACTGTTGGTATTTTAGCATATGAAACTGACAGTTTAAGGCCCTCATGGTTAAGGTAGCCGAGGTATATACCTTTTTTCCCCACCTTTCTAAGGATCTGGAATCTCTCTCGGAAGGTAATGGATTTTTAGCAGTGGAGGCCTTAATTCCCTTGGGGCCCTGTGAGATGGTTTCTGGGTCAGCAGCATGGCTTTTGTATAGAAATTGGTGTGAGTCAGGAACCCTGTAGTACCTGTCAGGCTTGACTGGGGCTGGAGGCAGAGAATCGAGGTTAAGGCAGGCCTCCGAGTAAACATCATCTACGATGTCCAAGACAGGGGGTATTAGCCAGAGGCCTGTGCTGAGGTAAGCAAGAGAAATTCCCTAAGCCTTTTCTTGGAATCTGAATAATCCTGGCCTTCCCAGTGGAAGTGTTCCCTTAAGGTATGCAAAGTTTCCCCAAATGAATAATCCTCTGGGGGGGATACAGAAGGAATGGACTCCTCTGCATCAGAGTCTTCAAAAGGGGAGTAGAAATGTTCCTGATCATCAGAGTGTTCTGAAATAATGGATCTCTGATCAGAGGAGGGGGATTCTTCCTCCACTCTGGGCCTTTTGTCCGGAGGAGGTTGAGAACCCCTGATAAGAGAAATTAAATCCTCAGCCATTTTAAGCATCTGTTTTTTAGGCATGGGGCCTGGAGATGGGCCCTGTGTAGCTTATCTCTTAGAATGCATGGCTGCTTTAGACTTAGTGAAGGCCTTAATGGAAAAGGAAGAGGAAGGTCTTAAGACACCTTGAGTGGAGATAGACCTATCCACATTTTGAGGTTCAACTCCAGGAGTGGCTTCGGTATCTGTAGTCTGGGTGTGGGCCGAGAAGCCTGCGACCTTGGGCACAGGAGACACCGCCAATGAAGTGTCGTCGGTAGTCAGGGGCTGCGTAGGTGCCTTGCTGAGAACCAGACCACGTGTAGTCGGCTTTGGCGTGGTGTCAGTAGAGGCCGCGGACCTCGTGTGTCGGTCCTTATCTTTGCGTTTTTTAGACAAAACTGTAGTCGGAGTATCCGATGACATAACGTAGTTAAATGTTTTTCCAAAATAATGCTGGGCGAACTCCGCCCGACGCTTAATGGTGCGTTTGTTGAATGTAGCACAAAAGCGACAGACCGAGACGTCGTGGTCTGGGCCTAAACAAGGTATACAGAAGGAATGGAAATCCTTATGTGGTATTTGCTTCCCACATGAAATACAATTATTAACTTTGTCTGACATCAGTCTGAGGCAAGAAAAGTTTCCCCAACAGGGTACTTAGCTTTCAAGAAGACTTCGGTTTCCAAATTTTCGTAATTTCAGGAGCTGGCCGACCGGCACTTGTGAACTGCTTCTGCTTCGGGCACCGCGCGGCAAGAAAGACTGGAGAAAATGGCGTCGGCTGGTTCTTTTATACCCCTGTCGCAGTGACGTCAGGGAGGAGGCGACGACAGCCGACGCCGGACCTAGACTTTGGAATTCGGCCGACCGAGGACCCACCTGACGGCAGGAGAACCCATCTGTTATGACTGCAGCTGTATGCACGATGAACATCTAGCCAGGAAGGAAGCTAAGCCGGAGAAAAACAGAAATTTAAGCAGCAAGCGAAGTACGAGATAAACAACACTGCACAAAATCCTCGTAATCTATAAAAAAGAGAAACAAGGCCCTAATACAAACACGGACCTACAGATATATAAACTGTGCCAAAAATGAGTACAAAAACACTGCACACAATATAAGGAATGAAAAAGCGAAAAACAAGGTCCTAATACAAATGCGGACCTACGTTATATTAATTGCATTACAACTAGCACACAGGATACCACACATCGAACAACAAGGGCCAAACGGCCCTTGAACAACTGGTATGTTCTCCCACTAGAGGGGACAACATATTGGATTTAGTCATCACAAATATGGGCGCCCATTGTACCACACCTGTTATCACTCCCTCTCTGGTCAGATCAGACCACAAACTGATAATCCTGGACGTTCTAACCCCTCCACTTCCACCAGTCAAAGAAACCATTGTAAAAAAACTTTCCAAAGCAAACTTCAAACTACTTGCATCCGAAGTGGAAAGCTTCACTATTCCCTTGCAGAAGGATAATGATACCCAGGATGTGGAATCCTACACCAAGGCACTCTATATGCATCTTCAGGACTGCATGGACCATGCTATCCCAAATAAAACCAAGACTCCTTCCTCAAGCAAGAAGAGACCAGTCTGGTGGACCCCGGCCATAAGCAAACTATACAATAAAAGGAGGAGACTTATACAAAAAAAGGCCAAATCTCAAGTAGAAAAATCATCCCTGATCAGCATTAGTAAGAAATTGAGGGCCCTCATCAAGTCAACTAAAGCCAATTTTGAAAAGAAAGTTGCCAAGGATAACCATAAGGCCTTCTATGGTTACGTCAAAAACCTAAATGGCAATGCTCAGGTCTGTTCTGATCTAGTACACAATGGAACAAAATACACTGATGCCACTGACATTGCCAACATCTTGGCTGACAGGTTCAGTGCAAATCCCCCCCCCCCCCACCACCTACAGGGCCTATTACTATTCCAGGGGATTGTGTAACTCCAATTATTACTGATACGTTGATTAATAAGGCTCTATCTAAAGCTAAAAACACTGCCTCCATGGGACCAGATGGTGTCCCGGGCTGTGTCATATGCGAGCCCCAAAATGAATTAACCCCACATCTGAATACCCTGTTCAGTCTCAGCCTCTCGACAGGATATGTACCCATAGAATGGCGCAGAGCAACGGTGGTTCCGCTGCACAAGGGTGGGTCCACAACCAACCCTGGGAACTACCGACCAATAAGCATGACAGGTCTGATCTGTAAGGCAATGGAGCGAATCATTATGGAACTCATAAATGGAGAGATTGGGAACCTCCAAACACTTGACCCCAACACAGTTCGGCTTCGTCAAGGGCAGATCATGCCTTCTGAACCTGGTGGACTTCTTTGAGACAGTTACTCAGGCTATATATAAGGGAAAGGCGGTACACACGGCTTACCTTCACTTTGCTAAAGCATTTAACACCATTCCCCATTCGGGTATTATTGATAAACTCACCAACCTGGGCATAAACCCTTACGTCACAAGACAGATCGCAAACTGGCTCTCAGACCGATCCCACAAAGTAACAGTAGAAGGATCTATGTCTGAATCCAGACCAGTAACGAGCGGTGTGCCTCAGGGCTCTGTCCTGGGGCCCCTCCTGTTTGGCATATACTTCTCAGAAGTACAGGCAAGCAATGAAGGGCTGTGGCTGACCAAGTTTGTGGATGACTGCAAAAGTACAGTTTTGTACCTACCATAAATGTAGATGTTCGAGTGCTAATACAGCTGCAGTCATAACAGATGGGTTCTCCTGCCATCAGGCGGGTCCTCGGTCGGCCGAATTCCAAAGTCTAGGTCCAGCGTCGGTTGTCGTCGCTTCTTCCCTGACGTCAGTGCGACAGGGGTATAAAAGAACCAGCCGACGCCATTTTCTTCAGTTTTTCTTGCCCCAGATGTCAGGTGCCCCCAGAAGGAAGGCAATACATAAATTTGTGTAATAAAGCAATGCCATATAATCAAAATACAGTAGTGCAAGCAAATACACCATAAATGTATACTTCAATCAGGTTGTATGAGGAGGTGTTAGCCAATAGGCCTGTCCCAATAGGGGAAGGAGGGAGGGAAACCTGGACTGCAGCTGTATTAGCACTCGAACATCTACATTTATGGTAGGTACAAAACTGTACTATGTTCATCGTGCATACAGCTGCAGTCATAACAGATGGGTAGAATCCCAAAGCTAAGAAAGGGGTGGTAGGCACTAGGTGGAGCTAGCAGGAGCCAGGATGCCCTGCAAGACTGCAGTGGCAAAGCCTGCTCTAGTTTTGGAGTATAATGGTAGGTGGTAGTGCTTGGAGAAGGTATGCACAGAACTCCAAGTGGCTGCTTCCAAAATATCTTTGGTAGGAACTCCTCTGAGGAAAGCTGCGGAGGTAGCTGTGGCCCTTGTGGAGTGAGATCTGATGCCTGCAGGTACAGTTTTGCCATGAAAGGAGTAACAAAAGTGTATGCAGTGGGCTATCCATTTTGAGATTGTCTGTTTGGAAATTGGCTTCCCTTGAGCTCCTATGGTATAGGATACAAAGAGCTGTTCTGATTTTCTGAAAGGCTTTGTTCTGTCCAAATAATAACGCAGTTGTCTGTGGATGTCCAAGGAATGTAGTAATCTCTCCCCTTTGTTTTGAGGATTAGGATAAAAGATAGGTAAGTGTATAGCCTGATTCAAAGCTACCCTGGATACCACTTTTGGCATAAAGGAGGGGTTGGTTCGTAAGGAAACTCTGTCCTGATGGAAGATGATAAAAGGCTGCACAGCCATGAGGGCTTGTAGTTCCGATACCCTACGAGCTGAGGTAATAGCTAGAAGGAAAGCTGTTTTCCAGGACAAATATTGCAAATCTGTTGAGGCAGCTGGCTCAAAAGGAGGCAAGGTCAGCTTTTCTAGAATGAAATTGAGATCCCAAGCAGGTATTGGTTGTTTCCTTGGGGGTTTCATATTCTTAGCCCCTCTGAGGAACTGTCTTAAGAGGGGGTGAGAGAATAAAGGTGGATCAGTGTTGTATTCTGCAGAAATGGCTGAGGCATGGATTTTGATGGAGGAGAATGAAAGTCCACTGCTTAGCAGCTCAGCTAGATACTGTAATATTTGAGGTAAATTCAGTTTTCCAGGATTCTGACCCTTTTTCTCATTCCAGGCACAAAACCGTTTCCATTTTGCGGAGTAAGCTTTTCTAGTAGACGGCCTTCTGGCCTCCCAAGATGACATCCTGCACCTCCTTGGATAGTAGGGTCTGTTGTGATGTTAAGGAATCTTCCATGCAGCCAGATTGAGTGTTTTCAGCTGACTGTGAAGAGTTTTGAAGCTGTATTGAGTCAGAAGAAGAGGCATTAGAGGCAGGGTCCATGGTGGGGAATGCGTCAGGCTCCTCAGGAGTGGGTACCAGTGTTGTCTTGGCGAGTCTGGAGCTGAATGGGAGACCTGTGTTTGTTTGGCATGCTTGAGCCCACCACAGAAATTCCTTTTGAAGACATGGAATTAGTGGTATTATTGTTTCCAAACTGTGGCTGTGTTGAGACCATAGGTTTTTCAGGTACCATTGAAGTTTCCTCATATGCAGCTTTGCACATGGGATTAGTAAGATGCAAGATGCCATGAATCCCAGAGCCTGCAGGATTTTCCTTGCAGTCAGCCTGGTGAAATTTGCTAGTGTTCTGAAGTATTGAGTTAGTTGCCCCTGCTTCTATGGCGTGAGGTAGGCCATCTGGGTGTTTGTGTCCAAGTTGGCACCAAGGAAAATTATTTTCCGAGAGGGTATTAGCCTTGATTTCTTTTTGTTGACTGTGTATCCCAGAGAATTCAACAACATTATTACATACGCCAGATGTTTCAGAAGTATGTGCTTGCTGTCCGCTTGGATCAGGCAGTCGTCCAAATAGGGGTATATTTGTATCCCTTGAAGTCTGCAGTAGGCAATTACTGATGCCAGGCATTTCGTGAATACTCTGGGCGCAGTAGATAAGCCAAAGGGCAATGCAGAGAATTGATAATGGGTTGAACCTGCAAGAAATCTGAGGTATCTTCTGCAATTTTGTCTGATTGGGACATGCAGGTATGCCTCCTTGAGGTCCAATGTTACCAGCCAAGACTCCTTGCCCAGCATGGGAAAAAGCTGCTGTAAAGTGAGCATCTTGAATTTTGGTACAAGTAAAAATGTGTTTAGGATGGATAGGTCCAAAATAGGTCTCCAATCTTTTCCCTTCCTTGGTACCAGGAATAGTCTGGAATAAAAACCTTGACCTTGTTTGTGAGCAGGTACCTCTTGAATAGCTTTCATGTCCATGAGATCTGAAATTTGTCTTTGTGCCTCTGCCCTTTGATTGTGTGGCAGGCTTGGCATGCCTCTCATTTTTGGAAGGGTGTGAAAATGGAATCTGTAGCCTCTGTTTATAATGTCCATGATCCATTTGTCTTTTGTGACAATATGCCAATTCTTTGAAAATAATGCCAGTTTTCCGCCTAAGGGTGCTGCCATTTGAGCCTTGCTTGGCATGCAAAGGAGAAAGTCATTGGGCTTGCTTTCTGAATGGCTGTGAACTATCCTCACCACCTCTTTGTGTAGGAGCTTGCCATTGTCTGCTTCTAAACGATCCTTGAGATTGCCCTCTGCCACTCGGGCGCCTGTATCTACCTCTTTGGGGTCTGTCCGTGGCTGGAAAGGACCAATTTTTGGAGGGCCAATTTCTACTGAAACGTGGAGGTTGTACCTGTAGAAAATCTTTCACTGTTTGCATTGATTTAGCCTTTTCCTCCATTTTCTTTAATACCTCCTCAGCATTAACACCAAATAATACATCCTTATGAAGAGGGGCATCTAGTAATTTAGCTTTGACATGATCTGGTAAGGTTTGTTCCTTGAGCCAGGCATGTCTACGTATCACTGATCCTGTAACAGCAGCTCTACACGAGGCTTCTAGAGCATCAAAACCACATTGCAAGGTATGTTTACCCACTTGTTCTGCGCTATGCATCAAATCCTGCAACTCCTTCAAGTCTGGTTCTTCAGGTTGTAACATTTTACTTCTCAATTGTGCTAACAGAAACTGTTGGTACTTTAGCATATAGAACTAGCAGTTTAATGCCCTCATGGTTAAGGTGGCCGAGGTATATACCTTTTTTCCCCACCTTTCTAAGGATCTGGAATCTCTCTCGGAAGGTAATTGATTTTTAGCAGTGGAGGCCTTAATTCCCTTGGGGCCCTGTGAGATAGTTTCTGGGTCAGCCGCATGGCTTTTGCATAAAAATTGATGTGAGTCAGGAACCCAGTAGTACCTGTCAGGCTTGACTGGGGCTGGAGGTAAAGAATCAGGGTTAAGGCAGGCCTCCGAGTACACATCATCTAGTATGTCTAAGACAGGAGGTATAGCCAGAGGCCTGTGCTGAGGTAGCAAGAGAAAATTCCTAAGCCTTTTCTTGGAATCTGAGTACTCTTGGCCTTCCCAGTGGAAGTGTTCCCTTAAGGTATGCAAGGTTTCCCCAAATGAGTAATCCTCTGGGGGGGAGACAGAGGGAATGGACTCCTCTGCATCAGAATCTTCAAAAGGGGAGTAAGAATGTTCCTGTTCATCAGAGTGCTCTGATATAATGGAGGCCTGGTCAGAGGAGGGATTCTTCCTCCACTCTGGGCCTTTTGTCCAGGGGGGGGTTGAGAACCCCTGATAAGAGTAATTAAATCCTCAGCCATTTTAAGCATCTGTTTTTTAGGCATGGGGCCTGGAGATGGGCCCTGTGTAGCTTGTCTCTTAGAATGCATGGCTGCTTTAGACTTAGTGAAAGCCTTGATGGAAAAAGAAGAGGAAGGTCTGAAGACACCTTGAGAGGAGGCAGACCTGTCTACATTTTGAGATTCACCACCAAGAGTGGCTTCGGTATCTGTAGTCGGGGTGTGGGCCAAGGAGCCTGCGACCTCGGGCACAGAAAACACCGCCAACGAAGTGTCGTCGGTAGTCAGGGGCTGCGTAGGCACCTCGCTGAGAACCGGACCACCTGTAGTTGGCTTTGGCGTGGTGTCGGTAGAAGCAGCGAACCTCGTGTGTCGGTCCTTATCGTTGCGTTTTTTAGATAAAACTGGAGTCGGAGTATCAGACGACATAATATAGTTAAATTTTTTGCCAAAATAATGCTGGGCGAACTTTGCCCGACGCTAAATAGTGCGTTTATTGAATGTAGCACAAAAACGACAGACCGAGACGTCGTGGTCTGGGCCTAAGCAAGGAATACAGAGGGAATGAAAATCCTTATGCGGTATTTGCTTCCCACATGAAATACAATTATTAACTTTGTCTGACATCGGTCTGAGGCAAGAAAAGTTTCCAACGGGTACTTAGCTTTCAAGAAGACTTCGGTTGCAAAATTTTCGTAATTTCAGGAGCTGGCCGACTGGCACTTGCGAACTGCTTCTGCTTCGGGCACCGCGCGTCAAGAAAGACTGAAGAAAATGGCGTCGGCTGGTTCTTTTATACCCCTGTCGCACTGACGTCAGGGAAGAAACGACGACAACCGACGCCGGACCTAGACTTTGGAATTCGGCCGACCGAGGACCCGCCTGACGGCAGGAGAACCCATCTGTTATGACTGCAGCTGTATGCACGATGAACATCTGGGTGCTATAACAGAGTCTCTGGCCGACATGGATATCCTCCAGAAGGGCCTTAATGAGACTGATGCATGGTGTCAAAGCCATGGTCTCAAGCTAAATGCTAAAAAATACGTAGTAATCCCCTTTGGAAAAAACAGAGTACCCGCAAACTTCCACATAGGAGGTAACCCCCTGAAATCTGAAGAAGTAAGGGATCTAGGGACCCAAGTAGATAGTCAGCTTTCCTTTGATAACCATGTTGCCAAGGTGGTTAGAAAATCCTTCTATGTGACCCATCTGATCACAAAAGGGTTTGCATCAAGATCTAAGGATGTAGTGATGCCCCTCTACTCTTCCCTCATCAGACCCATTATTGAGTACAATGCACTAATTGGAATGTACCTGGCTAGGCATCTCCAGCAGCTGGAGAGACCACACAGGTACCTCACTAAGAGGATTACTGGCCTCAAACAGTTGCCCTATACAGCACGATTGAAAAAACTAAGGCTTTTCTCTGTTGCATACCGCCTTCTCAGAGGCGATCTCTGTCTAACATACAGAGCCATGTCCAACCCAGAACTGTTGAACATGCTCCATCTTAGCAAAACCAAATCTACTCGAGCTACACACTTTAGGGATATAAACCTCAGCACAACAATGAATAGAACATGCTGGAGGGATAGATTCCCTTCGCAAAGACTTCCCTTGCTATAGAACAAGGTCCTGATCTACATAAGACAGAGCCCCTCACTATCACTCTTCAAGAGGAACCTTGACGAGTGGATGGGTAACAGAAAGTTCACACCAGGGATCATACCAACAGCTCTACTAGATAGGGGCCAAGGGTACTAGCTGCTAGATCAAGGGCCTAGGGAACTAACCAAAGGGGCGGTGAATACCGCACAATGTGGCTGGGCTAATATATGCCTTCGGGCAGATAGCCCATTACCTACCTATGAACCTAAGTTCTCAAAAACTAACTAATTAAATAGATTAAATAAAAAAAGCAAATTAAATAAAAAAAATGCTTCTAAACACTATCGGTAAGATAACTAACACTAATATTAAATATAACTAGCTAAAGTTATCAGTAAAAGCGAATAATAATGAAAAAAGTTTTGAACTTAGCCACGGCCAAGCAAGAAGCACTTCTGAACTCACAGATGCGGCAAACGAGATCTAGGGATTGTACTAGTGTCAGCTTTTCTTTCATCTTGCATTCCACATGTTCTTCATGAACTTTTGTGGTGCTTTAATAAGAACTAGGGAGCAAAACAGCAATTAACTTGTACTAAATGTTTTTTAAACTAGCTCAAAGCTCTGGTCTGTGGTCTAGTTTTGGTGCTCTTCAGGGCATTCACCTCATACTTGATAAGGGAGATTACCCTTGGCTAATTCTGAACTTCTAGGACCAATGTTTTACACTTATTTTGTTTTTTTTTTTACTACCACCACCACACGCCCACACTCCAGCTAAGAAATATTTGGAACTGAACTTGAAGGTTTGTTTTACAACATTATAATTCAGCACTCTACTGCCATTAAAAAATTTTAAGACTACAGCGTCCTTTGTCTTTATTATGGAACTTACATCCAAATGTTTTTAAAAGTTATTTATTGATCCTAAGACACTATCTGGAGATTGAATTAATATCGATAAAGCTGAACTTGGTTTACGGTGATTAATATTGATAAAGCTGAACTTGGTTTACGGTGAAGGCTAATTGTTTATTGAGAAAGCTAGAGTTTTGCTTAGGCTTGTGTAACCAAAGCTAGCCAGGATTCCTTAGTCCCTTATACACAGGGACTATACCATCCTGACGGTTAGCTTCCTTATCAACTCTCAAATACTACCCATTCCTTGGATTCCCTCGCTTTTTAACATGAGGCAAAGTGTCAGTCTCTCATTTTTACTTCATTACCCTGCATTTTTATCTTAGTTTTTATGGGTGAATGACATGAAATAGTTACTGGATATGTTTTGAAGCTTTCAATTAAATGCACATGATCCTCTGAAATATTGTTTCTATCCAGTCTAGCCCAATTACTGTACCTTTGAGAATATGTAACTTATGTCAGTGTTCCTACTACTGAACTGTCATCTTCCATACCAAATATTTTCATAAATCCCTTACTTGTTCTTCTTTCGACTTTTCCAGGTTAGGGGTCGCCACAGCGGAACTCCAGTCTGCTAATGATTGGCAGTAGATTTTTATTGTGCCAAGGTGCAAGCTTGACGCCCAACCTTCAACGAAGTCACACCCTACGCATGTCTTTCGAATGCCACTTGACCGCGGGGAGGATATGCAGACTCCACACAGAAGGCGCTCCAGCCGAGAATCGAACGGGAGAACCTCTTGCTGTGAGGCGACAACGCTACCGCTGCACCACTGCGGCTTTTTTTCATAAATCCCTTACTTAATGTACTTTATTTTGTTTGTTATATAATCCCTTTTAGGTCCCTCTGATACACTGCAAATCAAGTTCCAGTCCCCACCTATAAGTACTATTCCTGTTGAAAATGGATTACTTCTCTCAAATTATTCATAAGCTTCATAAAGTACATTTGTGTAAAATCTTATCACAGCAGTAGACGCCATTCACTCACTGCTGCAATATTCATAACCTATGGGATTCTCCTGCAAACGATAGCCCTATGTCCAGCCAGTATATCAAAGCCTTTAATTCTTATCAGCACTGTACGTCAGATATATGCCCCCAAGGTCACTGTAGGGCACAAAGGTTACATACAGGCACTGCAAACTCAGAACTGAAGTGCACAAGGAGAACTAGAATCACCCCTGGAAAAAGGAGAGGGCATGTACATAAAGGGAAAAAGGAGATGCTCAAGGAGAAGGGCAAACACCCATCGGCCAGGCAGATGTTCCCAACAGAAAAAAGTGGAGAAAAGAGGGTAGGAGGGAGGGACTGAACACTGCAACAGTGACGAGAAAGACATCTACTGTTATGGTAAGATTTTACACACCTGTACTATATCCTTCCATATCACTGTTGCAGTATTCATAACCTGTGGGAGAGTACAAAAGCTACTGTAAGGAAGGGGAGGAGGAAAGCAGAGAACAACCCCCACAAATCCATGAAGGATAGCCTTGGCAAAACCCGGCCTAGCTCTGGAAATGACATCCAATTTGGAAGGTTTAGTGAAGGTGTGCATAGAAGAAAGTAGCAGTTTCAAGGATGGAACTGGTGCCCCAACCCTTGAAGAAAACTCCAGAGGAGGCTGATACCCTGATAGAATGGGCTCGAACAGAGGCAGAAAGCTGTTTGCCATGAAGAGAACAGCAAAAGGAAATGATTTTCAAAACCCAGGAGATGGTTTGCTTAAAAACTGCAAAACCTATGACCTGGCATGTAAAGAAACAAAAAGTTGCTCAGATTTAGCTATACCCTTTGCCTTCTCTAAGTAATACCTGAGCTGTCTATGAAGAGCCAAGGTGTATAGAACCTTCTCACAAGCAAACTGCTGTGAAGGAAAAAAGGAAGGAAGCTGAATAGACTGATAAAGGAACAAGTTACTGATCACCTTGAGCTTAAAAAAAGGATTAGTAAACAGAGACATCCTGTCCTTATGAAAAATCTAAAAAGAGGAGAACGGCTTCAAGGCTTGGAGTTCAGAAACTGTCTTGGTGGAGGTGATGGCAACCAATAAAACTGTCTTCCAGGTACAATGTTGCACAGTAGCAGCAGGTTCAAAGCTAGCCTGGGTCAATTTCTCGAGAACAAAATTAAGGTCCCAAGAAGGAGGAATGGGTTTTCTTGAGGGTCTGATGTGGAGGAAGCATTTCAGGAGTTGTTCAACCTCAAAACGAGAGAACAACGGTGGATTCAAAGGCAGACAAGCACAGATTGTTGAAAAGTGAACTTTGACAGAAGAATATGCCAAGCCAGCATGAAGCAGTTCACACAAGAAAGACAGAACCAAAGGGACCTCCACTGTAAAAGGAAACCGGTGATGCTTAGGATATCAAACATTAAATCTGTTCCATATGGACAGATTTTCTAGTACTGGATTTCCTGGCTTCCTGCAGAACTTTAAGCATGTCCTCAGAAAAGTGGTGTTGAAAGGGGATTAAAATCCTATCACCTAAAGTGTCAATTGAAGAGAGGACAAATGAGGGTGGAGTAGAGACCCGTTGTCTTGAGTGAGAATATCCATTCAATGAAGCTACTTGTGATGACTGCTCATGGCCAGATGGAAAAGGTGGGGGAACCAGTGCCGTCTGGGCCAAAAGGGAATCACCAACAAGATTTTTGGAGAGTCCTGTTTGATCTTGTGTAGGACCCTAGGAAGAAAAAGAAGATGGGGAAAAGCATAAGGGGACATCTCCTTCCATGAAAAAGTCATGGCTTCCACCCTCCAAGCCATAGGAATTGGGAGTTCCAGAACAGAAGCAAGGAAGCTGTCTGTTCATAGGTAAGGCAAAGAGATTTACTTCAGGAATACCCCACTAATTAACTATTCCAGAAACACCTCTCTCTGAAGCATCCATTCATGAGGTTGTGCCCTGGACCTGATCAGAGTCTGCCACCAGGTTTTGTCCTAGATGAATATAAACTACCTGAAGAGAAACCTGCCACTGGATAGCTAGATCTCAGGCATGAAAGTTTGGTCTGCAAAGAAGCTTGCTGGTGTACCACAATTGTCGTGTTGTCTTTACAGACCCTTAAAGGGCCTTAGGACCAAAGGGAGTGGAAGGCCTGGAGAGCAAGGATCCATTCATGAGGTTGTGCCCTGGACCTGATCAGAGTCTGCCACCAGGTTTTGTCCTAGATGAATATAAACTACCTGAAGAGAAACCTGCTGCTGGATAGCTAGATCTCAGGCATGAAAGTTTGGTCTGCAAAGAAGCTTGCTGGTGTACCACAATTGTCGTGTTGTCTTTACAGACCCTTAAAGGGCCTTAGGACCAAAGGGAGTGGAAGGCCTGGAGAGCAAGGACCAGTGCCCGCATCTCTCTGATATTAATGTGATTCAGTCACCGATAAGGGGGTCAGATACCCTGAACCCTCACACTGCCTGAAGCAGCCCCCCAGCCCTAATCTAAAGCATCTGTAAAGAGCTCCTGAAATGGAGCAGGAGGCTGGAAAGGGTTGCCTTGGTTGAGGGATATGTGCTGAATCCATCAAAAAAGCTCAAGTTTGAGACAAGGAAGTAAGAGAACTGTGGAAAGTCCAGCATAGCTTCACAGGTTCATAGGTAGATACTAGGCTATCGGCCCAAGGGCCTACGTAAGCCTAGCCAGCAAGGTTCCATAGCTTACGCCACCCAAGAAAGTTATTTTCCTGTGCCACTGTCCAGCAGAGACACAGAAGTGATCCCTGGGGTGTATTTCCTATTTCCCATCCACTCATCAAGATTTTTCTTGAAGAGTGCTAATGAAGAACTTTGCTTGACATAGATGGGTAGCTTGTTCCAGAGTATAGGAAGTCTCTGGGACAGGAATCTATCACTCCAGTGTGTCCTGTTTATTGTGGTGACAAGGTTTAGGTCCCTAGAGCGTGTAGCTCGGAGGGATTGGGATTTCTTTAGGTGTAGCATGTCCAACAGCTCTGGGTTTGACATAGCTTTATATGTTAGGCAGAGATCACTTCGGAGTAGGCGATATGCTACGGAGTAAAGCTGGAGTTTTTTGAGGCGGTCAGTGTAGGGCATTTGTTTGAGGCCAGTAAACGTCTTTGTGAGGTACTTCTGTGGCCTTTCCAGCTGCTGCAGATGTCTTGTGAGGTACATTCCAAAAGGGGCGTTGTACTCTATAATGGGTCTAATGAGTGGCAGTAGGGAACAATGACCTCTTTTTTTCCTGGATGAGAACCCTTTTATGATGAGGTGTGCCACGTAGAAGGACTTCCTGACTACTGTGGCGATGTGACTATCAAAGGAGAGACTACTGTCCACCTGGGTCCCAAGGTCTCTTATCACACATTTGGTGTTAAGTAGATTGCTGCCTATGTGGTAGTTCATGGGTACAGAGTTTTTACCAAAGGGGATGCCACTGCACTTTTTGGCATTGAGCTTGAGACCACGGCTCTGACACCAGGTATCTGTCTCAGTGAGGCCCTTCTGTAGGATGTCCACATCATTTGGGGACTTGACTATGGCTCCTAGTTTGCAGTCATCTGTGAACTTCGTTAGCCAGATGCCTTCTGTGTTAGCCTGTACTTCAGAGAAGTAGATACCAAACAGGAGAGGGCCCAGGACGGAACCCTGTGGTACTCCACTTGTCACTGCTTTGAGGTCAGATTTGGAGTCTGCAACTTTTACAGTGAGGGTTCTGTCAGTGAGTCAGTTGGCAACCCATCTTGTGACATAGGGATTTATATCTAGTTTAGTGAGTTTAGCTATAATTCCAGAATGGAGGATGGTGTCGAAAGCCTTGGCGAGGTCAAGATAGGCTGTGTAAACTACCTTACCCTCATCCACGGCTTTGGTGACTGCCTCAAAGAAGTCAATCAGGCTCAGGAGGCATGATCTGCCTTTCACAAACCCGAACTGGGTGGGATCCAGAGTTTGGAGGTTACCAATGTCTTTGTTTATGAGTTCCATGATGATACGTTCCATGGCCTTGCAGACAAGGCTCGTCAGGCTAATAGATCGATAGTTCCCGGGATCAGTGGTGGCTCCCCCTTTGTGGAGTGGGATAACTGTTGCTGTGCACCATTCAGTGGGCACAAAGCCTGATGCAAGGCTATTATTGAACATGGTGCTTAAGTGGGGAGAAAGTTCGTTCTGAAGTTCGTGTAAAACGCAGCCTGGGATATTGTCCGGTCCCATGGATGCTGTGTTTTTGGCTTTAGAGAGTGCAGCTTTTACCTGTGCAGTTGTAATTACAGGGACTCTGCATTCTTCCTGTATAGATATGGGCCCTTTAGGGGGTGAGAGGGGGTTAAAGTTAGCACTGAACCTATCTGCCAGGATGTTGGCAATATCAGTTGGTTCTGTAATTTTCATGCCTTTGTGCTGTAACTCAGAGCAGATCTGGGTGTTGCCATCTAGATTTTTGACATAGCTATAGAATGCTTTGTGGTTGTCATTGGATTTAGTGGCAATTTTGTTTTTGTAGCTAGCTTTGGAGGATCTTATAAGGGATCTCAGCTTCTTACTGAGGCTGACCAGGGGAGCTCCTCCACTCATGGGATTTTACTCTCTTTTACAACAGTTTCTTCCTTCTGTTGTACAGTTTGTTTATGGCAGGGGACCACCAGATTGGCTTCCTTGTTTTGGAGGATAGCGTCTTGGTTCTGTTTGAGATAGCACGATCCATGCACTCGTGTAAGTGCTTATAGAGTGCATTTGTGCAGGATTCAGCAGTTGTAACTGTATTGTCCATCTGCATGGGTGTCATGAAGTTCACCACTTCTGTCTTAAGAAGCATGAAGGTGGCTTTGGAGAAATATTTTACTGTGGTTTCCTTAATGGGGGGTGGGATGTGGATATCAAAGGTGATAAGCTTATGGTCGGATCGGGCCAACGAGGAGTTGACTTCAGGTGTGGAACACCGGTCACTCATGTTGGTAATGACTAGGTCTAGGATATTGTTGCCCCTGGTGGTGGTGTGGATAAGTTGATCTAGGGCATTGGAGTTTATGAATTCCAGAAAGCGTTGAGCTAAGGAGTTGGTACACGAGTAGTTTTCCCAGTTAATGGTAATACTGAAGCCACACTGAAAGCGGGTACCACTGAAACATCCTCATATAAAGCTTGTTAAAAGGGAGCATGGGGATGATTGTAGCAATGAACTTCAGAGCCCTCAGAAATTCCCCGACAGGACAAAGAGACAGAGGAAGTAAGTACTGGAACTAGGTTGTTAGAAACACCACCTTGGGAACAGGCAGAAAGGCAAGCATTGTAACAGTTTGGATCATACATCCTAGAAAGATGCGATCTTGAAGGGGAAATGACAGACTTCTGGAGACTAATGGTGAAACTCAGACTGAGCAACAGATGTCTGGTAAAGTGTACATAGCTGGCCTTAGGCACAGGCCAACCAGTCGTCTGCCTAGGGCACCAGTGTAGCAGGGGTGCTTTTCTAATAATCTGGATGGTGTAGGTCGACCAGAATGGGGGCACCGAGTGGTGTTGGGGGGGGGGTGCTATGGAGACCTTTTTCTTAGGGCACCAGTTGACCAAAGGCCAGCCCTGAAAATGTAGGTCCTGTAGCAGCCTCGAAGGAAAGGGCACCTGAAGGAGCACATCATCCAGATGAGGAAATATCTGTACGCCTTGAAGCCTGAAGAAAGCTATGACTGGAGCCAGGCACTTGGTGAATACCAGTGAGGCTGTGGAAAGACCAAAGGGCAAAGCAGAGAAAGTACAGTTTTGTACCTACCATAAATGTAGCAGTCCTAACACTTGGGTAGTCCGCTGTCCCAGTCGGCCCGAATACCAATAAGTATGAGGCCGTCGCAAGGTCGCATTAGTCTGATGTCAGGGTCAGCAGGGTACAAATGCGCATGCGCCGACCGAGGATTTCATCCTTTTTTCCAGATGTCAGACAGAGACCAGAACAAGATAAAAAGAAAACAAAAAAAAAAAACACCTCAAACTCCTGTGTACCAAATATATGTACAATATACAAAAATAAACAACAACCCCCCACCACACACAACCACCCCTAAACACAGGAGGGAGGGAGGAGTTTGTTGGACAGTGGATCTGATCTATAACATCTACATTTTATGGTAGGTACAAACTACTCTGTGTCTTTGCTGCAGTCCTAACACTTGGGTAGAATCCCAAAGCAGAGGTAAGGGAGGCTGGCAAATCATAAGCAGCAGGACCAAAATATCCTTAGTTGCCACCCCTTAGAAATGCTGTTGGAAGTGCAGTAGCCCCAGTGGAAATAGTTTGTTTTGACACAGGCTTGCCCTGAGAACTCAAAAAAAAAGAAAACAACAACTGCTGAGACTGCTGCCTAAAATCCTAGTCCCTGCTAAAATATAAGCAACTGCCAAACCACCTTAGGCATAAAAAGAGGATTAGTACGTAATGATACCCTATCCTATGGTGTGATGAAACCTTTTGCAAAAAAAACTTTGGCAGCTGGTGGTTAGTGGAGAAGCGAACAGATCTCAGATGAGCTCCCAAGCTATGTCTGAGGGGCATCTGTCGTTAGAATCTGACTCGCCTCCTGGCCGGTCCAGAGAGAGTCCCTTTTTTTAGGACATTCCTGAGCCCACCACAAAAATTCCTTTGTTTGTCCGGGGTTAAAAGGCCATCTGGGTTTGTATTCAGTGATAATGGGAATTCCAGCTCGAACGCTGGATACTTCCTGCCTTAGTTGAAAAGCCAGCCGTCCCCCAAAAGGTGCTGCCAGACGACGAGAAGGGCAGCTGTGATCCCTCAGCCAGGCGTGCCTGGAAGAACAGAACCAGTGGCAGCCACCCTCAAGAGGCCCCTGCAACTCTTTACACTCAATACCTTCTCTGCCAGAGCCATCTTTAGATTTTTCAATTGAGGAGATACAGGATTTTTACAACAGAAGCTTAACACCTTTAGGCCCCTCATCCAGAACAGGAGGTATAGCTAAAGGCCTATGCTGGGTAGAAACAAAATAAGTCTTCAGCCGAAGACTCAGAAGCCTCGAACACTGCTCAACAGAAGGGGAGGCCTAACCACCTTAGGGAAGGGAGGGGAGAACAGCCACCTGAGAGCCCCTCTAAAGAACCGACGTCCGGACAGACGGTTCTTCCAACCTAACTGCTGCTTTGTTCCTTTTTTTTTTTTTTAGGCGGGCGGGAGCATAATCTTCTTTATAGTGCGTGTTTGTTAAATCTAGCACAAGAGCGACATCCAACAACGTAGTGCTCAGGCCTACATCCGGTTAAATACTGAGGCAAGAAAAACCAAAATATTATGACGTCGGTCATGCCGCGTTGTTGTACCCTGTCTGGCTGAGACCAGAGACTTTGACCGACCCGACGACCAATACTTTATTCATGGTATTCAGGCCGACTGGGACAGCGGACTACCCAAGTGTTAGGACTGCAGCAATGTGGGATGAAGAACATCTGAAAATAAGAGGAAGAAACAGAGAAATGTAAACACTTTCTGAACAGACGATGAATGTGAACAAGAAGTTATGTACTCACCATAACGTTCGATGTATGGAGTCCATCTCGCCTTACATTCTTACCCCTGGGTCCTGAGCCGAACCTTGGCTCTGACTCGGCCATACTCTAGCTCAAAGTCTTCAACTGGCTCGTGGCTAAGAGGTATCCCATCATGCAACAGGCCCATTCCTCAGATCTTGTTTGCTGCAAGCAAACACACACACACACACACACACACACACACACACACACTAAGAAGAACAACCCCAACAGAAAGGGGTAGGAGGAGGGGTTAGTAAGAATGTAAGGCGAGATAGACTACATACATCGAACGTTATGGTGAGTACATAACTTCTAGATGTTATGCAGTCCAATCTCGCCTTCATTCTTACCCCTGGGACAGCGACCCTAGCAACTTGACCTTGTGTGGCTCAGTGAAAAATACTCTTGAGCACTGTGGACCCAAAGGAAGATCTGCCTCTACAGACCAGATCTAATTTGTAGTGACTAATAAAAGTATGAGACGAAGCCCATGTTGCTGCAGCACAAATATCCATAGACATCCTAGCCTGAAATGCAGTAGAGGTAGCCACACATCGTGTAGAATGAGCCTTCACTTTAAAGGGTAATTCCTTGCCATTGGAACCATAAATAAATGAGATGCAATTGGAAATCCAGCGAGACAAGGTTACCTTAGAAACAGGAAACCCAAGTCTAGTGTCTGAAAACGAGACAAACAGTTGATATGATTTCCTGAAATCTTTTGTCCTATGTAGATAGAAACGCAATTGTCTATGAACATCTAGGTGATGAAACTTAAATTCTGCCTTGTTAGAAAATTCAGGAAAAACCACAGGCAACTCAATGGATTGGTTGATATTGACAACAGAAGCAACCTTTGGAATAAAGGAAGGATTGGTTCTTAAGGAGACCCTGTCTTTGTGAAACACCAAATAAGGTGGCTTAATCGATAAAGCTTGGAGCTCAGAGACCCGCCTAGCTGAAGTTATGGCTACCAAGAATACTGTCTTCCATGACAAGAATTTTAGGTCACACATAGCTGCGGGCTCAAAGGGAGACGAGGTGAGCTTCTGTAATACAAAACTGAGGTCCCATGGCATTACTGGATCAAAGATTGGAGGTCGGAGTAACATTTTCCCTTTCAGAAAGGCCCTACAAAGCCTATGAGCCATAAGTTTGGGCTCATTAGCAACGTGAAAGGTAGAAATCGCTGCCAGTTGCACTTTAATGGTTGCTGCAGCTGATCCCAGACTGAAAAGTTGAGCAAGAAATTCTAATATTGCCGAAATAGGAGCTGTATAAGGATCAATACGTCTTTCATGGCCCCAAATGGAGAATCTCTTCCACTTACTGGAATAAATCTTCCTGATAGAAGGCGTGTTGGAAGAAGACAGAAAGTGGACCACTTTCGGGGAAAAATCATGAAACCTGACTAGGGATGGAACTGGAGCAGCCAAGCTGTCAACTTGAGGGTCTGGATGGAGGAATGGAACTGTCCTGACATATGAGTCAGTAGATCTGGATCTGGGTCCAGAATCCAGGGAACGTCCGTTAGATAGGGTTGAAGGAAGGGAAACCAAATCTGATGAGGCCAGTGTGCGGCAATCAGGATCATCTTGCTTCCCAAAGACTGTGCTTTCTGAATGACCTTTGATATCAGACGAAATGGTAGAAAAGCTTAGAGAAGACCGGAGGGCCAATCATGAACCAGAGCGTCCCTGGGTGTTCCCCCCTCTGGGGGGATAAGGGTGAAGTAGCTGCTGAATTTGGCATTGAGGGGGCTGGCAAATAGATCACAGCACGGCTGACCCCATCTGTGGAATATCTTCGCTTCAACATATTTGTTCAGGGACCACTCGTGAGGCATTAGGATAGCTTTGCTCAGCCTGTCGGCAATCACGTTGGACTTCCCCGGTATATGCGCTGCAATTAGAAAGCATTGGGAAGACACCGCCCACTGCCAAACTCGAAGTGTCTCTCTGCAAAGGGGATATGATTTGGTTCCTTCCTCCTTGTTCAGATACCATACCACTGACATGTTGTCTGAGTGGATTGCAATTGTCCCTAGAGGGAGAAAGCTCTGAATTGCTTGCAATGCCAATAGCACTGCTCTCATCTCTAAGACATTGATATGCAAATGGGCCTCGTGATCCTGCCACATGCCTTGGACTGTCCTGCCGAGATAATTCCCCCCACCGGATCTGGGAGGCATTCGTGGTCACCGTGGCAACTGGAGAAGATGGAACAAAAGGCTTGCCCACGTTGAGATTGCTGGCCTGAAGCCACCAGCGTAGATCCTGCCTGCACGTGTCCATAATCAGAACAGAATGGGAGAGTGGAAGATGCTGTAGTGACCACTGGGCTAAAAGCAGCCACTGAAGAACCCTCATGTGTAGTCTGGCAAGGGGAACTAGCATGATTGTGGCAGCCCTGGTCCCTAATAACGTGAGGACCACTTTTGCCTTGACCTTCCTCAATGGTAGCAAGGTGTAGACCTGCTGTTGTAGAGCCTGAATTCTCTCTTCTGGTAAGAAGGCCCTCATGAGCACCGTATCTAGTTCGGCTCCGATAAAAGTGACACGCTGCGAGGGCAACAAGGCAGATTTTTCCCAATTTAGAGTAATTCCTAACCTTTGGCACAGTGTAATGGTGGCGTTCCTGGTCTGGAACAGTAGATGCCTAGTGGTGGCAGAAAGGAGCCAGTCGTCCAGGTACAGAAACACTTGGAATCCCTGACGTCTCAAGTGAGCCGTTACCACTGCCATGCACTGGTGAACACCCTGAAAGGCTGTGGTGAGACCAAAGGGCAGAGTGCGAAAAGTACAGTTTTGTACCTACCATAAATGCAGATGTTCGAGTGTACACCCTGCTGCAGTCATCACACTTGGGTTATCCTGTCGTCAGGCGGTCCCGCAGTCGGCCGGAATTCCAAAGTCTTGGTCCGGCGTCGGTTGCTGTCGCTTCTTCCCTGACGTCAGTGCCAGGGTATATATAATGCATCCAACGCCATTTTCTTCAGTTTTTCTTGCCCCAGATGTCAGGTGCCCCCAAAAAGGTGGTCAGTAATTAGTACCAATTTAATAAGTTTTAGCACAAACACAAAATCCCTCCAGCTATAAGCAAATACATCAGGAAGGTATTGCAGAGATTTAGCCAGTTAGATCAGAGGGGATGGAGGGAAGGTAATCTGGACTGCAGCAGGGTGTACACTCGAACATCTATATTTATGGTAGGTACAAAACTGTACTATGTTCATCGTGTTACCCTGCTGCAGTCATCACACTTGGGTAGAATCCCAAAGCTAAGGATGGGTGGAGGAGTCATAGAGGGTTAGAGGAGGCTAGAAGGCCCTGCAGAACTGCAGTGGCGAAGCCAGCTCTAGTCTTATAGTAAAGAGGTAAGTGATAGTGTTTGGTAAAGGTGTGTACTGAACTCCAAGTTGCAGCTTCCAAAATCTCCTTGGTTGGAACCCCCCCTGAGGAAGGCTGTAGATGTAGCTGTTGCCCTGGTAGAGTGGGGCCTAATGGTAGCAGGAACTGGTTTTCCATGATGGGTAAAGCAAAAACTAATGCAATGTCCTATCCATTTGGAAATGGTTTGTTTTGATATAGCCTTCCCTTGTGAAGCTGTAGCATAGGATACAAAGAGCTGGTCAGATTTTCTGAGAACCTTAGTTTTATCCAAGTAGTAACGAAGTTGCCTGTGAATGTCCAAGGAATGCAGGAGTCTTTCTCCTTTGTTCTGTGGATTTGGGAAGAAGGTGGGTAAGTGGATGGTTTGATTTAAAGCCACACTGGAAACCACTTTAGGCATGAAGGAAGGATTAGTTCATAGAAAAACTCTGTCTTGACGGAAAATGAGGAAAGGTTCCACTGCCATTAATGCCTGCAGCTCTGAGACTCTTCTAGCTAAGTTATTGCTAGCAGCAGGGCAGTCTTCCATGATAGAAACTGTAGATCTGCAGAGAAAGCTGGTTCAAAGGGAGGTAGCGTAAGTTTTTCCAGAACAAAATTAAGGTCCTATGTTGGTGTAGGAGCTCTCCTGAGGGGTCTAATGTTTTCTGCCCCTCTGAGGAACTGCCTTAGACGTAGATGTGAAAATAAGGGTGGATCCGTGTTATAGTGGGCTGAAATAGCTGATGCATGGATTTTAATGGAAGGAAAAGAAAGTCCTTTGTGCAACATCTCAGTTAAATACTGCAGAATCTGAGGCATGTGAGGCTGAAGTGTGTTTTGGCCTTTAACTTGGTTCCAGGTGCAAAATCTTTTCCATTTGTCCGAGTAGGCCTTCCTGGTGCTGGGCCTCCTGGCTTCCAGAAGAACATCCATAACTGCTTGGGAAAGAGGAGCTGGCTGGATGCTTAGTTGATTTGCCATGCAGCCAGATTTAAGGTTTTGAGCTGGCTGTGTAGAATCTGATTGTTTTTCTGTGTGAGCAAATGAGCAATTTGTGGCAAAATCCAAGGTGGGCCCTGGGCCATATTCCTTAATAGTGGGTACCAGTGCTGTCGTGGCCAGTCTGGGGCTATGAGTATCAGTCATGGTCTCTCCTTTCTGACTTTCAGAAGCACCTTTGTGAGGAGAGGCAATGGAGGGAAGGCATATACTGTCAGGTTTTTCCAACTGAATGAGAGTGCGTCCACTTTCCAAGCTTGATGGTGAAGTGTCCTTGTACAAAATTTTGTTAGCTGATAGTTTGGGGGCTGGCAAACAGGTCTATGTCTGGAAGGCCCCATTTTTGAGTTATCATTGCAAATACTTGTGGATCCAGTTTCCACTCGTGGAGATCCATGCTGTTTCTGCTGAGGTCGTCTGCCAATGTGTTCTTTTTTCCTGGCAGGAATTGAGCTTGTAACTGAACTTGGTAAGCCAGTGCTGTGTTCCACAAGATCATTGCTTGCCTGCATAGAGGGTAGGAGTGTGTACCCCCTTGTTTGTTTATGTATCACATTACTGTGGTGTTGTCCATCCTTACTGTAAGTTGTCCTGGATGTAATAGGTTCTTGAAGGCTGTCAGAGCATTCTGTACAGCTAGCATCTCTTTTTGATTGTGCAGATGTCTTTGATCTGCAGTCCATATGCCTTGAATGCACTGTCCTGCCATGTGTGCCCCCCAGACGTAGTCCGATGCATCTGTTGTCATAGTTTGCCTGGCTGGGGGCAAGGTGAAAGGCTGACCCTTGTTGAGGTGACATGCTTGTGACCACCATAGAAACTCCTGTTGTAGCAAGGAATGAGAGATATCATTGTGTCCAAGCTGTGGCAGTGTTGAGACCATACGCTTTTTAGGTACCACTGTAATTTCCTCATATGCAGCTTTGCAAATGGTATTAGTAGTATGCAAGATGCCATGAAGCCCAAGGCCTGCAGAATTTTTCTTGCAGGGAGTAGGGTCTTTGTTGCCATTGTTTTGAAATATTGAGTCAGTTGTAGTTGTTTGTCTGGCGTCAGATAAGCCTTCTGGGCCGTTGTATTCAAGCTGGTACCCAGGAATGTCATATTTTGTGAGGGTACTAGTTTTGATTTCTTTTCGTTTACTGTGTACCCCAGGCAACTTAGAAGATGTTTTACAAAAGCCAGATGTTGTAAGAGGATGTCCTTGCTTTCTGCTTGGATGAGGCAGTCGTCCAGGTATGGGTATATTTGAATTCCTCTTTGTCTGCAGTTTGCAATTACTGGTGCCAGGCATTTTGTGAAGACCCTGGGCGCAGCAGATAAGCCAAACGGCAGTGCAGAGAATTGGTAATGGGTTGAGCCTGCAATGAAACGGACGTATCTTCTGCAACTTTGTCTGATAGGGACATGCAGGTATGCCTCCTTGAGGTCCAACGTTACCAGCCATGCTTTCTTGCCCAACATGGGAAGAAGCTGCTGTAGTGTTAGCATCTTGAATTTGGGTACTTGTAAGAAGGTGTTTAGAATTGAAAGGTCCAGAATTGGTCTCCAGGCATTGTCCTTTCTGGGGACTAGAAAGAGTCTTGAGTAAAATCCTTGGCCTTGCTCTCGTGTAGGTACCAGTTGAATGGCTCTCTGTCCATGAGAGCTGTAATTTGTTTTTGTGCCACTGCCCATTGATTTTGTGGTAGGTTTGGCATTCCTCTTTTTTTCATTGGCAAGGTGTGGAAATGGAATCTGTATCCTCGTGAAATTATGTCTAGGACCCATTTGTCCTTTGTGACAATGTGCCAGTTGTCTGAAAAAAGTGTGAGTTTTCCTCCCAAGGGAGCTGCCAAGAGAGTGTTGCTTGGCCAGATGAGGTGCATGTCATTGAGTTTGCCTTCTGGTAGTTTGGTACCTGTCTTCTCCTCCCTTCTGTGTTGCAGTGCCCCATTGTCGAGGTTTGTATTGGGCTTGTGGTTGTCCTCTGCCTCTTGGACATCTGTATTTACCCCTCTGTGGTCTGTCAGTAGCTGGAAAGGACCAATTTTTAGTTGGCCAATTTCTGCTTAAGCGAGGGGGCTGTACCTGTAGAAAATCTTTGACTGTCTGCATAGATTTTGCCTTATCCTCCATTTTCTTTAAGACTTCTTCTGCCTTAACTCCAAATAGGACATCCTGCTGTAAGGGAGCATCTAGAAGCTTTGCTTTAACATGATCAGGCAGAGTTTGTTCCTTTAACCAAGCATGTCTACGTATAACAGATCCAGTGACAGCTGCTCTGCAGGAAGCCTCCAAAGAATCAAAACCACATTGTAAAGTATGTTTGCCCACCTGTTCAGTTGCATGCAACAGATCCTGCATTTCTTTCAATTCAGACTGTTGAGGGAGTGTGCTCATTTTTTTGTTTTAGCTGAGACATTAGAAATTGCTGATATTTTAGCATGTGAAATTGGCAATTTAGTGCTCTCATGGCTAGAGTGGCTGAGGTGTAAACCTTTTCCCCCCACCTATCTAGTGCTCTGGAGTCCCTTTCAGAGGGTACAGGATTTTTTGCCATAGAAGCCTTAGCCCCTTTGGGACCCTGGGGGAGAGTTTCTGGATCAGCAACAGGGCTTTTATAAAGGAATCTGTGGGAATCAGGCACTCTATAGTATCTGTCTGGTTTGGCTGGAGCAGGAGGCAGAGAATCTGGGTTCAAACTAGATTCTAAGTAAACATCATCCACAATGTCTAAAACTGGGGGGATGGCAAGTGGTCTGTGCTGGGGAAGTAAAAGAAACTCTCTGAGCCTTTTCTTTGAGTAAGAGTAGTCCTGACCTTCCCAGTGAAAATGTTCCCTCATAGTGTGTAAAGTTTCCCCAAAGGAGTAGTCTTCAGGAGGAGAAGCTGAGGGAATAGAATCCTCAGCATCAGAATCTTCATAAGGGGAGAAGGAGTAATCTTGGTCCTCAGAGGAGCCTGAAGAAATAGACACTTGATCAGAGGAGGCATAATCTTCCTCTTGTCTAGGCCTTTTGTCGGGTGGGGGTTGGGAACCCCTGATTAAAGAGATCAAATCTTCAGCCATTTTAAGCATCTGTTTCTTAGGCATGGGGCCTTGAACTGGAGACTGAAGAGCAGTCTTTTTAGGTTTAATAGGAGTCTTAAGCTTAGGATACGTTTTTATGGTGAGCGTCGTCGGTCTGGCGCACTGACGTCAGGGAAGAAGCGACAGCAACCAACACCGGACCAAGACTTTGGAATTCCGTCCGACTGCGGGACCGCCTGACGACAGGATAACCCAAGTGTGATGACTGCAGCAGGGTAACACGATGAACATCTGAAAATGACTGGTTCCCAGCCAGAAGCTTAGATGACTTCTCGATGCCCTGTCCACCTTGCTATTAAGTAAGCATCTTTGAGGTCGATGGAGCACATCCACACATCTTTCCCTAACAGAGGGAGTATTGACTCTAAGGTGAACATGCGGAACTTGGACTTTTGTACATGTAGGTTCAATTGGCTGAGATCCAAGATGGGTCTAAAGTCACCTAGGAGAAGAGAAGGGAATATGAAAACCTCTGGAAAGTATCTTTAATACCCACTCGTCTTGGGTGATGTCTTGCAAGGCTTCAGGGAATAAAGAAATGCAACCATCGACCGGCTCCAGAGATGCACAGTCGGGCCTACTTTCAGGAGCGCTGGTAGGGACAACTGCGAAAGGAATCACAGTCCCCCTGGTTACGCGGGCCTCCTCAGCCTCTAGGGCAGCATCTACCTGAATTTCCACCCCCTCTCCTGCCTCTGGAGGGGGAATCACTTAGTGCGTCATGAAAAAACCTCTGCGACTTCCTGAACCACATTTTCCCACCCTTCCGGCCCTTGGGGTAAGGTCTAGAAGGCATGGGAAAATGGACTCCCATGGCAGACAGGGTTTTTCCTTCCTGCTCGCACCTAGTGAGAATGTCCTTCACCTTGGTTCTGAATAACGATGAACCATCAAATGGGAAGTTGGTGAATGTAGATTTGAAGGCCTCTGCGAAATTACACAGGCGCATCCAGGAGTGTCTCCTAAGAGCGACTCTGGAACCCGCTGCCCTGCTCGCTCTGTCTGCTGCGTATGAGATCAGCCCCATGGAGGAGTTGGTAAGGGAATTTAGGGTAGACATCTGTGCACTGACCTTCTGTGCCATGGCATCAGAAATGTTACCCTGTAGAGAATCTCCTAGCTCTTTTAGGAGATCTCTCTGGAGCCTTTTAAAATGTGTCAAGTAGTTCAGCAACCGCAGAGTAAAGGCTGCTGAGGTAAACACACGCTCTTCCCATACCTGTCCATGGCCCGGGACTCCTTGTTAGGTGGACGGATGGTAGATGAAGTTTCAGCAAGTTCCTTCTTGGTGGCTACTGCCACCACCATCATGGCATCTACTGGAACGTCTTTTGCCAGATATTCCTTGTCTGTGGGAGCAGACAAAAACTTATTGGGTCTCCTAGGGACCGGTTTCACAGTGTCAGTAATTTCCCACACCTTTCGACAGACGAGATCTAGTAGCTCATTGAAAGGGGGAGACACCCAAGAGGCAGACGGTTGAGACCCAAAAGCCTACAGGAACACCGATTCCTCATCAGAACGAGATTTGGAGGGCCAGCCGCCTCTCTGCTTCAAGATCTCAAGGATATCTGAAAAAGAAATATCTTCAGAAGATGATTTGGGGGACCCCGCTGACTCCTCGAGGTCGGTGTCCGACGTGAGAGACTCATCCGGGGAGTCGATGTGTTTCCTCTTACACAATCTCTTTCTGACGGGCTCCTCAGGCAAAAACTCTCGGGAGATGTCAGAAAATTGGGGACCACTCATGGAGGTATCCGGAGACCTTGGGTGTCCTCTGTCCATGGATTGAGGGTGATCTGAAACTGATACCGGTGTTGGAGGGGGCAGAGTGTTGGTGCCGTAGGATGCAGCTGATGACCTGGCCAGCACGCTCCTCATAATCTCGAAGGCTGATCCCCTCGGCTCCGAAGGCCAACTAAAGTACACTTGTGTACACTTACCATAAATGTAGATGTTCGAGTGTACTCACTGTTGCAGTCATCTAGGTACTGTGTCGGTTGCGGTCTCCTCTTCAGGGGTATAAAACAAGCAGCCGACGTCATTTTCTTCTTGCCCCAGATGTCAGGTGCCCCCAAAAATATAGATAGATAGATAGATAGATAGATAGATAGATAGATAGTATATATGTATACATGCAACAATACAAACTTTACCTTCATCTACAAGCAAATACACCACATAGGTTGTAGAAAATAGTGAAGGAAGGATAAACTCCAGAATGAAAGAGGGATGGCGGGCGGGTAACCTGGACTGCAACAGTGAATGCACTCGAACATCTACATTTATGGCAAGTGTACACAACTGTACTATGTTCTTCGTGTTTCACTGCTGCAGTCATTACATTTGGGTAGAATCCCAAAGCTATGGATGGGAGGCTGGAGCTAAACAGCATTAGGGGCGGCTATAAGGCCCTGCAGAACTGCAGTGGCAAAGCCTGCCCTGGACTTAGAGTAGAGAGGCAAATGATAATACTTTGTAAAGTTGTGAACAGAACTCCAACTAGCAGCCTCTAGAATGTCTCTGAGAAAGGCTGCTGAAGTAGCTGCAGCTCTGATGGAATGAGACCTAATGCCCTTGGGCACAGGTTTGCCATGGTGTAAGTAGCAAAAACAAATGCAGTGGCTTGTCCACTTTGAAATAGTCTGCTTTGAAATAGCCTTTCCTTCTGATCTTGCAGCATATGTCACTAGTAATTGCTCAGTTTTTCTTAGAGCTTTAGCCCTGCTCAAGTAAAATCTTAGCTGTCTGTGTACGTCCAAGGAATGCAGAATTCTCTCCCCCTTGTTCTGCGGGTTTGGATAAAAGGTTGGCAGATTAATGGTTTGGTTAAGAGTCCCACTGGAAATAACCTTAGGCATAAATGAAGGATTGGTCCTCAGAGACACCCTGTCTGGATAAGATATAATAAAAGGCTCCACAGGCATGAGGGCCTGTAGCTCTGAGACTCTTCTTGCTAAAGCAATTGCTAGGAGCAGAGCTGTTTTCCATGATAAGAACTTTAGATCTGCAGTGGCAGCTGGTTCAAATGGAGGCAGGGTGAGCTTTTCCAACACATAACTGAGGTCCCATGTAGGTATTGGTAATCTTCTGGGAGGCCTTAAATTTTTGGCTCCTCTAAGATATTGCTTTAGTAAAGGATGAGAAAAGATTGGTGGCTCTGTATTGTAATGAGCCGAAATGGCAGAGGCATCGATTTTTATTGATGAGAAAGATAGGCCTTTGTCAAGCATCTCAGTCAAGTACTGTAATATCTGAGGAATATTTGGTTTTGCTGTATCAGTTCCTTGTGCTCGATTCCAAGCACATAATCTCTTCCATTTATCAGCATAAGATTTTCTAGTACTAGGCCTTCTGGCTACCAAAATGACATCTATCAACAGCTTTACTGAGAGGTGTTATTTGCATAGCTACATGATCAGCCATGCTGCCAGGTTCAGTGTTTGGAGCGGATTGTGCAGGATCTGATTGCTTTGCTGGGACAGTAATTGAGGTCTTTGAGGTAAGGTCCAAGCTGGGTATTGAGACAAGTTCCTTAGGATTGGGTACCAGTATTGGTGGGGCCAGTCCAGGGCAATTACTATCATCCTTGGTTTCTCTTGTCTGACTTTTAGTAGGGCCTTGGGAAGAAGAGGTAGAGGAGGAAAGGCGTAAACTGATAGGTTTTTCCAACTGAAGTATAGGGCGTCCACTTTCCATGCTTGTCTGTGATAAGTCCTTGTGCAGAATCTTTTCAATTGATAATTTTGCGGAGAGGCAAATAGATCTATGTCTGGGCTCCCCCATTTCTTTGTTATCATGCTGAAGATTTGTGGATCTAGCTTCCAATCGGGAGGGTCCATAAGGTTTCTGCTTAAATCGTCTGCCAGAGTATTTTGTTTTCGTGGCAGGAACTGAGCTTGAAGATGTACTTGGTAAGTCAAAGCTGTGTTCCACAGTGCCATGGCAAGTCTGCAAAGGGGGTATGAGTGCGTGCCCCCCTGCTTGTTTATATACCACATAACCGTGGTGTTGTCCATCTTTATCAGTAGTTGTCCTGGATGAAGTAAGTCCTTGAAGGCTGTCAGGGCATTTTGAACAGCTAACATCTCTTTTTGGTTGATATGCAGATGCATTTGTTTTGGGGTCCATATGCCCTGAATGCATCTTCCCGCCCCCCATGCATAATCTGATGCATTAAGGTTTGGCTGGCGGGGGGTAGAGTGAAGGCCCATCCCATGTTTTGGTGACATGCCTTTGCCCACCATAGAAACTCCTGTTGTTGTCAGGGAATGACAGAAATCATTGTTTCCAGACTGTGACAATGTTGACTCCATAAACGTTTTAGGTAACACTGAAGTTTCCTCATATGCAGTCTTGCAATGGAATCAGTAGGATGCAGGATGCCATGAACCCCAAAGCCTGCATAGTTTGTCTTGCAGATAACTGGGTTTTTGTTGCCATCAGTTTGAAGTAAGTAGTCAGTTGCCTTTGTTTGTCTGGCATGAGGAAAGCCATCTGGGCAGTTGTATTCAAGCTTGCACCCAGGAATGTTATCTTTTGAGAGGGTACCAGTTGTGATTTCTTTTCATTTATTGTGTACCCTAGGCATGTTAGAAGCCTTTTCACAAATGCCAGATGCTGAAGAAGAATGTCCTTGCTCTCTGCTTGAATGAGACAGACGTCCAAGTAAGGATATATTTGTATTCCTCTTTGTCTGCAAAAAGCAATTACTGGTGCCAGGCACTTTGTAAAGACCCTGGGTGCAGTAAATAAGCCAAAGGGCAGTGCAGAGAATTGGTAATGCATTAAGCCAGCCTTGAAACGGAGGTATCTTCTGCACGATTCCCTTACTGGGACATGCAGGTATGCCTCTTTTAGGTCTAATGTCACCAGCCAAGCATTCTTGCCCAGCATGGGCAGAAGCTGCTGCAAAGTTAACATTTTGACTTTTGGGATGTCCAGGAATGTGTTCAAAATTGATAAATCCAGTATTGTCCTCCAGGCCTTGGCCTTTCTGGGTACCAAGAACAGTCTTGAGTAAAAACCTTGTCCCTTTTCCTGTTCTGGTACTGGCTGAATAGCCCCCATGTCCATGAGGGACATAACCTGTTTCTGTGCCTCTGCCCATTGATTTTTTGGCAGATCTGGCCAGCTGTTTGCCATTGGCAGAGTATGGAAATGGAATCTGTATCCCTGTGATACTATGTTTAGCACCCACTTGTCCTGGGTTATTAACTGCCCATTTTGAGCAAAAAGTGTTAATTTTCCCCCTAAGGGTGCTGCCAAAAAGTAAGTGATTGGTGATGGCAGAGGGAAGTTATTGGGATTGTTTTCTGTAGGGCTGCGCTTTATCTCCTCCAGATTTGGAGGTAGTAGCACCCCACTGCTTTGACCTATAAGAATCTTGTGCTTGGTGTCTAGAACCTTTAGGGCGTCTGGATTTGCCCCTTTGAGCTCTGTCGGACACAGGAAAGGACCAATTTTTTTGTAGGCCAGTGTCTACTGAATCTTGGTGGCTGCACTTGTAAGAAGTCTTTTACAGTTTGCATAGACTTAGCTTTGTCTTCCATTTTCTTTAAAACCTTTTCTGCCTTAATACCAAACAGAGTATCATGCTGTAAAGGTGCATCCAGTAATTTAGCTTTAACATGAACAGTCAAATTTTGCTCTTTTAGCCAGGCATGCCTCCTAATTACAGTTCCAGTAACTGCGGCCCTGCAGGAGGCCTCTAAGGAATCAAAACCACATTGCAAAGTATGCTTTCCAACTTGTTCAGCTGCATGCAATAATTCCTGTGATTCTTTATTTTCTGCACATTCAGAAATCAACATAATTTTCTGTTTCAGCAATCCCATAACATGTTGTTGATACTTGAGCATATGAAACAGGCAGTTTAAGGCCCTAATTGCCAAGGTTGCAGATGTATAAACTTTCTTTCCCCATCCATCCAGTGCCCTTGAATCTCTGCCAGAGGGGGTAGGATTTTTTGCTGTTGAGGACTTAACTCCCCTTTTGAAATAGTTTCAGGGTCAGCAGCAAGGTTTCTAAATAAAAATTTGTGTGAGTCAGGGACCCTATAATATCTGTCAGGCTTGCTGGGAGCCAGAGGTAAGGAGTCAGGAGTCAAGCTGGACTCCGAAAACACATCATCCACAATGTCTAAAACATGCGGTATGGCTAAAGGCCTGTGCTGAGGAAGAAGAAGAAATCCCTGAGCCTCTTTTTTGATTCTGAGAAATCTTGACTCTCCCAGTGAAAATGCTCCCTCAAAGCATGCAAGGTTTCTCCAAATGAATAATCCTCAGGAGGTGATGCAGATGGGATAGATTCCTCTGCATCAGAATCCTCATACGAAGGAATAGATAATTCCTGATCAGAAGAGGAATCAGAAGAAAAAGAAACCTGATCTGAAGATTCATAATCAGTGTCTTGCCTAGGCCTCTTATCAGGAGGGGGTTGGGAACCCCTGATCAAGGTAATTAGGTCTTCAGCCATTTTGATCATCTATTTTTTAGGCATAGGGGCCTGTGCACATGGCTCATGCTTTGTTTTTTTAGCTTTAGAAGTTGCTTTTTCTTTGGTTTTGCAGCTGTCATCGGTTTTATATAGAAATGTTGAGGCCTGAACACACCCTCAGAAGCCGGTGCCTGCTCAGCGTCTCCGGACCCATCCGAGGGAGAGACATCCGTGGGTACAATACTTTGAGTATCTCGCAGCGTGCTGGACTCCACATGGGTCTCGGTAGGGGCCTGCGAGACGAAAGTAGCGGGTATCAAGGGCTGCGAAAGCGCCTCACTGAGTACCGGCGAACCGGCGACTGGCTTAGGAGAAGCTTCATCGTCGGTTTTGGACATCGATGATCTGTCTCTTGTCCTTTTCTTTGCATTTTTTTGTGTACTCCGGTAGCTGGATGGCTATCCGACGACATTTCAGGGTAGTTAAATCTGTTTCCCAAATATTTTAAGGCAAAAATATACCGACACTTAATAGTGCGTTGGTTAAATCTAGCACAAAACCAACAGCTAGGCACATTGTGATCAGGGCCTAGGCAAGGAATACAGTATAAATGGAAATCCTTATGAGGTATTTGTTTCCCACAAGTAATACAATTATTAACTTTTTCTGACATCGGTATGGAGCAAGAAAAAAGTTTCCCCAATGGGGTACTTAGCTTTAGTGAACACTTCGGTTCTGAAACTCGAACTTGAAAATTTCAGGAGTCGGCCGACCAGCACTTGCGAACTGCTTCTGCTTCGGGCACCGTGCGGCAAGAAAGACTAAAGAAAATGGCATTGGCTACTTGTTTTATACCACTGACGACCTGACGTCATGGAAGAAGAGACAGCAACTGACGCAGGACCCAAGACTTTGGAATTCAAGCCGACTGAGGGCAACCTGCCAGCAGATTACCCAAATGTAATGACTGCAACAGTGAAACACGAAGAACATCCATAGAGGATACAGTAGTAGCCCTCGGCGCCGAGGAGATGAGGTCCGAAGCAGATGTTGGGTCCAAGTTCACCCGAGCCGAAGCACTGAGAGGAAGGCTCGGAACCGATGAGGATTGATCCAAGCCCTCTCCCTCTGGTCCGACTGGGGAACTGTGGACCCTCGACCCCATGGACGGAACCGATGGGGTTGGAGCAGAAATCGGAACTGAGAGGCCAAGCGAAGCAACTGGAACCGACCTAATGGCACCACATGGAACCAACAACTCTGGCTCCGAGGGCCGAGAAAGGCTCGGAAGAGGAACAACAAACGATGACGGGCCACGGTCTCCGGAGCCGACTGGGTCGGAGCCAAAATCAATCTGGCCATCACCAATGACTGAAGCAGTTTTTTCGCCACTCTATCAACATCCTCATCGGAAAGGAACCTCGAGGACATAGTTGGAGATCTGGATCTCCCTACAGAGGGAGACTGACATGAAGGAGAACCCGGTCAAACAACTGGAGACCGTCTCCGAACCAAAATATCCGTGACCGGCTTCAAAAGGCTGGGAGCCGATACAGACTTAAGTCAATACACTACCTTCTGTCGGCACCGAAGCCAATGGAGCCGAAGAAGGAAAAGCTGTTCTAGCAACTTTCTCTGGCGGCTCCGAAGAAACAGACGGAGCTGGAGAGCGCTTCTTAGCAGTCTTTATGTCCTTTTTAGCTGGAGGATATGTCACTGGAAGACTTAACCAAGTCTTCCTCAAAGGAGTGTTTAAGCAGTCCTTTCAGAAAGAGCTTGTTCTTCCTCTCCTATAGCATGCAGGGACTGAAGGAATGACAAAACAAGCAGGACTCTTGGAGGTGAATAGCCCCCAAGCAGTACATGCACAAGGAGTGCCCATCAGTCAAAGACATTTTATTGTTGCATTCAACACACTTTTTAAAGCCTGAAGGCCTGTGTTCCTTAGAATCCTTAAGACATGCTGTATAAAGGAGTACACCCACAGGAACAAACTGCAAAACCACACATACACACGTAAGAACTAACTAAACCCCGTGCGGGAACTAGAGCCTCCAACTATAAAACGGCCTAGTAACCGACAGGAACAAAAACTACAGGGAAGACAAGGTCCTCTAATTTAAATGGGCCTAGCCCGGGGGAAACAAAGGCAGGATAACACCACTACCAGACAACAAAAACTAAATAACCCAACAAGTAACAGGAAGCAGAACATAAAAAGACCACACGGAAACAATGGGGAGGACAAGGTCCTCTAACTGAAACATGCCTATCCCGTGGGAAGAAAGGGAGTGAACGGGATACCAGAAATGGTCAACGAAAAAGGCCACACAACCAGTAAGAGAGTCACACACAGTAGCTATGAAAATAGCTTTTTAAGATCAACAAATAGCCAAAACTTTAGAAAAAAAGTATACTTAGCCATGGCCAAAAGCAAGACCATGTCTGAGCTTAACGAGTGGCAAACAAGATCTGGGGAATGGGCCTGTTGCATGATGGGATACCTCTAAGCCACGAGCCAGTTGAAGACTTTGAGCTAGAGTATGGCCGAGTCGGAGCCAAGGTTCGGCTCCGGACCCAGGGGTAAGAATGAAGGCGAGATTGGACTACATAACATCATGAATATAGGTGTCTTTTAGAGCCAAGGAAACTAGAAAGGCATAAGGTAGCATAAAGAAAACAAATGTCTGGAAGGAAATCATCCTGAAGGCAGCTTTTGTGAGAAAAGTATTTATAAAGGAAAGGTCTATAACAGACTTCCAGGACACCTCCTTTCTGGGGACTAGAAACATCCTGGAATAAAACTCTGTACCCCTTCAGGCCTTTGGAATGGGTTGAACAGTGCCCTGATGCAGTGAACCCTGCAGCATCCCTGAAAAATGAGGAATTTGATTTGAACAAGTTGAGGAATGCTTCCAGACCACGAAGCAGACTTGACAGATGACTGACAGAACCCAAGATTCTGAAGTAATCTGATGTCAAATAAGGAGTGACAGAGAAAGTCTGAGAGACAAGGGAACCTGATCAAGGGGAAAGGAGGGCAGAATGTCAGATGGAGGCAGATTTGTCCTGAAAGGAAGGTTTCTGAGGTCTAGGTGCCAGAGTTGGCATGTCATAAAAAACACACCTAGGAACTTTCTTACATTTGAAGGGCTGATATGGTTGTCTAGGAAAAAAACAGTTTTAGCAGGGCAATTCCTCTGAAACTTAGGAATCGCAAAGACAAAAATCTGCTTAAGATCCTTCCTGACCTTGTCTTGGTCCTATAAAGTCTTGAAATAAATCAGCCACTGGAGTATCAAAGATATTTTGATTATCTACAGGAGAAGTGAGATGCTTAGCCTTAATATCATCAGGTACAGCCTAAGACAAAGCCAGGAATAGTGTCTCATGACAGGGTCTAAAGCAGCAGCATTACAGGAAGCATCAGAAGCAGTATCCTAGCTACAACTGATGGAGTGATGTGGATCCCCCCGAAGAAAGATCAGTGGACTTGGCCTCAGAATCAGGCAGGTCAGACAGAATCCCCCCAAGCTGAGATGTTTGTTTGTCTTTTGGCTTTTCCCCGGTAAGGGGGTCGCCACAGCGGAACTCGGTCCGCTAATGACTGGCAGTAGATTTTTACAAAACGCCGAGGTGCCAACTGGATGCCCAACCTTCAACGAAGGCACACCCATTTACGCACACATGTCTTTCAAACGCTACCCAATCGTGGGGAGGACATGCAGACTCTACACAGAAGGCACCCCCAAGCCAAGCCGAGAATAGAACGGGAGAACCTCTTGCTGTGAGGTAACAATGCTACCGCTGTACCACTGTATAATGCGCTAAAATAAACCTGGTCATGTGTGCCTGATAGCTTATGGCACAAAATGCCAAGGTGGCAGAAGTAAAGACTTCTTCCCCAGCATCCCCATAGCTCGACTCTCCTTGTCAGAAGCAAGAAGTTTGGAAGGTGGCAAAAGTGAGAAGACTCATCAGCAGAGACAGAGACCACAGCAGGGTCAGAAGGGGACACTTCTAAAGAAACTTGAAACCCCTCAGGCACCTTACAAAAACAGTCAGCAGCAGGAGGTTCAGAATCAGGAGCCAAGGAACCAACTGAAAAAAACTATCCAGCAGAAGGCTTAGGAGAGTACATCTGCAACAACTCATAATACCTTTTTTGGATGTCAGAAGCCTGAGAGCAGTCCCAATTAAAATGCTGCATCATAAAAACCACTGTATTCCCAAAGGACAATTCTTCCAAAGGGGAGTCAAGACTTGAGAAATCCTACTTCTCAGAGCCATAACCCAAAGATGATGGCATGTGAGAGTAGTAAACCAAGGAATCCTAATCTGAGTTTGATTCCTCAGCAGGGGAATCAGATTCCCCACATGTTTTAGGAGTGGAAGACAAAGGAGGGGCAGGAACAGAAACCTCCTGTGGTGGTCCCAAAGTCATCAAGGCATTAAACAAGACCAGAGTAAAATCCTGCCATTCCTTCTGAGGATCCTCGAGAGTGGGGAAAATATGCTTCTTCTATCTCTTCTCAAGGGGAATGTCAGCTCTAACCAGCCTCGGTGATTCAAAACCTTAACTCAACTCACTCAAGGTACCAGAAACTTCCTATCTAAGATCTGGGTAATCTGCCTAGGACAATTCAGATATGATCACCCATGCCCATGTCCGCTGTGGATGTTTGGAAAGTCTCGGAGGACAAACAAAAAGCCAGTTCCATGCCAGCCTTCGACAGAGGGAACTGAGATCAGCCCCGGTTGGTCTACAGGGGGTATCATCCACTGACAGAGATGTCTGTCTGAAGCTGGACAGCAAACGTATCAGACCTTGATATCTTGGCCTTTTTTCTTAAAAGGCGGCTGTACCTCAGGGTGTGTGGATTTGACCACAGTACCTTGGGTCAACAACTTGAAACGTTGGTTCTCAAGATAAATGGAATGTGAAGAGAGCTGGCAGCAAACAGTCTTTGGCACAAATGCCTGACAAACAGAATACTGAGTGTGATCATGCCTTTTACACTGACATTTCCCTTTCTTGGCTGACGAACTCTCAACATACAATAAAAAAGAAAAGAAAAGAAACCCCAACAGGTTTGTTTTAATAGGCTTGGTATAACCAGCACAGTGAAGAGCATTCAGATCAACATTCAACTATGGCATTAGGACGGCTTAGTACAGTACGGACTTAAATGCGATCAGACATTGTGCAGAAGGAAGTTTAGCAGTGCACACCTGTACATTACTAGTATTACAGATAGCAGGAAGGCTATCTCTTATTCACTTTCCATAATTTCAGACTTATTTTTTTTTTTTTTTTTTACTGAACTGCTTGCCATCGTTCCTCTAAATTTCCAGTTCCCCTCAGGAAAGAATGTTCAGAACTCTGAAGATTAATTGTTTACATCTACAGACAGATCTACTCCATGTAAAAGCAGTGAGGAATGAGAGAAATAAAGTTGACAACTCTGTCGATGCATGGAATCTTTGCAAATTTCACTTGGAACTCAATGTACCGAATGCCAATGGCCAACTATCTCCAGCTACAGACTATGTCTCCCACAAACAGCATTTGCTAATGGAAAAATGACAATATATTTGTATATGCACAAAGCTTAACATTTTTCATGGCTTTCATCATTCTGTATTATTTTTCAAGCTTATTTGTTTATAGCTTAAGCCAAGAACATTAATTTAGACATCCACCCTTATAAAAACAAGGAAAATTATGAGCTTAATTCTACATATAATACAATCAGTACATTTTACACCACTCCCTCCTTCCCAGCAGCCCAAGACCACAGCATTACATTAACAAACTTGCTTCTGTCTGGCCTTTCTTACACTTTTACAGTGCAAAGCTTACATTTCTTAGAATTAAGAAAAAGCACTTGCTTACTTTAATATCTTTAACATATACAACAGCCACTGAAAAGACGCATAAAATACCACTGACTGCACCCTATAAAAACTGCTTTACAATATTTTATACAAACACTAATAAGACAATACAGTTGTTTAAGAACTTACCATAACAGTAGATGCAGTATTCCTAATAGATGGGTTATCGCAGCAATTGTCGTGCCAGGTTGCCAAAGCTTTTCCTTCAAAGTATCGTACACATGAAGTGTGACCTCAGCTCACAAGTGTGGGTATATACAAGCAGACATACTGGCATAATTCCTCCCACCATTGCCAAGACAGTGGCCTGAGGACCCCTTAGACAGAAAACTGGTCAGGTAGGAGGGGAACACCCCTTAGACAGAAAACTGGTCAGGTAGGAGGGGAACAGTATGAAATGGTAAGAAAGTCCCTTCGGTTCTATGGTGTTTCCCCACTGGACAGGAACTGAGGAAGAAAGTTTCTGTAAGGAGAAAATAAAAGTATGGAGGGGAAGGAATACAGCAACAGTGATCAGTAGGACATATACTGCCATGGTAACTTCTTACACAACTATACAAAGCCCTTACTGAAATCACTGTTGCATGACTGACTCCTGAAATCAGAGAGTAGAGAAACAGTTGAAAGGCAGGAGATATGTAGGCAGTAGATATGTCCAAGATAGCAGATAAACTGAACTCTGCACCTTAGCTAACTGGAGTTATTAACAAGGAAAGAAACAGAAAGAAAGAAACAAAGATTCAACAAGATTTTGATTTTATTTTTATATGAATGTCCAGAGAATGCAGTATCCTTTCACCCCAATCCTGGAAGATAGGTACGTTTATGGCTTGATTGAGAGACGCACTGTTCACTACTTCAGACATAAAATGAAAGATTACTCCTGAGGATCACCCTGTCTTTGTAAAAAAAAAAAAAAAAAGGAAGGAAGGAATGGTCTTGAGTGCCTGGAGCTTTGAAGCTCTCCTAGCTGAAGTGAAGGCCAGAAGTAGGACAGTTTTCAAAGTGCTGAATTTAGATGGCAGGCTTTTGATGGAAGAGTAAGAGTTCAAACAGATATTTCAGAGTGGAAGGTTCCTTTTATTGGCTGGGGTCATGTGCATTCCTCTGGTACCAACAAGAGAATCTCTCCTATTTGGTTATGGAAGATTTGAATGGTGAATCTCCTGGCTTCTTGGGGAACCTTAACATCCTCAGCAAAATGGTGCCTGTTAGGAATCAGAACCCCATCATCCACAGAGTTAGGTTTAGGGATGACAGACTGGGGTGAAGGTGCACCCTTTTCTCTTCTAAGATGAGATCCACTTGGTGTGGCAGTTTGCAGTACTTGACTCTGGCTAGAAAAAGAGGAAGCCAATGCTGTCTTGGCCAAAAAGGAATCACTAACAGGAGTTTTGTGTTTTTCTTTTGGGTATACATATGAACTCTTGGAATAAGGAGTATTTGAGGGAAGACATAGAGGAACGTCCCTATCCACTGAAAAATGAAAGATTTGTTCTCCATGCTAAGGTATAAGGGTCCCTGGTGCAAAAGAGTGGAAGCTGTTTACTGGTCTTTGAAGCAAACAGGTCTACCTGAGGGGTCCCCAACAATGAACGGGGATCTGGAAAACCTGTCTGTTTAGGATCCATTTGTGAGAGTCCTCCAATAGCCTGCTTAGAGAGTCTGCAATTGCCTTGTGATGGGATGTAAATGGCTGTGAGTGACATGTTTTTTCTGGGTGGCAAGTTCCCAGGCTTTCTGTGCCAGTCTGCACAACTGGTAAGATGTGGTACCCCCTTGCTTCTTTATGCACCACATTATGGTTGTGTTGTCTTGAACACTCATAGAGCACCTTGTTTCCAGAGATGTGAAAAGACCTTGGATGAAGACCCTCATTTCCTTCATGTTGATGTGCTCTTTTAGTAGCGCTGGCTGCATCTGCCCTGTACTCACTGGGTGCCTGTCCAGGTCCACCATGCGTCAACTGAGGCATCAGTGTGCATTTCCTGAACTAGGGCTGCATGAGTGAATGGAAGCCCTTGTTTGAGTTCACTTGATCCTTGCACCATAAGAGTTCCCTTCTGAGACAGGGAAAAGGGAAATCACTGTGTCCAGAGAATGTGAGTGCTAAGACCAAACTATTCTGATCAGCTCCTGAGGGAGGGAATCAACTTTTGCCATCACTGGAACAGGAGAAACCAAGCAGTTAACTTCTGGCTAAGAAGATCCGGGTGAGGTTCCCCAGAGTGATGAGAGATTAGATCCAGAACCGGATCCAACAACCAAGGGGGCTCCTTCAGATGAGGCCTTAGAAGGGGGAAAACAAATCTGTCTGGGCAATAATGTACTATAACTATGACTGCTGCCTTGCATTTGCTGGCCTTCTGCAAAAACATGGACTTGTGGGGAAGCAGAAGGTGCGCATACAGGAGACTGGGGAGCCACTATTGTAATGAGTTTGTCCTTTGGTCAATCACCTGGAGAGGGGACAAAGGTAACATAACTGCTCCATCTAGTATTATACAGGGAGTTAAACAGAGCTCAGCAAGGCAGGTTTCAGTGACTGAAAATGAGTTTGACTGTAGCCAGATTTATGGACCACTCACAAGGCATCAGAAGATCTTTGAGGAATTGCAATCAGAAAGTGGTTTGAGGCTATCACCCACTTCCAGACCCTCATAGTTTCCCAACATAAGGGGTAGGATCAGGTTCCACCTTGCTGGTTGATGTACCAAACTACTGTCATACTGTCTGTTTGGATGGATATCACCCTCTGAGGAAGGAAGTCCTGAAGATCCTGCAACACTAGGAAGACAGCCCTCAACTCCAAGACATTTAGGTGAAGATTGGCCTCAGTGACTGTCCAGAAACACTGGATCATCCTCCTTTTAAATTGCCACCCCCCCCCCCCACAATATACCTAAAGGAGAATGCATGGGTGGTCACTGTTGCTACTGGAGACTGCTTCTGAAACTGTCTGACTGTGTGAACTGAAGAGGAGTGCAGCCACCGCAGAAGATGAGTCCTGGATAAGCTGGTAATGACAAACAGTCTTGGAAAGATGATGAAGGCTCTGACAACACTGGCTATGAATCGGCTATTGTAAAATTCTCATATGAAAACAGGAAAATTCTACCATCAAGACTGAAGAAGCCTTCAGCCCTTGGCCCCGGAGGATAAAGGCTGCTGTTGGACATGAGCTGCTAAATAAAAGATTGATTGCATACTGGAGAGTCTGAATTCTGGCCTGGTGAAGAGAAATAATTGAGAGAGCAGTACCTAGGTGACAGGCCAGGAAAACCAACCTCTAAGTAGGACACAGATCTGACTTGTTAATCCTCAGAGATGCCCTGTGACTGACAGACATGGAGAAGGTAATCTCTGGCCTACATCAGAGACTCCATGGGACAGGGGATGCAGCCAGGAGCCCGTCATTCAGGTATGGGAAAAATCTTGTGACCCTGAAGTCACAGATAGGCCCTCACAATGGCCATATATTCAGTGAACACCCTTGGGGCTATGTTGAGGCCAAATGGTAAACACTCCGAATTGATAACGACTTTCTTCTACTCAGAACTGCAAAAACTTCCTGCACTCCCTCTCTATTTTTATGTGGATGTAGGCGTAAGATCTATAGAGCACATCCATTTGTTCTATCTGAGGCAGGGTGACACTCACTGCACTTTGGCCATCCTGAACACAGTCACTTTGACAAATGTGTTCAGAAAACTGAGATACACATTAGGCCAGAGGTCCCTTGGCTTCTTTGGAACCAAAAAGAATTTTGAATAAAATCTTGACTCTATCTGATCGAGGGGACCTCTTGGATGGCTCTTTTTCCCAGTAGAAAGGAAATCTCATTTTAATGCTGCTTTTTCCTGGTTAGGTGGGATGTCTGGCAATAGTGACTAGGAAGGGTTATGCTCCACATGATGGTCAAGTTAGCTATCAACTGCTTCTTAGGTTTACACATAAGAGGGTTCTTCACGGTAGATGGTACCTGCTGTGGCAAATCTCTCTGGAACTTGTTCATATCAGTACAGTAGTTCAAGGAGCACAGGGCAAAGGTGCCCAAAGCATATGCCAGCTTCACAAGCCTATCCATCACTCTGGACTCTATGTTTGGAGGATGGGCAGATGTACAGTCCTCTGAAAGATCTCTCTTTGTGGCAGTCACCACAATGATGAAGTCCACTGTTGGTGATTTGTCCCAATATGGTTGTTAATTAGGGAGGTGAAGAATCTTACCCAGATTTCACGGTACCCACTTCACAGTAGTCAGGCTCCTGCCAAGACCTCCTGACAGCTCTATTAATTTGTCATCCAGAGGTACCACCCAGGATGTAGATGTGTCATTCTTTAAGTCTCAAGCAATGCCTCCTCATCGGGGTGGGGGGGGTCTACTGGCCAAGATCTTCCTGGTGCATCAACTCTAGGAATTTTGCCAAATGTGGTGTCTTCCAGAGGGGACTGTGGGGAATCCTCTCTTATCGATATCAGGGGTAAGGGATTCAGAGTCATAGCTATTCCTCTTACACTCCCTCTTTCTTGGTATTTCAGGGGATGAATCACCTGAATCCTCAGAGTAGAACAACTTTTTCTTATCAAACGTCCACAGGTTACACAAGTCAGATGAGTGGGGTCAAATAATGGAGGCTAGACCAGAAGAACCTGCAAATCTCTTGGCTTGGGGCATGAAATCATCCTACTCAGTCCCCAAAAAGCCAACCCGAACTCCACGATATACGAAGACACCCCCCCCTCCATAGATGGATCCTTACCTCCTTATAGAGGAACAGTCACAGCTAAAGGAGTGACTTCCAGACCTAACCTTCGATGATTCAGAGACTGCCAACTGAGTAAAGGGCACCGGCCCATCAGATGGCTCCAAAACTGCAGACCAGTGTCCCCTTGAATAAGAGATTCAGACAGTTACACAGGTGCCAAAACTGACCAAGTGAGATCAATACCATCGATGTCAAAGAAGAATGGAGCATTTATTCTTGGGTCGCAGGTTCCAGAAGGAACAGCTGCTCATACGAGACTGGGGCTAATAGGTGAAGTAGTGAGGGAGTAAGGATGGGCATAGTAGGGCTGGGTCTGACCAACAACAGAATGACCCCCACCTCAGAGTTCTTAGAAATGTTTGCATTAAACATCGAAATCCGCTTTTGAACTCCTCATGAATAATTTGAATGACTGAACCGATGAAGGCCTTGAAAAAGGATGCCCCAGATTATTAGAAATTTTAGGAGAACAGTCCTGAATGCAGATGAGCTCCGTAAACTCAATGTGGCAGTGGTGTGTATGTGTGCGTGTGTGTGTGTGCATCCAAACTCTTGGTTCCTCTAGCCTTGCAACCTAAGGTGCAGAAGGTGGAGCCAATCAATCACTGGGACGTTTCTGATCCATAACTTTGGAAGGTTTCTCTAAAGCCTTATTTGCCTTGGCAGTGGCTGAATCTGGTATTAGGAGACCCTCATCTATTAGCTTAATTCACCTGTCTGCCAAAACCACTGCTGCAACCCCAGCACAAATTTCACAATTTGAGTTAAAATGAGACATACCTAAGCATGCCACACTCGAAACTTGACTGTTTCTCCTCAACTAACAATAGGTGCCCAATTCACAAAACAAACAAAACAATTTGACTAAATATGTAAATATATGCAGGAAAAAAATGCATTCAAAGACTATGATATTTCTAAAGAGAATTTCAGCCAGAACAATAACACATACTAAGAACGACTTCCTCAAGCAATGATTAAATGCTTCTATGAAACCCTATCCAAATTGTACAAAACAAAAATCACATACTGTTTTAGAGACTTAGTAGTTGCTAAATAAACTGTAAACTGTGAACAACTACAAACACGCTGAGGGAAGAAAAATGGCAGAAACGCCACTGGGCTTAAAGTTAGAGAAAGAAACTAACTTTAAAAAATCCTTAACACTAGCAGAGCTACAATAATTCTAAATTACGCTACTCCTATGCTTATTTTAATTACAAGAATATTTTAAAGTAAAAAAAAAAAAGTAGTTGTTAAAAAACAGAAGAGGTGGAGCACTTAGCTGCCAATCATTATGCTTCCATTCGCAAAGAAGTAAAACAAGTTTGGAGGCGATTAGGGACAGCAGAGCATTATGGAAACAGAAATTCTTAAAGGGGCTCAAGGCTGAAGCACTAAAACTGCTGGGTAGGATCAGACAAATGTCTCAAGGACCCAGATGTCAGATCAGATGGACTGAATGAATATGGTCTTTACTGTTACTCAAAACACAGTAAGCACTTTCATATTACGCACAGAAAGACACCTTCATACACAGTGATTGTGATGAAACAAAGTAGAGGATTAAAACAGACTCATTAAAGCATGCAAGTTTGCCCTAGCCAGCCTTAAATACACATTCAGAGTTAAAATGACAAACTTATAAAATGCAAATGTTAATTGCCCATTACCTGAAACATTGAATAAAAAAATGCTGATGAACTGACAGCCAAGAGACAAATTATGACAAGCCTGGTGGATTATAAGCATTTGAAAAAGAATGTCACTGACATGCCTTATGATTATAAAGTGCATTTAAACTATTCTCTTGGATAGCAACTGATGAGGTGATGGACATCTGCCAAACTTATACGTTGATCAACTACATGTTGAAGGAATTACTCACTTGAAGGACAGAAACTTAAAAAAAACAATAAAATAAGTGATTTTAGAGTGTCACTCCAACAGCTTCATGTTAACTCCTACAAGTAATAATTTTAAATAAATAATTACGCTAAAATGTTATGAGGAAACTGAAAAGACAGAAAATAAGGGTACCAAGAATGTAATTTTATGACATCTGAACCCACATTCTAAACCAGCAGACAATGGATCAATTATGAACATTACTGCTTGACTTAAAACAGTCTGGCTATAATAAGATTCATTTGACTTAAGTACATTATGGCACAATGATAAAAATATCCACTTCTGGCATACCAATGACACAAAGGAGTGGCACCTACTAGCGATTCATTGCAATGAAAAAGCATTCAGGGAGGAATGAAGAAGACAAGTCACCTTTTCATGCCCTTGGTGAAGGCTGGCAGCTTTCCACCATGGCAAGCAAAGATGGCCAAGGGGAACAAAGAGAAAACATCTGAAATGGAATACATCTGAAATGAAATAGGGCTTACAAGCATGGAAACGTATGCGCATTTACCACAGGAACAATACTGTTCTTTTAATATATCCACACTGGTTGCCATGGGACAGATAAACTTCCAACCTTCAGTTTGAGGGTGTTACCACTCACCTCCCAAGTATCATCCAAAGGGAATATATATAATGTGTTAAATGGGGATTACTGCCAAGATGTGGGCATCCAATAGGTGACAGGCAGGAAAAGCTGGGGGGAAAATAAAGGGAAGTTTATGCTAGCAAATCTGGATACTTTTTGTGATACCACAGCATTTCTGTGGTAAACAGTAATCTGATATTTACTCTCTCGGTCATTAAAGAGGCACATTAACTACATAAACATAACTTCAGGATTTTTTTAAAATGCATCACAGCAAGCATACTGCAATGCATTTCTGATACTTTCTGCTATGACGGCATTTCAGTTCTGCATTCTTACACCTGATTCAATTAGGGTGAAGGACAATTCCACAAATGTATTTAGGAAACTCTTTACTAAAGTAATCAACACCAAGGTGAGGTCAAGATGAAGGAAAATTAAAACCCTGCAATGTCCAGACAATGTCAACACTACCTTCTTTGGCTCAGCTGGTCCACTCAAAGGCAAACCCACACATCCCACCCCCAATCTGCTACAGCAGAAAGGGAGAAAAAGAAAGTAAGTAATCTGCAAACTTAAATTATGTAGCAGCTTCTTTAACAGTGTGTACTGACAGCTACAGTTCTTCAAAAAATAATAAATAAAAATAGGAAAAATACTTACTTGATTCAATGTCTGTGCTGCTGCTGGTACTGTAGGCAGAGAGATTTGCTTATCTAGGCCATCTTTACTTTCTGTCCGAGTGCTAGGTTCGACACCCAGGGCATTCATTTTTTTACTGTTAGCAGCCTCTGCTAGACAGGCACTGGATAAGGCTCCACAGCCCAATAAACCCACCTACAGAAAACAGCAGTTAAGAAAGTACCAGTCTAGCTACATAGAGTTACTGATCCTTTAAGGCATTTTCACATTACTTAGAACCTGAAAGTTAGCCTTATTATTAAAGTGCTACACTCACAAGATTAAAGAATATAAACCTACAAAAATAAACAACCCAGTTACACAGTAATATAAAGGAAATAAGGCAAACGACAAAGGTGCAATTCTGAAGAAACACAAATTATTTTGGAGACAGATGCATTAAAAAAAAAAAAAAAAAAAGACAGGTCCAGATGAATGCATCACGTACACAATTTTTACATCCCAAAGTTAAAGAAAAATGGAAACCTATTCATAATGACCTAGATGGACTGAGCATAAACTTGTGAGACCTTTATTTTTTTCACACTTTTTACCCCCTATGTTGATTGTCAGCCCTCACTCAGCAAATCAACTCATTAGCCGAGCCACTACTCAGACAGCCAGCAGGACTGGTTTTAAACAATTTTTCCATTTATCTTTTTCACTGAAGGGGGATATGCAATGGGCTATCTGCATTGCTTGTCCCTCACTTTATTAAGGGATTTTGCCAGCAAGTAGCCCAGCTCCATTGCATGTAGCAGGGGCAAGTGGTTTGCCTGGTCTCCTCCAAGGGAAACTGCAATTCATTATGCAAGCCTTGAGCACTAGCACTAGCACCTCTCCCCTACCACTGGCAAGAGGTGAGAAGGCCACACACCATCTTTACTTTTCTCTATTCCTGCCTGGCTCCTCCAGTGCTGGGGCCGGAAATCAAATCCCAGTTGCTTGGGATACATTCGGATCTTCTGCATTACTTTGTTATTAAAGTAAGCTTAAAAAAATACAATAACACTTTACAACAGTCCTTTTGTAACTATACTTGGGGAGACATCACAGTATATTAACTGACAAATCGTTATAAATATTGTTTATGCTGGTTTATCAGACAAAAAGACACTTGACATTCATTCATTCATTCATTTATCTATTTATTGCTTTTGTTTACTGTGAAAGGCCAACTGGACAAAGGACCAATTTGGGACACTCAGAATCTGCACACTACTCCCACGGCTACACAAGACATATTTTAAATATATAAAGTTGTAAAAATATATAAACTTAATCAACACATATTTACATTAAATTTTTCAGTCTTGAGAGAAACTAACATAAAATTATCTTTGGGATTTAAGAACTGATGCAGAAAAATTAACTTCTTTTAACTGTACACATACTTATATGTGGGACTTAAGAACTGATACAAAAAACTGCACACATACTGGGCATAAATGGAGCACTTATTAATTTTCTTTATACCAGCTTTACCCAATTCATAAGCCATGGGGAAGTCCGAGGCTATACCAGCACTCAATGAAAACAAGACAGACAAACTAATCCTAGAAGAAACTAACACGGGGCCATAAACCAAGAAAACTTTTCATATAGCTTTCACTGGTTTATTTTTAGCAGTTTCAACATACTGGAGAAAATACTAAAATCCATATCTCTAGCTGACTTTCAAAAACAGTTGGCAAGAGCTGCATGTTCAAAATTACAATCTTTATTATAGCTGCAAGTGGCTGTATGTTCAAAAATGGAAACACGAACAGCTGTAATTCATCAAGGTATGCATTATTTGCTGCTGCATCGCTTAAAAATTGCGAACAGATAAAGGCTCCAAGACCTTAATGCCAACTGCCTACACTAATAGCGATAATAGTGATTTTCAATCTGTTAATAAACAATTTTTAGGCATTTACTTTTACCACAAAGTATCTAACCATGAACATCTTACAATCATCAGCTATATGCCTATCAGTCCCACTCTTCTATAAAATGCTCCACAGACCTCAATGACATTTACATCTCTGATACAAAACTAAATTTCTCTACAGTCTAACCTTCCCGGAAAGTTTGCACATAGTGAACCACAGGCACATGTTCCATTATCTTTACTTCAACATTCTTCACTGCGGTATACCTGCCCTGCCACTACAAATGTGTGGCTTGCTTAGTAATGGAAATAAACTGCCAAAAACTTACCACACTGTTTTGTAAAAGTGACATTCTTAAGCACTGCAGCCTACGAAAATTTCTTTTATCTGCAACAGCTATTCACCCTGATGCAGGGGAGTTGGCTTGAAGTAATATTCCAGCTGGCCAAGTCATCTGGTAAAAGCCCTGATTAGGAAAAAAAACTGTGACATTTATGTTGCTATTATCACCCACTGGCAGAAGCAAACACCACAGTCCACTCAACACCCATATTATAGTGAAAGTCTGAAAAACGCAATATATAAATACACATACCTGTTTTTATGGCCTTCTGAACGCACGTGTATACACACACGCACACGTATGCACTCCTTGTTCCAAGGCCAAAAAGAAATACTGTTTCATTGTTTGTTTGCAAATAAATAAACTTTAAACAGCACAGAACAGAAGAGACAAAATTTCTGTATACTAATAATATTGGACCTGTAAGAAAATGCTCCGATTGCAGGACTGACAAGACTTGTGTTTCACCACTAAGTTTTGTCTGGCTAAACATATCTTTGAGACTGCCAACGTTGTCCCCTAGGCCTGACCTACCTTAACCTTAAGTACATACCACAGTCCGAATTTTTACAGGTATTTTATGACATGTGCGCTAAGAAACAATTACTGCTAGATCAAAATCGAGAAAGAAGACCCAGAAGCAGAAGAAGTGTGTAACAAGGGCATTTTGGGTGGCTGCCCAGGACAACAGCTTCAGAGGGCCCTATGGCAGCCCAGAAAAAAAGTGCAACAATCTAGAAAGCTGTGTTGTTGTCACCAGTCCTGCTGGACTCATACCATTATTTACATCCTTTGCAGGACTAGGTGTTTTGTAATGTCCAAATCCATGCACAAATGTTCGCTGACTCAACATCAAAACATTTCATGCATATTTCTACACCTGAGCACGTGGTGGCAGGCATTGCAGTGAAAGATTCAGCTTCTGATTGACACGGACTATGTCCTATTCCAATTAGGAGCATTTCCCTGGTACTGGTAGCAGAAAAAATTGGGCTGGGACACCCCAGAGTCCATACATGCCCTTGTGTCATTCCCAGCATTACCTATCCTATTATTATATTCATTTTAAAACATGTAACTCTGTCACACATGAGCGCACGCACACACACACACACACACACACACACACACACACACACACACACACACACACACACACACACACACACACACACACACTATTACAGCTTTACTATTTAGGAATCTTGTTGTCTCATTACGCAGGTCAAGGGAGACCCACAACTGAATAGGTTTGAACTCTGCAAAATCACACAAACCAAGCCAGTCCATTCAAAAGAGTTACACAACATACAAAAACGTTCAGAGAAAAAGCCTGCAGCAAAACGAGAAAGAATGGCTGTGGCTCTACTCAACAAAATCCAAATGTTAACGAATGTCAGTTGTGTGTCAATTCAGTCAGTACAACTGTTAAGTGTTAGTTCACAGTGTTAAAGTCATCTAGCAGACAATGAGGAGAGAGGTTATGGATCACCTCCCATGTCAAAGCAGAAGGGACGGTTGATGGGTTTAGTGTCAGCAACTCAGCCAAAGTACAGTTTTGTACCTACCACAAATGTAGATGTCCGATAGGTATGCATCTGCAGTCATAACATATGGGTTGTCCTGCCTCAGGCAGCCCTTCGGTCGGCCGGATTCCAAAGTCTGGGTCTGGCCTCGGCTGATGTCGCACTTTCCCCGACGTCAGAGCGTCTGAGGTATAAAAGCATCAGCCGACGCCATTTTCCTCAGTTTTTCTTGCCCCAGAAGCCAGGTGCCCTCTAGGAAGGCTAAGTTTGGATAAATGCTGAAAAGTTCCAAACATTTGCAAATTATATACATGAATAAACAAACAAATACACCAAAATAGATTCCCCCAGCTAGCTAAAAGATGCGTCAGCACCCTAGGAATACCACAGAGGGGAAGGAGGGAGGGTAATCCTGACTGCAGATGCATACCTATCGGACATCTACATTTATGGTAGGTACAAAAAGTACAGCCTAAAAAGAAAGCAGCCAGCCTAAAAAAAAAAAAAAAAAAAAACCCATGTACAAACAATATCTACAAACCAAAAACCAGCAAACCACTCCAAACTACAGGAGGGGAGGGAGGAGGGCAACAAGGATCTGGATCTTCGAACATCTACATTTATGGTAGGTGTACAAACTGTCTTACTTCTCTTTCTCTCACATGGAGATGGTAATGTTTAGAAAAAAGTGTGCACTGAACTGCAGTAGGCCCTAGTGGAATGGGTCTGATTTCCAGCCGAACCTCTACCCATGATGAGAATAACAATAATACAATAAATCAAATCCATTTCCACTTAGGAAGTTTTTAGAAACAGGTTTCCTTCCCCTGAAAGAAGCAAAAAACTGTTGAGACTGAGACTGTCTGAACTGTTTGAAACTTTAATAAATATATCAAATGCCTGTGAATATCCAATCCAAAGTTAAAGTGATTTTTTCTTTTTATTTTGGGGATTGGCATAAAAAATGAATAGATTGTTCATAATTGGTTCAAAGCCACATTTGAAACCACTTAAGTAGGGGAGGTAAAGTAAGTTTTCCAAAACACAAAATTGATCCCAGGAAGGTGTGTCTAGGAGCTCCCTTATGGTCTTCTACTCTTTGCTAATTGTTTAAACAAACAATGAGAGAATAATGGTGGAATGGTGGGTCAGTGAGCGAAATATTAAACTCCTCAGCAGAAGGTACCAGGTGCTGTGAGGCCAATCCGGGAGCTATTAGAATGGGAGGAGGCTTTGTCTTGTCTGACCAAAAGCACCTTGGGAGAAGGAGGAGGAGAGGAGGAAAGGCAGAGACTGGAAGATTGCTCCAAACTGATCCTAGAGCCACCACTTTCCATGCTGTGGGATGGATGCAAAACTTTGCAAACTTGAAACTGGAAATTTAGTGGAGAAGTTCTGGAGTCCCCATATGGGATCCACCCATCTGTCTGCTCAAAACATCTGCTAAGGGTTCTGCTGTGCTGGCAGAAACCTTGCCTGAAGAGTGAGGAGGTGCAAGAGAGCAGCAGTCTCCCAGAATCATAGCTTGTCTGCAAGAGGAGGGATGGGGGTTCCCTTGTTGCTTGTTGATGTACCACATGACAGTTGTGTTGTCTGTTTGAATCAACACTCCCGGTAAAGTAATAAAATTGAAAAAATCAATGCAAATGGACTGCTAACATCTCTCAAGTTGATATGTAAATGTTTGAAGTCTGGCAGGCCACGGTCTTGAACTTGAACCCATTTTTTCCATTGAGGTGTGCTCCCCTTGTCCGGCAGGTGTCTGTCGCTAAGATCTGACTCTCTGACAGTCCAGTCACAGAGAGTCCCTTGTTTAGGGTGACATTCCCTGAGCCTCACAAAAAATTAAAAATTCAAGGTATTATTGATTATTATTTGATGATGATTGTGGAGATCGTGTGTATGTTGTGTATATATTTTTTTGAGATACCATTGTAACTTTCATATGCAGAAGCACTGGGAAAGAATACAGAATTGAAGAACAAGTGAACCCTGAATCCCAAGGCTTGAAGGATTGTCTGAAGAAGTCCCAGAGACAATTGCTGGAAAGTAAAGTGCTTCCTTCCTTTGTTGTCTTCAGTCAAAAAGCCATCTGGGAAGTTGTATTCAGTCTTCACACACCACACCAGAGATCGCTAGAGGGTACTAGACTTTACTAGTTGTTTGCTAAATACCCTTACCCTAGACTTCACAACAAGCTTATAACATGATGTAGGCTTAGAAGAGTGTTTGAAGTCGCTGAACAAATAAGGATAAATTTGTATTCCTCTTAATTTAAAAGAGGCTATCCGGAGCCAGAGAACCTTGTGAACAGAACTGATAATGTAAAGTCCCAGCCGGGAAACGCAGGAAATCCCTGCAACTGGGTCTGATGATAGGAAAATGAGATTAAGCCTCTTTGAGATCAGAGTTACCATCATCCAGTCTTTGCCCAACAGAGAGAGCAGTAGTTGTTGCAACGGAAACATTTTTTGAATTGGAATGTCCAGGTATGTGTTGAGGAGATATAAATCCAAATCCAAGTGGAGAATAAAATCCTAGGCCCACTTCTGACATAGGGACCTGCTGTATAGCTCTATTTGAAGAAGTAAAGAAATCTGTTTGTGAGCCTCTACTCTTTGTGGAGAGGCGTCCTGGCACTGCATGCGAAGGAGGCAATGTGTGGAAATAAAACTTGTAGCCTAGGCCCACTTCTGACATAGGGACGCTGTATATAGCCCCCCCAAAAAGAGAAAAAGAAATCTTGTTTTGTGCCTCTTTCTTTGTTGAGGAGGAACGCCTGGCATGGCTTTGAAAGGAGGCAATGTGGAAAATAAACTTGTAGCCCGGTTTTTATAAATGTCCAATACCCATTGTGGGTATAACTGATCCAGTGACAGCCACCCTGGAAAGCCTGTAAAAAAGCATCTCGAAACCTGCAAAGAATGCTTACCCCTACCCACAGAGATCAGACTAACCTGACTGTAATTCCTTTCTATGCCCTCTGCCAAAGCATGCCAAAGCATCTTTAGAATTGAATAAGGAGAAGAGATTCTTTCTTTTAACATATGAATGAAACTGGCAATTAAAAGCCCTCATTGCTGGAGTGGAAGAGGTGTACACTTTTTTTTACCCCAGAATAAGCTCTAGAATCTTTATCCCAGGAAGGAACTTCTTTTTACAAGCCCACCCCCTGACACCTCCCCTACTGATACTGAGTTTCTTTGCCAGCTTGGGCCCTATTATAAAATGTTATGAGCCCCAGGCACTCTAATCTATAATTACTGGTTTAACTGGGGCAAAGAGCCAGAGGATTCTGGATTGGAGAAGAGAAAAACACATCAAAACAACAACATCAAAACAGGAGGGCCTAGCTATAGAAAATGTTGTGTAAACAAAAAAACTCAAAATCTTTCTCTCTTTTCAATAATCCCTGACCTTCCCTTCCCAAATGCTCCCTCATCCTCATAGAATGCAAGGTTCGAAAAAAAAAAAATCCTTGGCTGAGAAATCTGAAGAAATCTGAATCTGAATCTGAATAAGAAGAAAAATCCTGAGTGCCTTCAAAACAAGACTCTGAGACTCTGACCAGCCTGTTCCAACTTGTTCCAAACTTTTCCTGCCTAGCCCTCCACTTAGAATTTATCTGGAGGGCCTGATAAGCATGTGTTTTAAATGCCATTTGCCTTTGTTTTTAGGACTGACACCTGCAGAGAAGGCAGAAGCACAAAGCGACACCCGACTTCGACGCCGTCAGGCCCCAAACAAACAAAATACAAAGAGAGTAATCCCTCCCGGTATCTGTTTCTGTTTCCTTCATACAATACTTTTATTCACTTTTTCTGGGGGGGCAGCCAGGTACTCCAGCCCAACTCGGTTTTAAAATAGAAATTCAAGAGCATGATTCGAAACGCCCGACGGCTTCGGCAAAACGCCTTTCTCTTCTTCGACCATGCGGCAAAACTGAGGAAGGATAAGGACGGTCATCTTTTACGTCCAGGACTGGCGTGCGATCTGGCTGAGCCTGAATGACATGACCGACCGACTTTGAATTCGGGCAGGACTTCGGAAGGTTATGACTGCAGCAATGTGAGATGAAGAACATCTGTACTATGTCCTTCAAGGATGCATCTGCAGTCATAACATATGGGTAGAATACCATAGCCAATCTGGGGGAGGAGGTACTAAGAAAAGGATGGTGTAGTTAAGATCCCCTGCAGGACTGTAGTTGCAAACCCTGCTCTGGATCTAGAGTATAAAGGTAGATTGTAATGATTGGCAAATGTATGCACGAAGCTCCAAGTAGCAGCTTCTAAAATGTCCTTGGTAGCTACCCCCCGTAGGAAGGCTGTAGTGGTGGCCGTGGCCCTTGTGGAGTGAGGCCTGATATTTTCAGGAACTGTCTTTCCATGAAAGGAGTAGCAAAAGCGAATGCAATTTCCTATCCATTTTGAAATTGTCTGTTTGGAAATTGCTCTTCCTTGCACCCCAGTTGCATATGCTACAAAAAGTTGGTCAGTTTTTCTGCTAGTTTTTGTTCTGTCCAAGTAGTAGCGTAATTGTCTGTGTATATCCAGGGTGTGCAAAAGTTTTTCCCCTTTATTCTGTGGATTAGGGAAGAATGTAGGCAAGTGAATAGCTTGGTTCAAGGATACCCTAGATACCACCTTTGGCATAAAAGTACGATTGGTTCTTAATGACACTCTATCCTGGTGGAAAATAAGAAAGGGCTGCACTGCCATTAATGCTTGTAACTCAGATACTCTTCTTGCTGAAGTGATTGCCAGAAGGAATGCAGTTTTCCAAGATAGAAACTGTAGATCCGCTGATGCTGCTGGTTCAAAAGGAGGTAGTGTCAGTTTTTCCAGCACAAAGTTAAGATCCCAGGCAGGTAGAGGGGGTCTTATTGGAGGTTTAACATTTATGATCCCTCTCAGAAATTGTCTGAGGAGAGGGTGTGAGAAGATAGGTGGATCCACATTGTATTCTGCTAAAATTGCTGAAGCATGAATCTTAATGGAAGAATAGGACAGGCCATTGTGGAACAATTCTGCTAAATATTCTAGGATATGTGCTAGGTTTGCCACTGTTACATCTGTGCCCTTTGATGTGCTCCAAATGAGAAATCTCTTCCACTTAGCTGAGTATGCCTTCCTTGTGGAAGGCCTGCGAGACTCCAGGATAATGTCCTTCACCCTCTGAGATAAAACAGTTTGATTGGGATTTAAGGAATTTTCCAGGCAGTTAGCTGCAATGTTTTCAAGTTGGGATGCAGGGTCTTGAAATTGTTCTGCGTTAGAAGAAGAGGCCATGATTTTGCCTGAGACATGCTTCTCAATAGTGGATACCAGTGTTGTCTTGGCCAGTCCGGAGCGATTAGTATCACTTTTGGCTGTTCCTCCCTGATCTTCAGTAGAACCTTGTACATCAATGGGAGAGGTGGGAAGGCATATACTGTTAGGGCTTTCCAGCTGAAAGAGAGAGAGTCCACCCTCCAAGCTTGTGGGTTGTATGTCCTTGAGCAGAATGTCTTCAGTTGATGGTTGAGTGGGGAGGCGAACAGATCTATCTCCGGCATTCCTCATGTCTTTGTTATGAGTTTGAAGATGTCTGGGTGCAGCATCCATTCGTATGCATCCATGGTAGTTCTGCTTAAGCTGTCCGCCAGTGTATTTTCTTTCCCTGGCACGAATTGGGCCTGCAGTTGGATATTGAGATTCAGGCATAGATCCCACAGATTCATAGCCATCCGGCATAGAGGGTAAGAATGTGTGCCTCCCTGTTTGTTTTTGTACCACATGACCGTGGTGTTGTCTGTCCTTATTAACAGATGTCCTTGTTGGAGGAAGGGTTTGAATGCCTCGATTGCATGCCTCACTGCCAGCATTTCCTTTTGGTTTATGTGCATGCTTAGCTGCCCTTGAGGCCACTGGCCTTGGATACATTTGTCCTCCATGTGTGCTCCCCATCCTCGGTCTGAGGCGTCCGTGGTGATGGTCTGCTTTGTTTTTGGTTTGTTGAAAGGCAACCCTCTGTTGGACTGGCAGGCCTGAGCCCACCACAGGAATTCCTTTTGAAGGCATGGAATGATTGGTATCATGGTTTCTAGATTGTGACTGTGTTGAGACCATACACTCCTTAGGTACCATTGTAATTTCCTCATATGCAGTCTGGCATGTGGGATTAAAATTATGCAGGATGCCATGTAACCCAGGGCCCGCAGGATTTTCCTTGCAGTAATCTGAGTTTGTCTTGTCAGAATCATGAAGTAATCTGGAAGTTGTTTTTGCTTTTCCTCTGTTAGAAAGGCCATTTGGGTGTTTGTGTCCAGATCTGCACCCAAAAAGGTTATCCTTTGGGATGGTACTAGTCTTGACTTTTGGATGTTGACTGTGTATCCCAAGGTCTGTAACAGGTGTATGGCATAGGCCAAGTCCTTTAACAATTTTTTCTTGTTGTCCGCTTGTATTAGGCAGTCGTCCAGGTATGGATAAATTTGAATTCCCTGTAGTCTGCAATGTGCAATTACTGATGCCAGGCATTTCGTGAATACTCTGGGTGCAGTAGATAAGCCAAAGGGCAATGCTGAGAATTGATAATGCTCTGATCCTGCAAGAAATCGGAGTTGTCTTCTGCAACTTGGTCGGATAGGGACGTGCAGGTATGCCTCCTTGAGATCTAAAGTCACCAGCCAAGACTTCTTGCCCAACATGGGAAGAAGTTGCTGTAGGGTCAGCATTTTGAATTTTGGCACAATGAGATAAGTGTTCAGTGCGGACAGGTCGAGAATAGGCCTCCATTGATTTTCTTTTCTTGGTACAAGGAATAGTCTGGAGTAAAATCATTGGCCTTGTTCTGGACATGGTACCTTTTCTAAAGCTTTCATCTGAAGTAAATTGCTGATTTGTCTTAAAGCCTCTGCCTTCTGATTTGGTGGAAGGTTTGGCATTCCGCTTCTTTTTGGCAAAGTGTGGAAGTGAAACCTGTATCCTTTGTCTATTATTTGCAATGTCCATGTATCCTTTGTAATATAATGCCAGTTTTTTGAGAATAAAGCCAGCTTTCCGCCCAAGGGTGCTTCCAGTTGATCCCTGGTAGGCGGAATCAGAGTCAAGTCATTGAGTCTGTCCTGTAGTAGTGGTTGTCGTTGTAGCTGTTGCACTACTCCTCTGGTTGGAAGGCTGCCACTGACTGCCTCTGTAGGAGCCCTTCGATTGACCTCTGCCTCTAGGGCGCCTGTTCCTGCCTCTCTGGGTTCTGTCCGAGTCTGGAAAGGACCAATTCTTTGTAGGCCAGTTTCTGCTGAATCTCGGTGGTTGAACTTGCAGGAAATCTTTAACTGTTTGCACAGATTTTGCTTTCTCTTCAACCTTTTTTAGAATCTCCTGTGCAGGGGAGCCAAATAAATTTTGTTTCTCCATTGGAGCACCGAGGAGTTTAGCTTTGACATGGTCTGGCAAAGATTGCTCCTTCACCCAGGCATGCCTACGAATAACTGCCCCAGTCATAGCTGATCTAAATGAAGCCTCCAGTGCATCATAGCCACATTTTAAGAAATGATTACTAACCTGTTGTGAGTTATGTACCAAATCCTGAAGGGATTTACGGTCTAGGGGTTCAGGAGAAGAAAGTTTCTTATTCAGTTCATCTAACAAATACTCTTGGTACTGTATCATATGGAATTGACAGTTTAATGCCCTGACAGAAAGAGTTGCAGATGTATACACCTTCTTTCCCCATCTCTCTAAAGCTCTAGACTCTCTTTCAGAGGGTAGGGGATTTTTGGCAGTAGCGGCTGCAACCCCTTTAGGGCCCTGAGAAATAGTTTCTGGGTCTGCAGAATGGGCTTTATATAGATGGAAATGAAAATCCGGGACCCTGTAATATCTGTCAGGTTTGGCAGGTGCCGGAGGAAGAGTATCAGGGGCTGTACTGACATCATTGTACACATCATCAATTACATTTAGAACAGGAGGTATAGCTAAGGGCCTATGCTGAGGCAAATGCAAAAAGGTCCTTAATCTTTTTCTAGAATCAGAGAAATCCTGACCTTGCCATTGAAAGTGCTCTCTCATGGAGTGTAAAGTCTCCCCAAAGGAAAACTCTTCTTGAAGGGAGGCCGAAGGGATAGATTCCTCTGCATCTGAATCCTCATAAGGCGAGTAAGCCCCTTCCTGGTGGTCTGACAACTCAGATCCATCCGTGGAATCATCTGAGGAGTGAGGTTCAGAGGGGTCAGTCCTGGGCCTTTTGTCTGGAGGAGGTTGAGAGGCCCTGTCTGGGTGAGGTTGTGAACCCCTAATTAAGGAGATAAGGACCTCAGCAAGGCTGAGGATCTGAGAACTAGAGGAAGGCCTCTGGGGTGTAGATTTGGCAGGCAAAGCTTTTGAAAGTTTGGCAGCTTTAGCCCTAGAAAAGGCCTTAATGGACATAGAAGCTGGGGGCCTAGCTGCCCCACGTGCAGGGGTAGAAATGTCCAAAGGTATGGTGTCGGACAATTCCTGAACACTAGCTTCGGTAGGTAGTTCTGAAGCCGACTCAGCCGGGCCTCTCGGCCTCGGTGGTCGGAAGTATGGTTTCGAAGAAGGAATCGCCGAGGACTCTGTTTCGCCGAAACCGAGACACTCGCAGTAGGCCTAGCCGTGGTTTCAGCCGAAACCGCTGGCTGCGAGTGTCGGTCCTTTTCCTTGCGTTTTTGACCATATGCGGTTGGAGTCTCCGACGGCATTTTATAAGCAAAAGCGGCTCCAAAAATTCCTCTGCAAACTCCGACCGGCGCCTAAGAGTTCGTCGGTTGAAGGAGGCACAGGCTAAACAGGCCGATACGCCGTGGTCTGGGCCTAAGCAAGGAAGGCAGTAAGAATGGAAATCCTTATGAGGTATTTGTTTCCCACAAGTTAAACAATTATTTACTTTGTCTGACATCGGCTGAGGCAAGAAAGAGTCCCCAACGGGTACTTAGCTTTTTCAAGTCTTCGGTAGCTGAAATCACTGGATCTGACCGACCGGCACTTGCGAACAGCTTCTGCTTCGGGCACCACGCGGCAAGAAAGACTGAGGAAAATGGCGTCGGCTGGTGCTTTTATACCCCAGATGCTCTGACGTCGGGGAAAGTGCGACATCAGCCGAGGCCAGACCCAGACTTTGGAATCCGGCCGACCGAAGGGCTGCCTGAGGCAGGACAACCCATATGTTATGACTGCAGATGCATCCTTGAAGGACATCATCAACTCTGCTCAGTCACAGGTTTCCAGGCAAATAAGAAACGGGAAAGAAAGGTACGCTAATAGCATTAATAGTCTTTGTCCTTTTAAAAGTCTCACCAAAAACTGCAACAGCATGTATCAAATGCAGTGAGAATGGGGAAAGTTTACATACTATAATAAATTAAAATCAGGCAGAACTTGGATAAAAATATCAATAAAAACTGTAAAGCTTTCTGAAGTTACTTAAACCCTTACAGCTATAATGTTGAGAAACGTGGTGGGAACATAAAACAAATGCATTTGATATAAAGGGACTGCCATTTCTAGCATCAAGCATTAAATCTTACAGTCAACTTTTCATTTTTTTGTTTGATAACATTGCAAATAGGGTAAAAGCACAGTTGTGTTGTTAACTTACCATAACACAAGATGTTTGAACAGATTATTGTTGCACTGGCCATTATATACAGGATGGAGCTTGCCACAGATACTTTACTTCTGGCCAGTAGACAATGTTTCAGACTCCTTATTCACAAACCATACAGACATCTTTATAACTAGAGGATGTGCTAATATAAGAGGGACTTAATGGATGCACTAAAAGTCAAATCTTTCTTACACCAAAAACGGGAAACTGAAGACTAGAGGTCCAAGTAGTCTTGTGAGGAAAAACGAAAAAGGACAATCCCCACCCTGGCCACAGAACAGATAAAAATAAGGGGGGACAGAGGGAGGATACCAGTAATGAAACAGTGATCTAAATGAACATCTACTATTTTATTAACTACACAACTGTACTATGTTCATTCGATCACTGTTGCAGTAGCAGTTCCATATGGGACAACTGCCAAAGCTCAAGGAAAAAAAAATGGTCGACTGAGACTGACCAGAATCCAGAATTCTCTGAAGAACAGCTCTAACCAAGCCTACTCTGGCTCAGGTAACAGACTCAAACTTATAATGCTTGGTAAAGTGTGAAGTGCAGACCAACAACAAGACCAAGTAGCTGCTTCTAGAATAAAAACCAGAGTCAGCCTCTTTCCAGAAAGTCCTACATATGGTAACTGCTCTAGCAGAATGATCCTTAAGGAGGATTGTTGTCATAGCTAGAATAGCACAATTGAGTGGAGAGGGAAAGCCATCTATAGATAGTTTAAAATATTGGCAGCCCCTTTTGGTTATCATAGGAAAGAAGTTGAAGTGCTTTTCTTAAGTCTTTAGTTTTGTCCAGACAGAATCCCAGTCGTCTGTGCACATCCAGCCAATGAAGAAGTCATTTGCCCTCATTTTAATAAGGACAGACACCAGGTAGCTAGACAGCATGATTAAGAGTAAGCTAAAAAAAAGGAAGAGTAGGTTCTGAAACTCACCCTGTCCTTGTAAAAGATCAAAAAGGCTGAAGAAACAAGAGAACCTATAATTCTAAAAGCCATCTATTAAAAGTCAAAAGCTACCAGCACGACAATCTTTCAGGTTAACACTTTAGAGAACAGCTGGCAGCCAGACTCAAGGGGAGGATGAGTTAGCTTTTCTAAAACAAAAGTCAGGTTCTCAAGAAGAAACCACATATTTTGCTTGGTGATGTCAATATGCACAACCATCTTTAAAATCATCTAACTTGATTCAAAGGTGAAATGGAGGGATCCAGTGGCAGACAGGCGCACCTGAACTGAATAGTATGCTAGGCCAGAATTGAGCAATTCAAGCAGGTACTGCAAAATTAGGGGTGCTCCGCTTGAGATGGGCCCTATCCTCTATTATGGCACTAAAAAGAAATTTCCCTTTTGGATTTCCTAGTACAAGGTTGTCTTGCTTTGTTTAGTATGTGTTGCACATCCTCAAAAAAAGGTGTCTTAAAATATGATCAAAAGTCTTTTACCCATACAGTTAGACTTGAGTTTTGAAACCTGGGAAGAATCAGAAATCCTTTGTTATGTGTGAAGAAGTTTTTGGTCACTGCTCCTGGCCAGTTGCAAGACAAGGGAGAATCGGTGTTTTCTGGGCCAAAAGAGAATCACTAGCAACATTCTAGACAAGTCCCTCCTGATCTTTTGAAGGACTTTGGAAATGAGAGAAAAGCCAGGGAAAAAGTTTAAAAAAAAAAAAATATATATATATATATATATATATATATATATATATATATATATATATTTCCTTATTCAAGGAACTGAGAATGCATCGGTCTTTTCCAACGCTTTCTGCAAAGTGTTCTGGAGCAGAATGGTTTTAGTTGTCTTTTCAGAAAGTAAGCAAAGAAATATATCCGGGGGATTTCCCAGTGGTGGACTATTTGCATGAAGACCTTCCAGTTAATACACTTGTGAGAGTGTCTGTCACAGATCTCAAAGACACTGCTACTGTGTTTGGCTCTGAATGAATGTAAGCTGCCTGAAGAAATAAGTCATGGTTAGTCTATAAAGGGGGTATGATCTTGTTCCTCCCTGTTTAAGTACAACATGACAGTGGCGTTGTCTTGTCACCACTAAGAGACTCCTGGGAAACCAAAGGGCATGCTTTGAGACTTGCAATAAGCTATTGTTAGAACAGGGAATTTGGTACGCACGCTTGACACAGTAGAAAGATCAAAGGACAAAGTAAACTGTTAATACAATCTCAAAGCAAAGACTTTCTAAAACGATTAGACAAATAAGCACTTTTTAGGTCCAAGATGAAAAAAAAACTCTTGGAAAGAAAGCAAGTTTGCAGTGCCAACATTCTGAATTCTGTAATGAACAGAAAAACATTTAGCTTGGGAATCTGTAGGATGAGCCCCCCCCTCAAATTCCCTTCCTTCCTAGAAACCAGGAAAAGTCTGAATTAAAAGCCTTGTTGCTACTGTTCTGAAGGGACCGAGTCTATGGTCCCGATGCAATAACTCTGTAAGGACTTAATGGAAGAGATGAAACTGGTCTTCTGGAGGCTGAGAGATCCCTGATGGAAAGGGCGGGAATCTCCACTGGAGTTTGTATTCTTGCTCTATGATGTTTAAAACCCAAGAGTCTGAGGTTATCAGTTGTCGAGAAGGAAAGTACAGTAAAAGATTCCTTGCAATTTTCAAAGGAATGTTGGGGGGGGGGGACAGGAAGCAATAACAGTCAGAAGTCCTTCCCTTGGGAGGTAGACCCTTGGGATCCACTACACTTCTTTTTGACATCACCTTGCCATTTTTTTAACCGTTCTTTCCCACTTTTCTGCTGACCTGATATGAAGTTCTTACAAAAAATGGTCCTGGATTGGAAGGACAGTTTTTATAAAATTTGGGAATCAGAGAAAAAAAATAGCTGTTTAACTCCTTGCATTAGTTTACCTCTCTTATACAACTTCAACAGAAGGGTTGCCAAACAAAAAAAGTTCAAAGGGGCATGTAAAAACTGAGCTTTCACATTCCCTGAAAAGGACTGAAACGTCTTGTCCAAGCATGTCTTCTCATGACTGTCCAGCTGCAGTTGCCCTGGAACCCACTATCCCTTGCATCACAGTCACAGTTAATTGAGTGCTTGGCCACCTGAAATACAATGATAAACATACCCGTAATGTTAGACTGAAAGGTTCTAGAATACATGGCTATGGCAGCAGCATCATCAGAGGGATTTTTACAAAGGCGCGTGCATGAATCAGGAACCCTATAAAATCTTTCATGCTTTTTAGGGGTGTCAGGCTGAGAATCTGTGGACACAGACACAGCAGAGAAGGCATTCTCCAAAGCCCACTGGACTGGTTATATAGCTGTAGGCACAAGACTGTCCATATTCAGACGTTCATAATACCTTTTCTAGAAGTCGCAAATCTATTTTTCCTCCCATATGATAAAAAAAATTCCTTTTTGATGGTGTGTCAGCAAAGAAAATTTCCTCATTAGGGGAGTCTTCAATCTCAGGTTCACATCCAGTGAGAAAAGGAACTGGGGACACAATCAAATCCTTCATCGGATGAATCTCAGCATATGTCTTCTACAGAAGAGGAAAGTAGAGCTGTGCAAGTAAACACTGTAACTGTAGATGTTTGAATAATCACTGCTGCAGTAGCCCAAGCTATGTGGGGGTTATATCCTGCACAGGATACAACAGCCATCCAGCTTTCAAAGCTTCAGAGCACCTTCCACAAGCCCAAACCATTGGTCAGCTTTAGCTAAGCTGACTAAAAAGACAGGCTTGGGCACAAAGCCCCTCAGAGCTTTCATGTCAACTGACAGAGGAAGACTGAGCCTTGATAGGACATTGCTATGAAAAACAAATAAGTCCACACCATAGCATAAAAGACAAGGGGGGTGGAGGGAGCGATTACTGCAGCAATGATAATTCGAGCATCTACTGTTATGGTAAGTTTAATTACACAGCTGTACTATGCTCTTCATATCGATCACTGTTGCAGTAGCCTAAGCAGTACAGACAGGATTACCATAGCTTAGAACAACTGGAAAATAGAAGAAGGGTCCAGGAATCCTTGGAGAATGGTATTAGCAAAGCCTGACCCAGACCTGGAGAAGGAATCTAGCTTGCAGTAGTAAAACTATGTAAGGAGGATCAATTTGCTGTTTCTAGCATAGTTCTAAAGTCCAACCTTTTTCAAAAAGCCACAGATGAAACCAAGGCCCTGTACAGTGTGTCTTGATCCTATCTGGAATAGTTTTGTTGTGGTGGAAATAACAAAGGTTAACAGTGTGAGACAACCATTTAGAAGCAGTCTGCTTTGACACAAGTTGTCCCTTACCTTCACAAGAAATGAGCAATTGATAGGAAGATCTGAAAGATTTTGTTCTATCAAGACAGTACCAGAGTTGTCTGTGGACACTCAAGGTACGAAGTATCCTTTCTCCCTCATTTATGGATTCAAGAGAGAGCACAAGAAGCTGGACAGTTTGTCTTAAAGTAAATTTATACCACTTAAGGCATAAATATGGACTAGTTCTTAAAGAAACCCCATCTCTGTGAAAAATGAGACAGCTGACCCACCATAAGAGCATGCTACTCGGATATTCTTCTTGCAGTGGTCAGAGCAACCATTAAAACTGTTTTCCATGTTAAGAACTTCAAGTCAGCCAGATGAGCTAGTTCAAACGGAGCAAGTGTTAGCTTCTATAACACAAAATTAAGATCTCAAGGAGGATACGATGGTTTTCTTGGAGGTCTCTTATGCAATACCCCTTTCAAAAACATTTGACATAAAAATGTTTTAAAAAGAGCAGGATCCATGTGCAGACATGGCAAAATGTCTGACAAACCACCATCACAGAGGAGTACGGCCGGCCATAGAAAAGTAGTACAAATATTGTAAAACCAAAGAGACATTATTTACTTATTTCTTTGTCTTTGTTTACCAGGAAAGTCTGACTGGGTAATACCAATTTTCAGCAGAAGCATGGGGAGAAAAGCTCCATTTGCTTATACATTCGAAGACTTTACAGAGGTGGAAGTTATGTGAAACTTAGTGGAGTGTACACATAGCAGTTATGTATGCAAATATTGTCATTTCAGTAAGAGGATGAGAATATTACATTTAAGGAAAGTATTTGGAGACTACTGTACAGTGAACAAAGTTTTAACCTTGTGATCAGCATGTACAGAACATACAGGTACAAGACCAGGATTGGGTAAGATGTTGTTTAAGCAGTGGCTTAAAACTACTGAGTTTGTGGGAGAGTTTTATTTGTGTGGGGATACTATTCCAGAGTTTAGCAATGTATTGGGAGTAGAGAGAGTCTCCTGCAACATTCTTTAACTTATTTGTAAATAAAAATAATTTTTACTAGAACGGAGGTCCCTTGCTGGACAGCAGGGTGGTAAGAAGTTTTGTAGTGCAGGACATTTTTCTGGATGACGAATGAGTTTGTGTGCTGGGTTAGTTGTGAATATGTTAAGAATTTGTGCAATTCAAGCCAGTTTTAATTGCTTTAAGCTGTGACAATGGTGGGTTCGATGAGGGACACCGGTAGCAAATTTAGCAATTTTATTGTAGCAGGAAGCAAGTTTCTTTGCGTACTGTTTAAGTTTGTTAGGACAGGAGCAGCGTATAAGAGAGTCAGCAGTAAGAAGGTGGTATCTAGAGTTTTTCTTGCAGCATCTGTGAGGAATCTGTTGATCCTATAAAGGAAGCCTAGTTTCTGGTGTGTTGATTAGCCCTGTAGAATGTGTGTAGTTTAATGTATTAATGTGTTACATTGTCCTTTAATTGGTGCTGGCTATATTGCTGGCACCAACTAGAAAACCTTTTCCATTTGCTAATATATGATTTTCTAGTAGTAGGCTTTCTTGCATTAATTTGTACCTGCAGCACATCCTTAGTCAACAGGTGCCTAAAAGGTATGAAGACCATCATCCAGACAGTTAGTTGAAGTTAAGAACAGGGATGTTTGCTACATACCCACCCTAAGCGAGTAGATCCAGCTTGTGAGGAAGCTTATGGCAACTGCCCCTGGCCAATTCCAAAAGAAGATAGTGTAAGATTATGCTCAACAAGGTTTTAAAGTTGAAAGTAACAAGGAATAAGATAAAACTTGCTTAAATGTAGAAATAGAGTTTAGTAATATGTGATTAGCATCCATACTAAATGACTGTGACTTAAAAAAATAAGGAACTTGCTATGAGTGTATTACACACACATCAAGAAAGCGGACTTCTTACAGACATGACAAGAATGTCATTTGCTTTCTTTAAAGAACTGACAACAGGACATGTTTTTCTAAGAAAGTTTAAAAGTATGCTTTTCTAATCCACAAGGCGTTTCCTTGAAGACAGTTTACTTATCAGCATTTGGACAAGAACAGATGTGTCAGCATTTGCGTCATCAAGGCAGTATCTTTCCAAAACCAAGAGGGTGTGTGTTTAACTAAAAATATATATAAAGTCTGCATTAAATCCAGTTATGTTAGGGATATTGGTAGGGACACATTTGTCCTGAGGTAAATGTTATACCTCTCACATCATCTGTACTATATGAGAAGTAAAGTAGAACATTTACTGAAGCTGTAACTGAAGTATGTGTGGTTTATTATAAAAGTTATTAGTTACTGCTCTTAAAGACAGGTGCTGCAAAGTATATTCTCTCATCAGTGTATATTCTGCCAGTGTATATTCTGCAAGTTTCTGTATGCAACAGACTGTGAATGCAACTTTAACCAAACTTTGATTTCAGCAGAATCCAGCCAGCAAGACTGAGTGTCTTAAGAAGACTTCAAATCCATCACAGTAAGCATCAGAGTAACAGCACAGTGCTTTGGCACCCTAAAATTAATTTTTCAGATAGAACCACTGTTGCCTGGGCCAAGAGGAAATCACCATAATGAACTTGGGGGATTCCTTCTGAAGTACTCTGGAGATCAGTGGCAAGGGTGGAAAAGCAAGCAGGAGCATTCATATCCAAGGACAAGAAAAGGCATCTGTCTTCCAGGCCTTCTTGCATGGAGTTCTGGAGCAGAATATTGCCAGCTGATTGTTCAAACAGGAGGCACAAAAGTGTACATAAGGAAGTTCCCATAGACATATCATATCTTGGAAGATCCCCTGATAGAGTTTCTATTCCCATGGGTCTGACTTTGTCCTGCACAGTCTGTATGCCACACAGTTTTGCTCTGAAGGAATGTAGGATGCTTCTGGAGTGAGACTGTACTGTAAAGCTACAGCCCAAGCTAACATGCATAGGGAGTAAGAGCTGGTTCCCCCTTGCTTACTTATGTACCACATCTACTGTCTGTAACAACTTGAAGAGGTTCTGAGGGCCAAAGGTGATTCATAGAGTTGAGTACCTTGATAAGAGGAAGCCTCTCTTTTATGTTTATGTGCCTGTCTTTGTTGTCCCAGATACATTGTGCTTTTAGTCCCCACAATACTATTTCATAAGCAAAGTCCAAGGCATCTGTGTTGACTTGAATGCTTTGGAGCAGGATGGGAGAAGGGGAGACCTAGATTCAGGGATATTTGATGTCTCCACCAAGTGATTTCTCTTCAGGCAAATCCCAGAACCGGAGTCTGAAAATATAATGGGTGTCAGTGCTAGGACCAAACAGACGTGAGAGTCCTCTGTATCTTTTTCATGTGGACTCTTGCCAATGAAACCCAGAATCCTTAGGTATTCCCTCACAGTGACTAAAATCTCAGTGGAAAACCCCTGAAACAGATCTAAAGAAAGGTACAGTTTTTCCTGCAGAAGAAAAGCTCTTTGTACTGAGGTGTCAAGCAGACACCCTGGAAATACAATCCTGTGTGATGGAATCAAAAAAGACTTTTGAATGTTCTCTTGGAATCCCAATACATACAGGAGATCTCTCACTGAAGTGAAAGATTCCCGACATTTTGAAAAAAAAAACAATGCAAAGATAAGCAAGTTATCTAAATATGAAAAAATGTGAATAACCTGCAGCCTGCAATGGGACTACAGCAGAAGCTAGACACTTTGTGTATACTCCTGGAGCAGTGGATAGCCCAAAAGGTACGGCAATATGACCCAGACACAAAAGCTTAAGAAATATCTGAAGTCTGGGTGAAAAGGAATGTGATTATAAGCATCTTTTAAATCTAAGGTTACAAAAAACTCAAACAAGGAGGAGGGGGTAACAGGTTGTGAAGTGAAAGCATTTTGAACTTGGGCAACTGTATATACTGGTTTAGGAATGAAAGGTTCAGAACTGGTCTCCAGACATCTTAGTTTTTCAGCACCAAAAACATTCTTGAATAAAAACCTTTTCTCAACTGGGAAGGAGAGGGAGTTTCTATTACCCCCTGAGACAGCATGTGCTGTAGAACAGTGGGAAACAGATGGGTTTGGTCTGGTGCATGTGGAATAATTCACTGAAAAGGAGGAATTTCTTCCTACTGCCATTTGTTACCTTGCTAAATCAGTCTCAGAATCCATTTGTCTGAAACAATCTGTTGTCAAAAAGAAAATGAAGACTTAATACATTCTGGATGAAGTAAGGGATTGCTAGGATGATGGTGGTAGGGGGCAATATGTTCTCATATATTCATTCTGATTTGCTTGACTGTTCTTTGTTCTGGAGTTATTCTTGCTTTCTTTTTGGAACCTCCCTGCCAATATTTTTTAAACAACTGCGTACCTGCATTTTACACAGACTGTTATTTTGCTTCTTGGCAAAACTGGGAGAGAGAGCAGAAAATCCTTTAGAAAATTTGGGGAAAGAGGGCTGAAAAATCTGAGATTTTCTCTGTATCAGCTTACCTCTCTCATCACATGTTTTGATAACCTCTACAGCAGAGGGTCCAAAAACTAAATCTCTATCCAGAGGACAAATTAAAATTTCATTTTTTCCATTTCCATCCTCTGGGAGGTTCTGAGTATGCAGTCAGCCAAACTTCCTTAGTACAGTACCAGTGGCAACAGCCCTAGATGTAGTATCAACACAGTCATATACACACACATTAAACAAGTAGTGACCTGAGAAATGGGGAAAAAAAACGAAACCGCACAAAGCAGAATTTTCAACACAAGCGGTAGCTGCAGACTAATCATACTTCATACTTTCACAATTAGTCAGAATAAACTTTATTCACAATTCAAAATTCTAAAATTTAAAGATGCAGAAGCATACACTTATTTCCTAAATTTACAAATTGTTTTGCTGTCCTTGTCAGATGAAGGATTAGAATTAGCAACATGCTTGGCAGCAGCTGGATTGACTAAAGGTATAGTTGCTTGGTCAGGCCTAGGATAAAGTGTACAAAAATGTAAAAAAAGACTGAGAAACTTGGCGTAATCTATCTGCTTTTCAGGTGCATCATACTGACTGTCGGGTAAACCACTGGCTGGGACAAACACATTCTCAAATGCTGGGGGGATGGGAGCAGGATCCAGGAATTCCAGTTAACAGCTCAGAGTACTTTCTGTGGGGGACTGACAAACCTCAACGTTCTCCCACTGAAAATGCTGGTACATCCTGATAAGAGTCTCCAAGAAAGAAAATCCCTCACAGGGCGAGTCAGATACCATACTCTCTCCAAAGTATGAATCAGAAATCTGTGGTGAAAAACCAGCATCTTTCCCATCACATTCCTATACATAGTCAACTTCTCGAATCTCTTCAAGAAAAGAAGATTCTCTTTTTCTTTTACCAGAAACCATCATATAAGATCGGTCAATGGTCTGTACAAAACCCTAAGCCAATCCTAATAAATTAATCCTGTCCACTGAAAATGATGCAGGAAAAATAAATATTTAGTTTCCCATTTTCTTTTTAACAAGAAAGTTGGGGGCAAACAGGATTATTAATGGCAGCAACAGCTTCCTCAGGGAAAAGCACAACATTCTGGCTACAAAGGGGACCTTCCTGTCCCTTCTCCCAAAACTGATAAGTGGCTCTCCCTTGACCACTGAGGGGACCCCAAAGCTGTAAAGGATGTGGCCAACCCTGTGGCTGCGAGGACAACATTAGAGGTAGTGGTTTGAGGAACCAGCTTTGGGCACAGCAGAGTCATCCTCTGTTGCAGCTGAGGCAAATGGCTAGCCTGCTATGGTGGCAAAGGATATTTATTTAACTTCATCTTGTTGTGCCTCGAAGAAGGATGGACTGGTAGTTTGTTCAATGGTCAAGCCGAAAATGGTGCTTCTTTCCAGAGCAAACTACAAATCATGCAGTTAAAATTTAGAAAGTGGAAAAAAGTAACTTTTACCAGTAGACACACTGTAAAATGCACTGTAATACACTCTACTTGCCCCAGAATGTAATTTAAACGCAATTTCTACACAGAAATAAAAAAAATAAAGATTTAGAATACTTAAATTGAAGATTAAACTGCCAGAAAAACTGTGCTTTGATTTAAAAGTATGGTAAAGTTGTGTGACAGTCAATACAAACCTAATTCCTATCTTAAAATATACTTTGCTCATAAGGAGAGTAAATATAAACATTAACAATATGAGGAAGGTTTTTCCTCCAAAGGGGACTTGTCTATCCAGCAAAAGGACAGCCCAAGCTGACGGCTGATACTTGAAAGCCAACACAAAGGCACTCTCTTCAGTGGCAGGAAAGTTCTGAAGGGCTTGGTGCAAAACCTGTCTTTTAATCAGCTCAGCTTCAAGCTGCCAATGGTTTTGGTGTGTTGAAGGTCCCCTGAAGGTTTGGAAGCTGTCTGTCTGTTGTATCCTATGCAAGCTATAACTCCATATAGCTTAGGTTACTACAGCTGTGATCAATATGAAGAACATTTTATTTTTATTTATTTTATATTTGTTGACCGGGTTTGTCCGACTGAGCCGAAGAAACCTTTTTCAGCGGAGGCCCGAGGAGGAAAGCTCCAACATTATTTTACACTTTTCATTACACATTACTGATTTTATAACACTCAAATAGCAACGTTACAGGACTTTTACAAGGCAGTTTAGTACTGATACATTGTTATACAGTGTCAATAGTCAGAGTACAGCAAAGACTTATACAATATATATAAAAAGAAAGAATAATAGTTTTTTGGATAAGTGGTTACAGAAAACCTAGTTTTGTCATAATGTAGTTGCACGAAGGCATAATTACTATTAAATGCTTCTGAGGTGATGAGCTTTATAGGTTTTAGAAGACAGTAGAAGGGGTAGTCAAAGGAAGATTAGGGGGAGCTAGGGAAAGAGTGAGTAATGGGCAACAGGCAGTGTAAGGTATAGGGAGTAGGGGATGTTCAGAGAGGGAGATTGCAGTGGCAGGACCAGTGACTTTCAAAGTAATCTTTAGTTGCTGTCTTAAATTGTTTAGATTATGCAAGGGTCCTGATTTCTAGTGGAAGCTTATTCCAGGCAATAGTGAGGTGATAACTGTACATATAACGTCCAAATTTAGACTTGGGTTTGTAGATTTGCACTACATCTTGGGTAGAGCTTCGGAGTGGTCTGGAGGGAGAACAATGGGAGATTAGTAGAACAGTATAGTGTAAGGTTTCCTCCCACATTTCAAAGACATGCTGTAGGTGGATTAGACACTCTAAACTGGCCATAGGCGTGAGTGTGTGCATGTGTGTGCCTTCTGTGGAAGGTTGGGCGCTGAGCTGGCAACTCGACAACCATGGAACTCCATTGCCAATCATGAGCGGACGGGTGATCCGCTGTGGCAAACCCTAAATGGGAAAAGCCGAAAGAAGAAGAAGAAGAGGGGATAGTGTATGGCAGTAGGAAGGCTGGCATAAGATAGAATGAATGATCTGGAGCTGAGAGAGGAGAAGCTGGTGGGGTAATTCAAGCCAGTTTAGGTGTTTTAGAGAAACAGTGATGGAATTTGTAGGTTTGTTTAGCAGCAAATCTAGCTAACTTGTTATAGTAAGATTCAAGTTTGGTCAGAAGTGATTTGTGAGAATTTGAGAGCTGTACATTAGACTGAGTAAAAGGTAAATAAGAGAGAGAGTTACCTTGGCTTCAGAAGTAAGGAATTTCCTGCTACGATAAAGGAGCCCTAGTTTTGAATGTGTCTTCTTGATACAGTTACTGACATGCAAGTCAAACTTAAGCTGATCATCAATGGTGACGCCTAAGAGTTTGATGCTGGATTCAACCTGAATGGAAGTATTATTAAGGGAAAGTATGGAGGGTTTTATATTGTTGAATTTATTAGGTAGGAAGAGTAACAGCTTTGTTTTTTTAGGGTTAAGAATGAGCTGGTTGTTGGACAGCCATGTTTCAACTGAGTTGAAAGATGCTTGAGTAGTTGAGAATAGCTCAGAGGGAGAGTAGGCTATGGTAATGACTGTACAGTCATCTGCGTATTGCACTAAGGATGACTGAGGGCAGGAGGCATAGAGCTCATTAGTAAAGATACTAAAAAGTAAAGGCCCTAGGATAGACCCTTGAGGTACACCCATTTTGACAGGGAAAGGAGGGGAGAGTGCACAGTGCCATCTCACTTATTGAGATCTATCAGTGAGGTAGCTGGAGAACCATGCAGCAGTATCAGAGGACACATTGAGGTGATACAGTTTGTTCAGGAGAAGAATGTGTGAGACTGTGTTGAAAGCTTTTGAGAGGTCCAAGAATAGGCAAGATGTAAGTTTATAGTCAACCACGGCTAGCGAGACAGTGTTGAGGAAGGATAAAAGAGCTGCAGTGGTACTGTGTTTGGGTCTGAAACCATGTTGAGTTGGTGTTAGCAGATTTTCCTGTTATTAGATACTGCATAACTTGTTTACGAATACATTTTTCCAGTATTTTGGAGAGAGGGGAGAGGATAGCGATAGGTGTAAAACTGGAGATATCAGAGGAGTTACCTCCTTTGTGTATAGGTAGAGTGTAGAATTGTTTCCAGATGGAAAGAACTTTAGATTCAGAGATAGAGCGAATGATTGGGATAGATACAGGGAGAGCAAGAGTGTCAGCTGCCAGCTGAAGAAAAGTGGAAGGAATATTGTCCGCTGATTCTGAGCATGGTTTTAATTTAGAGAGTAGAGTTTTGTTATAGCTAGTAGGGTACAGGTTTGAGGGAGAAGGTTTTAGAAGAGATAGTATTTGGAACAGATTCAGAATAGTTGGGGGTGTTAGTAGTAGATGAGTTTGGGTTAGAGTTGAGTAGTTTAGATACTGAGTTGACGAAATGGGTACTGAATAGAGTGGCAGTTTCTTTGGGTGTCTTGTCTGGGCATGGATTAGGGGAGCTAGGATTACCGGGATGTAATATTAGATTGATAGAGTTCCAGAATTTTTTTGGATTGGATCTTAGGACTGTGGGAGATTTGTTATAAAAGTCCTTTTTATTTTTGATTATGTGTTTTTTGTCAGATTTCTGAGTTCTTTGTATTTCTGTAAGTCTGTGGGGGCTTAGTTTGTGACCATTTTTTCCATAATCTGTCTCTAGTTATTATAAGGGTATGCGTGGCTTTTAATAGCCATGGAGATATGTTGGACTTAATATGGAGTTTGCGAAGGGGAGCGAGTGAGTCTAAGATGCTAAGGAAGGTGGAGTTGTATGTAAGGACTACTTCATCTAGTGGAAGTTGGGTAAGGAATTTCCAGTTTACTTTAGAGAGGAGGGCATTAAAGGTTTCTGGATTGAAGTTAGAGAGTTTGCGACAGGTAATAAATCTAGGTGGATTTCAGAAGTGCGGAGTGAACCCAAGCACTTTTATAGGGGAAAGATCGTTCAGGGTGTTTGGTAGGGTTTCAGGGTTAGGGTATTTGGAAGAATTAGATACAAGTATCCAGTCAATAAGTGTGCTGGTTGTGTGAGAGTTGTTTGTATGGGTAGGTTGGGAGATTAGCTGTGTAAAGCCATATAAATTAATATGACTATTAGAGTTTGGATTACTGCGGTGGTGGTGCTGCGGTAGCATTGTTGCCTCACAGTAAGACGTTGTCCTGTTCGATTCTCAGCTTGAGCGTCTTCTGTGTGGAGACATGCGTGAATGGGCGTACCTTCGTTGAAGATTGTGCGTCAGGGCCGGCAACTCGGCACGTAAAAATCTACTGCCAATCATTAGCGGACCGGAGTTCCGCTGTGGCGACCCCTAACCGGGAAAAGCCGAAAGACACAACATTAGAGTTTGGATTAGTTAGAGTTAACCAGTTGATGTTGATATCCCCAAGGAGGACAGTTTCATTGGGGATGTGTTGTGAAAAGTATAAGAGAATATTTTCGAGCAGAGGAATGTTGTCCCCTGAAGGAATATAAATGGCTGCTACTGTGACAGTGGTGTGGTCATTAATTTTAAGGTTAGCTGTCAGTTCTTCAGCAGGAGAAAAGGATGGGATCGGTTTCATAAGACTTGTAAGAGTGAGGTGATTGGAGTAGAGAATGGGTACACCACCCCCTTTTTTGTTTTGGCGATCTAAGCGGAGTACATTATAACCAGGAGGGGAAATATCTTTATCAGGTGTTTGGTGTTTTAGCCGTGTTTCTGTTAGAGTAATGACATCAGGGGTGTGGGTAGCTATCCAGGCATAGATTTCACTAACTTTATTTAGAATACTGCAGATGTTCATAGAGTAAAAGGTAATATGATTGTTTGTAGAGGATGAGTTTATTAAGTAGGGAGAGGTAGAGTTATTCATGGTGGGGTGGTGGATAGGTCCAGAATTATGATGTATATATCGCCTGATAGAAGCAGGGCTATATGGAGGTGGTAAAGTTTGAATTTAAGTGGGTTGAAGGTACAGTACTTAGACTTGGTTTTAGATGCTAGAGGGTGGGGTGGATTTTGATTTTAGGCTGAGGGGTGTTCATGGGAAAGATAGATGAGCAGATTGTAAAAGAGTACTGTGGGGCAAGAAGCTTTTAGCATGGGGATAAGTGGGATCTCTGTGGACAGGTGGCAACTGAGCAGTATACGATGTAAGAATGTGAAGGAGAAGTAATGGAGGCAAGAGGAGAATAGAGACAGTTGCAATAGCCATGGCCTAACAAGGAGTGGGTAAGGGAGTAGGATGTTGGTCCTGCTGGAGAGATGAGGTAAAATTATGGTGTAACAACCTGTAGGAAGGAGTGGGAGATTTATAGGACTCAGGAGGATGTGCAGCTGGCTAAACTATTAAGTGATTATGAGGAGGGCTAAGAAGTTTTAGAATGTTCTAGGAGACAGGAAGGGGTAGAGTTTTTGGGGGGAGGGATAGGATGCTTAGGTATAAAGTAAATGATATGGGGGGGTGGGTGGGAATGGAGGTAGAGGAGAATGGTGTGGGGCTACACCTGAGGCAGAGTACAGCACCAAAAACAATGAGTAGTCCTAGACCGAATGCTGGAGTTATTAAACCAGGTACTGACTCTCTGTTGACCAAAAACAGGAAAACTAGATGAGAGTTTGCAGAAGGTATTGGAAACAACAAAGGGGTAGAAGGGGGTTTTAGAATGAAAGAGAAGGGTGGTTAAGGGTAGTGTGCTCACCAAGTGAAATAGACTACAAAGCACTCCAAGGTAGTTTTATCAAAACAAGTAGCTAGGTTATTTAAGTTAACAGTAAGTAAGGTAGTAAATATTATCAGCATACTTTGTTTCTAGCACTTGGGAAGTCCTTGAGAATTGTGATTGGGCTTGATTGCGGCAGAGGACCATGATTTCAGAGCCGTGGGTTGGGTTACAAGCTGGTGCAGAGTACAGGAAGAGAGCTAGGAGGAAAATGAGCCAGAGAATATAAGGAGAAGTTAGAGAAAAAAATAAAATTACATAAGGGTAATACAGACAACTGGACAAACATTCAACTTTCAATTAGAGGCCTTGATTGGAATGCAAAGGCTAATTAGGATTAAGTGGCCGAAAAAGGCAAAAGAGGTTGAAAGCCTGGACAGTATTTAAACAAAGTTATACCAATTTTCCTCGCCCACTTTCTGACGGAAAGAGATAGAAAGGGGAGAGATATACATTTGGTTTTCTGGGTATGTTTCTTAGGAATGTCTAGATGTACATTTTTTGGGGTTGAAGCCATAGGACCGACTTCTGTGCACTCCACAATGGTTACTAACTCTCATTTTAATCCTTACTGAAAAACCATTAAAGATTAATCAGATCTTAAAAAAATGCAGTAACTTAATTCAGCTTTATTAAATAATAATAACTCAAACCAATCCTGTAGTCAGTACATGTTTAAAAACAATCAGGAAGTGATAATCCACAAGAACACTTCTACTTGTGTATGGTCTTAAACTATAAAAGTGGGCTCAAGGACTGAAAACAGCTTGGGACGTGCCTCTGGTATACTTGATCTAGACAATGCCTACAACAATTGGATGACAAAAAATGGGACTATAGGTTCTTTTGTTTATCTAACTTTATGACAAGCACACGTGACTATGCTACATGTTGAACACTACGGGATGCAGAACTAACATGATAGAATCCTCAGTATGAGAGACCTCTGGGGTGAGGCAAGTATTACAAAACCTCATTGATAAGCTTGGCTCCAGGAGATCTGGAATGGGAAATCATAACTAATTTACAGTGCTTTATTAAGGTATGCATGATAGACCAAGTAGCTGTTGCACAAATATACCCTCTAGTGCATTACAAAAGAAGCATACACAAGTCCGATATAATGACTGTCAGGGGAGTCTTGCAAGGTATTTCCATAGTTATGGCATCAAAACACGATGCAGATTATAACATCATTGATTAGTAACCTTCCTGTTTTCTCTTCCTTTAGGAAATAAAATTAAATGGTCATCTGTCTTCAATGAATTCATCTTATTGGTACATCTTGTTCAAGCTTACTAGAGTGGCTTATATCAAATCACATCACAACAACAAAAATTCAGACAATTAATCATATTTTAATCAGCATAATACATTGGATGAAGTTCTTTAGAGCTAACACATAATCAAATACTGCAGTGAATATTACAATAACCAGGTGGTAAATCATAAAGTTCAAAACATTTCAAACAACAAAGCAGCGACCAAATAATAAAAGACTTAACAGCCCCAAAAATCAATGAACAAGCAGGCAAAAAATACTCTGCTTTTCTAGAAAGGCAACAAATCAATACAAATGCCATCATGTCAGCTACTATAAAATATGAAGAAACTACATAATGATAAAGTTTAGGCACATGAAAATTAGAAGTGAGCCCACAATGCCATGGTCTTATACCAGTCAGTTAATAAACAAAGAATTTAATAAAAAGTTACCAGTTGAAGAATGCCTTGCACAGATGGAGACAGTCACTCAAAATACTACAATGAGAAAAATATCTTCAATTGTGTCCGCAATCCAACAAGAGGAATCCTGGCAGAAACACTCTGATTCACTGCCCTAATGGCAAGACTCCCGCACCAACACTTTTCCCAAAAGCAGTGGCATCTTCACTCACATCCTTGATCTGGCAGAAGGACTCCAGGCAACAGTGCATCATCTCACTACAGCAATGCTCCAATTATCTGTGGAGAGAACAAATCCCTATATTTCAGAAAACAGCTCCAAAGACCAACCACACAGATTTTTGACAACTTTCCATAAAGGTGTGACAGAACTTAATGTTCTGACTCCATCTACAGCTCACTACTGAACACTGCTGCATAACCATAAATGCATACTATGGATTATCGTAGGCAACTATGGTATCAAACAGACATTTTCACAGTCTGCACCACTGTCAAAGAACAAGGACAGACTGATTTAAGATGGCCATATTAGGTACCTTCAGTAGAAAGAAGAGATTAACATTGAAGTAAAACCAAGCCTAATAAAAAAACAGACATGTAGGAAAACATAATTCTTGAAAAATCCAAGATGGTCCAAGTGGAAAATATAGCAACCAAGAGATTCCCAAGGAAAAAATATTTTATGTCCACAGCATCAGATGGCTCATAAGAACAACGTTAGCTTTGCCAGCATCAAATAGATAAACCAAAAAGAAATGAAATGCCTCTTTGGAGACCTGAACAGAAATGTCCATATAAAAATGTCTTACAAACTTTAGGAGAAGTCAGCACAACTCCATGGTCACCAATATGAAAACTGGAAACAGAGGTAACATCAACTTCTGCAGAACAGTATGCCAAACTTGTAACAAACAGCTCTGACAAATATTTTAACATGAAGGCCAGAGGACCAGAAAAGAGATGCTGGTGTCTTTCGGACATCCGAACCACATACATAAATATACACAATTCTTCCATTTGTCCACATAACTCTTCTGCTTTGATACCTTTTGAGATGCTTAGGGAATCTGGACAGAGAAGAAATGTAGAAGACATGTTGTCAGGTTCAGGTCCTATACAGGAGGACTATGACATGCTATCCTTCCTACTGCAATGACATTCTATCCTTCATACTGCATGCAGAGGAGAAGAGATTTATACTGGAAGTCTCTTTCCATTATGAGCTGTCAATTGCACTTGATTCTGCAAGGGTCTCTCAGTGCAGTGACAGTTTTAATACCTCTGCAGTAATGTGGGGGGAGGGGACTGTCAATTCTGAACAAAGGTCTACAATTTAGCTACTTTTCTGGCTGTAGCTGGATAACTTCTAAGTATAATGTAAAACAAGCTCTGAGCTTAACATAAATGAGGGTGATTAAAGACAGAAAAGATGCAGTCCTTTTACAGAAGCTATAGAAGATGACAGTAACTCTCACAAATCCCATTATATGTCAATGGCATGGAACTCACAGTTACTTCCTTATGTCTGGCAGGAGTCATAAAAAGCATTATGGGAAAGAGAAAGGGTTTTTGAAGAAGAACAGGATTATGTTGATACATTAAAAGCCCTATTGGTAGCCATGTTGTGGAAACAAGCTAAAGTTACAAATAAAGCACTTTGAGTGATTTTGAAGTGTTAAAATGGATCAGGAAACAAAGACAGTGAAACAAAACGCTAAATGCAGGTTTTCATTGTGTGGATCCCCACTTTCAAGAGAGGAAAGCCTCAAGGTTTTCAGGCTCTGCTGACTTCCAAGATGGCCACACATTGAGTAAGGTACGAAAACAGAAACTCAGAGAAAACCAGTAGACTTTTGTGTTTATGGGTAAATTTCAGTAACTAGCTAGTAAGTGTACTGCCTGGATGCCAGGAAAAAAAGAAAAGAGCATCTGGGAAAAAAATCAGCTACCAAAAGTGAGGAAAAAACACTGATGGAGAAAGTTCTGCAGCTGTTCAACAAAAAGCAATGCAACCTCCAGACATGACTTCCAGTAACCTACAGGAAGATACAAGACAACTACACACACATACCTGGTTAAAATAAATGAAACACTGATGGAGCATACTAACGCAAACAGCAAAAGGCTGGAAAAATGGAAGAAGTTTTAAACAGCTATTTCGATGAGGTAATAAAGCTGCAAAAATCAGACTCTGAAATGAAGGAAAGGCTTGCTGAATATTAGACTGCTCAAAAAAAAACAAAAAAAAAAACATCAGGCTAATTCCAAGGCTGAGAATGAAAAAACTCACAAAATGACTGTCAAAGTAAACTTTCACTGACTTTTATGTAAAACAATAACACTGTGTTCTTGTTTTACATAAAAGTCAGTTAAAAGTTTACTTTGACAGTCATCTTGTTTGTTTTTTCGTTCTCAGCCTTGGAGATCGCCCGGTGTTTTTTTTTTTTGTTTTTTTTTTTGAGCATTGCATTTTCTGGTTCTTGGTGTTATCATTGCCAGTCTCTCAGTTTTATTTTTTTTTTTTATTTGTTTAAAAGAAAAACAGAATTAAGAGGACAGAGCACGTAGGGAAAATATGAGACTTTCAGCTATGTCAGAGAAGCTGGAAGGAAGAAACTGCATCAATTTTATGAAAGCACAAATAAGCAACTGGACAGGTATTCCACAGCAGGAGTTGTTAGCTGAAAGGGCACACTGTGTGTATGCTCCAAACTTGGCTAGGAGAAAGAAGCCTAGACCTTTAATAGTAAAGATACAATCCTACCAGCAGAGGGAGTTGATTTTGACCAAACTCTGGCAGAAGGACAAAATACTAAAAGTGGAAGGCAACAAAGTGTTTGTGGAGAATTATTACTCATTGTACACCAGGCAGAGGAGGAGTAAATTCATTCCACTATTCAGGGAATGTCAAGACACAGACCAACCAATCAACTCCAAAACTGCAAAACCACATCAAAATGCAGGAAAATGCTGAAAAAACTAACACAGTCCAGGTGGAATAAAATATCTTTTACTGATGTTTCCCGGTACCTCAGCTCAAAAGCCTTTCAAGGAAGTCATTTTACATCAGGATTTGCAACATATTTACATGTGCATCAATTACACTTAATTGCATTTGTACAATCAGGGAAAACCAATTAGCAAATATAAATCATTTTAACCCTTAGCTTATCCATCCAAAGACAATGCATCAATGACATTTTGTTAATACATGAAATACACCATAAAGCTTGCATGCAATGCCTTCATTCTGCTACTGCATTTTATTCAACATTTAATGACACCCTGCCAAAAACATATCAAGTATCAATTATGATATTCCAACAGCAATGTGACGCGTTGGGGAAGCATACTGAATGCGCAGCCAATACTAGTCAGAATTGTTACTATTAACAATGACTAAATAATAGTTTAATCACCAAACATATGAGACCAATAGACCTGAAAACAAAGTACTGTGAGTCTGATGAAATGTATGGGAAAATTCCATACATATCCCCGAAAGTGAGCAAACTATATATGAATATTAGATAGTCCATAACACACTTTCTTGAAAAATAGACCCAGCATGAAAAATCAACTAACACCTACACTTCCTTTTTTTTAACAAATGTTAGTATTGATTTCCTGGTTTAAACCATTGGGAACTAGCGTGCCGTAGTTAATGATGAATTTGGTCTCCAACCTTAATTCAGACAAAAAGACCTCACCCCGTCTATTAAATGGTTTAGCCAAAACACTGAATAATAAAGCTGGCATCAGAACCAGCATGAACCAACTGGAAGTGTTCTGCCACTGGATTCTCCAATCTACCATGTTTAATGTCAACTAAATGTTCCAATATACGCTTTTTAACCATCCTCTTTGTTTGTCCAATACACCATCTGGCAGGAACACATTCACAGCCAATAATGTATACCACCCCACAGGACCTGCAGTTAAACAGCTCTATGGCCCTGTATTTTTTACCATTTATAAGGGTTTGGTCCAAATTACGAACTCTCCTACAAATTTTACAATGTCCACATGCATAACATCCCTTAAATCCCTATGTTTTCTTCACCCTTTTACAATTCAGCAATTACTTCAAATTAGAAAAAGTAATTTTCCTGGGGAACAAATTCTTCAGGGTTGGCTCAGTTGCAACTATGGGCCAAAATCTTTCCACTACCATCCTCATACTACTTGAGAATGGAGAATACTTCGTAAATAAAACAATTTTTCGTTACTATCTGCATTTCATGCAGACTCCAAATTGACTGCATGCTTACGTCTATTGCCTCTTGGGACAGATGTATAAGGAACACCGTACCCAAACACCCTTTCTACCTTATCAAGAATGTGTGAACTGTAACCTCTTTTCAACAGCTTTTGTCTCACTTTCAAAAATTCTTCCTTCACAGTATGTTTTTCACAAGTGTTATTGAAAATACGATTGTATTACCCATAGTTAAGACAGCCAATAAGTGGGGAGGTGCATATTATCCGCTGATAATAAATTATTAACTGCTGTCTCCTTGCTGAAAGGCTTGAATGAAATCTTCCCATCTCTTGTTGCAAAAAATTCCAAGTCAAGAAACTGCATTCTCTCCCGATCTGTATGATAAGTGAACTCTAACCCTAGGGTGTTTTTCTGATTGAGATTGCCCACAAAATCATGAAACTCAGAGACAACACCCCTGCACTCAAAAAAAAAATCATCTATATATTTCCTATAGATGATTACTTACTGTCTAAAAAATTCAGTGTTATAAATGAAAAAATTCTCAAAATGATTCATAGATTATGACATAGGACCCATACCCCATTGCTGTGCCCTCTTTTTGTAAAAGATACTACTTATTGAACTTGAAACAGTTGTGGGTCAGGGAAAATTCTAATAAATGTAAAATATAGTTTGTGCGTGGACCCTCCCCCAGCATCTTACCAATTTTATCCAAACCCCAAATGTTTTTAATACTTGTATAAAGAGATTTCACATCAACGGTTGCCCAATAGTAACCTGTGTTCCATTTCAAACCTCTCACCAAATAGCACAAACCTTTACCATTTACTACGTGAGAAACTATTCTCTTCAAAAAAACATTTAACTGACAATCTAGAAAAATTCCCACATTTTGCAAAAAAGAACCCTTACCAGATACTATTAGCCTACCTGGTGGATTATATAAATTTTTATGTACCCTGGGTATGATGAAAAAATTGCATCCCTTGGGTTTTTACAAAAAGTTTCTTAACATCAGTATGGGAAAAAAGCCTAGTCTTTCACCTCTTTCTAATAAATCCAATAACTCTCTACTGAAAGTTGAGACAACCTCCTCTGATACTACAGAATACACAGATTGGGCCCTCAACAGCTCTTCAGCCATACTATTATACTTCTCAATGGGTAAAATTATCCAATTTCCCCCTTTATCAGCTTGAGTATACACATATTTATCATTGACATCTCTCAAGCTGTTCAATGCCTGCTATTTTGGCTTTTGTTTAAATTATATGTCCTCTGTCTTCGTATGAATCTGTTATATTCTGATTCAACCTCCCTGTATATAACATTCTCAAACTGTTGCAAAATGGCTGACATTTTCGGCAGAAAAAAAATCACTCGATGAGGGACCTGTGGAACCATAAGTCTGCCATACCCTGTGTGAAACCCCCCATCAAACATGGCCATATTTTCCTCTGTTTCCCCCACTAGCAAATCAGCTAGCTCCTCACAGAAATTCAAATAGCACCAAAAAACCACTAATAATAAATCCACGTGGGAAAGCACAGTGAAAAAGAAAACCAGCCAGCAATAGCGTACAACCTTTTAATTTTCAGAATGCAACAGAACATAACAAATTACACACTTATATACCAACAATAATACCGTACAAATAGATTGTTAAAAACAATTAATTAAAAACATACCATATACTATCTCAATAACAAACTAATGTTGTTGTCTTTATTAATATGCAATTTTCTGTACTTTAAAAAACATTTAATGTTTATAGCATCATTAAGACCTGGAAATTTGTCAGAATTTAATCTAATCTGCCATATTGTTTCACGTTGTTCCAGGTAATTCTTATAGTCACCCCTTCTCAAATCAGGACGAACAGTTTCTAATACAGAAAATAAAAATTTTTTAAAAAAAGAGGATGAACAAACCTCTGAATGTTTAAAAAGGGCATTATTCTCATCCCTAGTTTTAATGCTATAGAGGTGTTCCCTAATTCTGGTCTTAAGGCATCGGGTAGTCATGCCGACATAAAAAGCCGGACACGTTGAACATAAAGCAATGTAAACCACTCCCGTGGAGTTACAATCAGCATAACCATCAACCTTAAGTATCCTGTCAATCGTCTCGACTCTAATATAGGGACCCTCAGAAATAAATCTGCACATGTTACAAAAATGACATCTATGCATGCCTGTTTTGTTGGTACATAGATTGCTAGACACTTGATTTCTAAACTCCAAAAATGGAAATTAATGTGTTAAAATATGGGTTAAACTTTATTCCCACCACCAGGGCTAGTTACAGTAGTACTATAATAGATATAAAAAAATATACTAGGAAACTGAATTTAGTTTATTTAATGCATTTCATGTCAGATAAAGAGTCAAAAAATAGGATCTTATTTAGACCATCTAATTTTACCCCTCAATTACATCATACCCTGAAAGTGTTTGAAGAACAATGTATCAATGATATAACTAAGGTTTTGCATTGTAAAAATCATGCTATCCAGAATTTGAATCATGGTGAAAGGTTAGCCCTTACGAATTTAAAGGCTTTGAGTAAGAATTACAGATTTATGAAAAGTGATAAGGGGGGCAACATAGTCATTATGACCCAGGATGTTTACCATAAAAAAATGTTAGACATTGTTAACAATATTGAAGAGTATGAATCTATCAGCTTGTATGACATCAACCGTCGTGTGAGGTTCATTCATTCTGAATTATACGCTTTGTTCATGACTAATGATATTAGCCGTGATATGTATGATTTTTGTTTGGTTGAAGTTTTGGTATCCCCAAAACGCATAAGAATATTAATGACCCTCCCCTTAGACCCATCGTTTCATCACCACACTCGGTTACTGAGGGTATATCTCTAGTTATCGATGGTATTTTGGGGCCGGTTGTGGCTGGTGAAGATTCATTCATCAAAGATTCGTGGCATTTTTTGAGCAAACTTGGGGAATTTTTGCAGAATTTTGATTTTGACCCCATGAGACACATTATTTTCACCCTCGACGTTGTCTCTTTATATACTTGTATTCCCCATTCAGTGGGAATTGATGTTGTATGTGACTTTTTATTAAGAAGAAAACTTAATTTAACTAACAATGCTATCTCAACCATTAGATTGTTTCTTGAGCTTATTTTAGAGAATAATTTCTTTTTACTAGGAGACACTTATTATAGACAAAGAAAGGGAGTTGCTATGGGGTCCCCAGCAGCACCAGCCTTTGCGAACTTGGTAATGGCTGGATGGGAGTTAGAAACTCTGCCCCTTATCAAACAAAAATTTGATATTAAATTATATTGTCGTTTCATAGATGATTTATTTTTTATTATTGAGGGTGATGTTACTACAATCGATTTTTTGATATCAGAAATCAATTCATCTTCTGATTATTTAAAGTTTACTAAAGGAAGTTTTGGAACACAAATTAATTTTTTGGATGTTTTCTTATATTGGGATACAGCCGAACTAAGGTTTCACAGTAAGATCTTTCGCAAAGAGACTTTCACCAATGGATATTTACATCTTCTCAGCAATCACCCTAAGCATATTGTTAACAACATCCCTCGAGGTCAATTCATTAGGGCCAGTCGGATGACTAGCAAGTTCAGCGACTTACTTAATGAATTTGGCACTATAGTCTCCCTATTTAGTAACAGGGGCTATCATGTTAACGATTTGAATCGTATTAAAGATGAGATTCTGACTAAACGCTCTATGTCTTTTAGACCTTTATTGGATTATCCATTATCGTTTGTCTTGACTGACGACAGGTTAAAGCAAAGTAATGACATAGACAATAACATTTTATGCTCATTAGACATGAGTTCTGATGGGGGACAGATTAAAGATATTATTGCCAATAATTGGAGGATTATTAGTGGTAACAAGGACATTGAACAAGTTTTAGGTAACCGTCCAGCTTTTGTTTTCAGGAAGCATAATAATTTGAAAAAAGTTTTTGGAGTTTAGAAATCAAGTGTCTAGCAATCTATGTACCAACAAAACAGGCATGCATAGATGTCATTTTTGTAACATGTGCAGATTTATTTCTGAGGGTCCCTATATTAGAGTCGAGACGATTGACAGGATACTTAAGGTTGATGGTTATGCTGATTGTAACTCCACGGGAGTGGTTTACATTGCTTTATGTTCGACGTGTCCGGCTTTTTATGTCGGCATGACTACCCAATGCCTTAAGACCAGAATTAGGGAACACCTCTATAGCATTAAAACTAGGGATGAGAATAATGCCCTTTTTAAACATTCAGAGGTTTGTTCATCCTCTTTTTTTTAAAAAAAATTTATTTTCTGTATTAGAAACTGTTCGTCCTGATTTGAGAAGGGGTGACTATAAGAATTACCTGGAACAACGTGAAACAATATGGCAGATTAGATTAAATTCTGACAAATTTCCAGGTCTTAATGATGCTATAAACATTAAATGTTTTTTAAAGTACAGAAAATTGCATATTAATAAAGACAACAACATTAGTTTGTTATTGAGATAGTATATGGTATGTTTTTAATTAATTGTTTTTAACAATCTATTTGTACGGTATTATTGTTGGTATATAAGTGTGTAATTTGTTATGTTCTGTTGCATTCTGAGGAAGTCGAGTGACGAAAGCGGAAATTAAAAAAGGTTGTACGCTATTGCTGGCTGGTTTTCTTTTTCACTGTGCTTTCGTACGTGGATTTATTATTAGCTCCTCACAGAACTCATTGACATGTATAGACTGTTTACTATTAAAATGTCGAACGGCACTATGTCGACTGTACTATAGTCGAACACGGAAGTTCGAAAATAGTAATGTCGACGTCAAAAAAACAATCTAGGAATGGTTTTAACATGGGTCGAGGTAGGTGTTCAGTATTATTCAGAGCTACAAACATCTCCCCTACCTCGACCCATGTTAAAACACAGTCCTAGATTGTTTTTTTGTCGTCGACATTACTATTTTTGAACTTCCGTGTTCGACTATAGTACAGTCGATGTAGTGCCGTTCGACATTTCAATAGTAAACCGTATAGACACATTCAAAAGTGAATCGTCAGAACTTATACTCAGATTGTCCCCCTCCCTTGTATCATTAATCTCTTCATTGGCACTGGCATATTTTGAAAAAACACTTTTAAATGTAGTTTCCTACAAAAACAATTTATTTTTAACATGATATCAGCCAATGATGGAAAAAATGTGGGGACAAACTTACTGCCCTTTAACAATAAACTTTCCACATCATTACTTACATTTAAATCCGAAAGATTAATGATGTTTAAGGCTGTACGTTCACATTGCATAACCCCATGCCCCACATTGCTGGATGCAAAACAAGCCTCATGTTCATTATTAGTCAAAACATTAACATTCAAATCAACACAACTGTCATTAATTCTTTCTTCTTCTGTTGTTGCCTTCTCCACTGAACGTTTTCGCTCTGTGCCACTTTCTACCCCTGGTCCTGACTTGTTGGGTCATGGATGGTTGTTCCTCTATGTTGTCCTCATTCACCATGGCCTCCTCAAATGACATACTCTTCTTACTGCTGGAAGATGTTTCAGCCGAAAAGGCTGAAGAATCATGTATTGAATGGGTTTTATTACCATTACCCTTCTCAGTTTTGTTTGCCATGAGAAAATGGTACAATTTTTATAGTTTCTAATGTCCTGTTCTAATTTACCCCTTTTCCGTGTAATCACAGCTTTCTCGACCTTACACACACAGCTCTATCTCTCTGATCCTGTTGTTGAAAGACAAAGTAGGAACAGTTGTACTTAAACGATCTTGTAACTGTAAAATCTCCTCCTGCACTTGAGTACGTTGTCTAATGTTCCTTTTAACAAGTATTTTCAATCACCCAGCAGTACATGCCAAAGCAATCTGTTTCCATTCGTCAAGCAAATCATTCTCTTCTTCAGAAAAGTGATCCTGCCAGATGGTATACTGGACAAAGAGTATGGTTAAAAATTATATAATGGAACATTTAGGTGACATCAGACATGGTAGATTGGAGAATCCAGTGGCAGAACACTTCCAGTTGGATCATGCTGCTTCCGATTCCAGCTTATTCTTCAGTGTTTTGGTTAAACCATTTAATAGACGGGGTGAGCTCTTTTTGACTGAACTGTTAAGGTTGGAGACCAAATTCATCATCAACTACGGCACGCTAGTTCACAATGGTTTGAATCAGGAAATCAATACTAACATTTAACAAAGGAAGTATAGGTGTTAGTTGATTTTTCATGCTGGGTCTATTTTTCAAGAAAATGTGTTATGGACTATCCGATATTCATATATAGTTTGCTCATTTTCAGGGATATGTATGGAATTTTTCCCATACATTTCATCAAACTCACAATACTTTGTTTTCGGGCCGAATGGTCTCATATGTTTGGTGATTATTACTTAGTCATTGCACACTCAATATGCTTCCCCAACGTGTCACATTACTGTTGGAATATCATAACTGATACGTTTTTGGCAGGGTGTCATTAAATGTTGAATAAAATGCAATAGCAGAATGAAGGGCAAGCTTCATGGTGTATTTCATGTATTAACAAAATGTCACTGATGCATTAAGTCTTTGGAGGGATAAGCTAAGGGTTAAAATGATTTATATTTGCTAATTGGTTTTCCCTAATTGTACAAATGCAATTAAGTTTAACTGACGCACATATAAATATGTTGCAAATCTTGATGTAGAATGACTTCCTGGAAAGGCTTTTGAGCAGAGGTACCAGGAAACATCAGTAAAAGATATTTTATTCTACCTGGACTGTGTTCGTTTTTTCAGCATTTTGATGTGGGTTTGCAATGTCAAGACACAGGTATGAGATTCAAACTGCTGTATCCAGCTGTCTTCAAGGTATTCTTCCCTGGAGAAACAAAATAATTTTTGAAGTATATGCTAAGGAGCTGTGAAACTCTGCTTGTTGTTCTTCTGGTAATAAAGACCACATAAAGACTGCACCTGTGAAACCTTTTCCACCGTTTCAATGGAAAATGCTGGAGAGATGGAAGGAAGCAAGAGAGGTGACTAGAAGAACTGGGAGTACACTGGAAATGAAAAAGAGGCAGGGGTTAGGAGATGAAGATGAACAGTAATAAAACCAGTAACAATGTGGGATTACAATGCAATAAGTATACATGTGAAATATGACAGAACAAGAAAATCTGGAACTATTAGACTTTTTCAGAATTGTTGGACTTGTGGAGGACTCTAAAGTATATGCCCAACTTCATGTCATTAGTGTTTGAAAAATGCTTTGGGAAAAGGAAGATAGGGGAGAAAGTTAACTGTAAGAAAATAAAACATTTTTTCTTAATAGTATGATTTTTGGGGTGTATGGCTTTCTTTGCATTCTATAAAATAACGTTTTCTCAGTTACTTTTAAGTGTGATGGGGATTGTAAATAGCTGTTGCTGCCCCCCCCCTTCTTTCTCACTTCTCTCTTTTTATTCAGTTTTAAGAAACATAGGCACTGCAATGTAAAAAAAAAAGCATGGTTAAAAGAGCATGACAAAAGAAAAATTAATGTGCTTTTTCTCATTCTTGCATGGGGGAATGACTGGATTAAGGTCCTTAGATTGATTTAGTAACAAGTTTTAAGAGAAAGCAAGTAACTAAAAAAGAATATTGACTATTATGAAGCTTTTTTGTAGCAAATGAATGTATGCTTTGTAGTAAATCTGTAATTGACTCGTATCTTCATATAAATGATCTGATAAAGAGAAATGGCTGTCTGGTTCTCATGTCTCCATGAAGACAACCTGATAAAAGAGAAATTGGTTACAATCTGGCGGAGAGTGACTGGCTGAGGATAAAAAGAAACGAGAAAGTGGCAAGGAGAGAAGGTTCTCTGAGAGCATTCAAGGTTTTTCCCAGCTGGTAGAGCTATAAAGATAAGACAAAACCAGTTAGCACTTAGTAGAAGCATAGGCTGCACCATGCGTCTTAGCATGGATAACCTTTCTTTTAGGTTAAAGCAAGCTGACAAGTGTGGCTGTCAGTTTGGGACATTTGTTCCTATTAGGAGGTTAAAACTTCAATATCTGAAGATGTACACAGTTTTGTATACATAGTTTTTAAATAGATTTTAGGGGGTATTTTTGAGGGCTTTCAATAAAACAAAATGTTTTGTAAGCTGTGACATAGGCTCAAATGGGTATGACAAGAAATAACTATATACAAGTTTAACCTGCCAAACACTGTATGTGTGTAATACAAAAGCTGGAACTAGACATTTAACAAAAAAGGTGTATAAAGAAAAGGTGGGAATAACAACGTTTTTAATACAATGAGAAAACCTACAATTTTCTGCTGTACCAGGAAAACTGGAAGGAAAAGACTTTATTTTTATGATAAATAGACAATCAAATGAACTGGTATTCCACAGCTGGCTTTATTAATTGAAAGGTCACAGTGTACACGCTCCAATCCTGGTCACAAGAAAGCAGCAAAGACCTGTACCCATAAAGATGCAAGCATGCCAGCAGAAAAAAAATGATCCTGACAAAACTGTGACAGAAGGGCAAAGTATTACAAATTGGAGAAAGTAAAGTGTTTGTAGAAAATTATTACTCAGGCAGAAGACAATGTATCCCAGCAATCAGTGAAAGTAGACAGGCAGGTATGAGATTCAAGTTGATGTATCCAGCTGTCTTCAGAATATTTGTTCCTAGAGAATCAAAGACATTTTTGAAGCAGAGCACGCTAAGAAGGAAATACTAAAGTCTGTGCAACAAAAAAGTGAGCCATCAAACAGAAGGGGACTCGCTTCTCATTCTTCTGACAACAAAGCTCATAGAGAGACTTTGCCAATGAAATCTTTTCTAATGTTCCAAAGGAAAAAGCTTGAGATAGAAAAAAGTACAGGAACTGACAAGAACAATCTGAAGTACACTGGACTTGACCAAAATCTGGTGTTGGAAGATGGAGATGAAAAGGAAGAAAGCTATCAACACTGACATTAGTGATGTTTTATAATCTCACATTTATTCAATCACATTTGTGAAATATGCCTTTACAAGAAAAAGTGGCTGAGAAAAACTGGACTTTGTAGACTTTGCTAAACTTGTGGGTGGACTGAAAAAATATCACCCACTTCTTGTCATTAATGTTTAGAAGGACACTAAAAAAGAAAAAAACAATAAATCTTAAATGTATTTGTACAAAACAGTTCATGATACAAACTATTTTATTTAGTGCAGCAGATTTTTTTTAACATGTAGTCAGGGTATAAAATGAGGGGTGATGGTGAATCTTTTCAGTGACTGTTGTATGTAATAAAGAATTAAAGTAAACAAGTGCTTTCTTTAGTTTTAAGAAATGTAAGCATTACAATGTAACAAGAAAATAAAGGGTGGGCAAATAGCATGTTTAAGTTAATATGCTGTAATCTTGGGCTGCTGGGGTACGGGATGGAATACAAAAGTGCACTGTTTATAACACATGTAGATGAGATGTGTTCTCTTACTTTTGCATAGGTGAATGTCTGTATTAATGCCCTTGCCTTTCTGTGTAAGCAAATGGGCTTGAAAAATAAGAAAATGTGGTAATGCAATGAAAAAGGCCGAATCCCTTGCATATGCAATGATAACTTTTTTTTGGTGGTGTTTTTTTTCTTTAGCAAATTATTGTTCAAAGTGAGTTGAGAAGTTTGCAGCTGAGGGCAGTAAAAAATAAAGTTTGAAATTACTGGAAGGAAGTGAATAAAGTTTGAAATTACTGGAGAAGAATAAGAGATAGCTGTGTGTGTGTGTGTGTGTGTGTGTGTGTGTGTGTGTGTATATATATATATATATATATATATATATATATATATACACACACACATACATATATATATATATATATATATATATATATATATATAGTAGCCTAAATACTATACTTCAATGCATTTACTAAAATAGGATATAATTTAGTGTTATTTAAAGACAGCCAATGCACTTTTTGTTAAGTCTAAAAGTTAAAGTTTTCTGAAAACATGCTTGCTGTCTTTTCACATCTGGGAAGTGAATAGAGATAAGCAAAAAAGACAGTAATCGGTGTAAGTGGAAGCACAGGTTATAACACGCCTTTTAACATGGACAACCTTAAATTTACGTTGGGTAATGCCTGGGGGTACAGCTGTTGATTTAGGACACTTGTTCCTATAAGGAGGTTTATGCTTCATTATTTTAATATATATACAGTTTTTCTGTTTTAAGTTAATACATTTTAGGGGTGTTCTGGGTGGTTGGTTTTTTGTTTGAGTGTTTTCATTAAAACAAAAAGCCTTGAAAAATGTGACATATGTTCAAACAAAATGACAAGAAACAACAGTTTAAAAGATCAACATTGGCAAACATGTATAACAGGTAGGAATAATGACTTCTTATCATAACGGCTACACTACCCATATTATTTGAGAATGTAAATTGCCTCACAGATGTTGCCAAAAATGTAGAGCAATGAATTAAATTAAGAAATGCAGAGTGCAAAGAGCAATGCTACAGGAGTCACATTAGGAAAGAAGGAGCATGTGAATTTGATAAAGAAAGGATTTAAGGCTGGATAATCAGTAGAATATCAGGACAAAGGGAAAGGAAAATACTTACGTAATTGCTACAGGAGATCTAATAATAACAGAAGAGGGGGGCAGTTAATAATCGTAGATTTGTGGTAGTAAGGGGTTACTAGCAAGGAAGAGGAGTACACTGGCATATACTTATATTCCATCTAAAACTGCTAGTATGGAGCTTAAGAAATTTGGGAAAAAATAATCATCTTTAGCAGGGAGTATTTCTTGCAGGTGGGGATGGAACTCGATTCCAACAGTAAGGCTGCATCTGGGGAACTAGAAGGGAAAGTATAACAATGGAGGGTAGATTTCTGAAAAAAAAACATGAAAATGTAATTCAAAGCCTCAACGCCATGCTTCTCAACCTCTTAGAGAAAGAAATCTAGAGAAAAACAAAAACAACGAAGGGCAAAGGCCTAAAATCAGACAGATTTTAATTATTTCAGTTATACACTTAGAAAGTTACTAGAATAGATATTGTATTAGCATGCATTTTCTGAAAGATAAAAGTCAGAAACTCATTTTTAAATGTCTCTCATTAGTGATTCCAAATTATTTGTCAGGAAAACCACAAACTGGCAACAGAACACAAATATGAGGCGAAATTCTGCAAAAATCAAGCCAGTTGAAAGGTATTCTCAACACACACCCAATAACTATTTTCACCATTAAAAAATAAGACAAAAATGCAGAGTAATGAAGTAAAAAAAGGCACTGGCACTTTCCCACCTACCTGTTAAAAATACAGCAGTTTAAGGAATGGGTAGTGGAAATTATTTGAGAGTTATTAGGGAAGATTCAAATTTCTTCAGAAGATGTAGCTAGTGAATGGGATAAAAATGAAAGTGGAGATAATTTAGAGGGGCTGTCAAAGGTTAAAGTACTGCAGAATTAAAGGAACCTCAAAGAACAAGAACAGGCGCAAGTGCAGAGGTCCAAGGAGAAAATAAGGGAGTATCTGGATAATATGCATGAGTTTAGAAACATTGCTGTTAAGCAACTTTTTTTTTTGATAAATATTCTAGAGCTGAAAAAAATTAGCACAATAACTTAGGCAACAGAAAGTAGAAAGGTTTGTTGCCAAACTTGGGGAGCCTATAAAAAGAAAAACAACCAGAGATCCTGTAGAGGTATTATAGAGATTTTCAGACAATTTAGGAAAATTTATAGAAGGCAGTGAAATGTGGAAATCAAGAAAGAGCACAAATGGAAATATTTATGGAACACTTACGTATGCCAAGGTTAAGATGTTGATGAGGCTCAACAAGATAGATCGAGAACAGATACAAATGGTGACATAAAACCAATCTGCAGGAAAGTCTCCCAAGAACACAGGGTATTCCTGTGAAAGTTTGGAAGTTAGTGGAGAGGAAAGTGATAAAGATCTGGAAGATTTTGATTAACAGCATTTTAAAAGGAGAGGAAGCACCAACATCCTGGAAGAAAGTTGTGATGGCTGCAATACCTAAAGATGGTAAAGACCCATCAGACCTAGCTTCACGTAGACACTGTGATTTTGAGTATGGCAATGGAAGCATTGCATTCCCTGATACAATAGCAAAATTAAGTAGGAGCATATATGAGGGACTGGCAACAAAAATTAAAGTGGAAGGATCCTCTCTGATAACTTGAGTCTGAACAGAGGAACCAGGCAGGGGTGTCTTCTTTCTTGTGCGTTATTTGCTTTACATTTAGATCAACTGGCAAAGAAAATAAGGGACCCAGAAATTAGAGGATATAATCATGAAAAGTTGGCTTTATATGCACACAACATTTAGTTCATGATAAAACCAGAAAATTATATCTCGGTGTTGTGGAACATTTTGAGACTGAAGACTGTTTCAAGTCTCAGTCAAAAACGAAAAACAGTACACATCCACAAAAGGTAGTATGGTTCGGTACCAATAAAGGCTGTCTTCCAAATACCATAAACCAAGAGTTCATTCCACAAAAATCAGCTCACAATTCCACAAGTTGAATACTATTTATTGGACAAATAGACAAAAACAGACTTAGCGCTTTCGTCTCCACACTGGAGACCTCATCAGAATCAATTAAAAGCACCTCTCCCGTTCCTTATATACATCCATTTTAAAAGTAATTAAACAATTAGGTAGTAATTACATGCTTAAAGGCAGTTGGAGTCAGATAGAGCCAATACAGTGCTGAAAGCTAGTCAAATTAATTTGTCAACACAGTCTACTATCTATAAGGTTATATAAAAACTTTTTTTTAAACTTTGTATGATGTTATTAAACACTTGTATTTTTTATTTTTCATTTTTATATATGTTACACTTTAAAAGCGAAGTAATATCATTTTAAATACACATTGAAGTATAGGTTTTGGTGTATCATGTGTAGACAAATTTTACAGGGAGGTTATATACATATATATATATTTAATTTTTTATTTTTTTTATTTTATATAACCTTATAGATAGTAGACTGTGTTGACAAATAAATGTGACTAGCTTTCAGCACTGTATTGGCTCTGACTCCAACTGCCTTTAAGCATGTAATTACTACCTAATTGTTTAATTACTTTCAAAATGGATGTATATAAGGAACGGGAGAGGTGCTTTTAATTGATTCTGATGAGGTTTCCAGAAGTGGAGACGAAAGCGCTAAGTCTGTTTTTGTCTATTTGTCCAATAAATAGTATTCAACTTGTGGAATTGTGAGCTGATTTTTGTGGAACGAACTCTTGGTTTATGGTATGTGAAAGACAGCCTTTACTGGTACCGAACTGTACTACCTTTTGTGGATGTGTACTGTTTCAAGTCTTTTAACTCATTATAGCTCAGGGACACCTCCAGGTGCTTCTGCAAATACATCCTTCTCACTTCTCTAGGCTTCAAGTACCGATTGTTCACATTTGCATCAATAATTTCAAAACCATACTACATGTAATGTACTGAAAGATTTCATCTTAAAGCTTATACAATGGCAAACACAACTGCATTGATGTTTGACCTCTGTGCAGTGCAGGTAAAAAGATATTGTTATGAAGTTCATGTTTTTCTAAATATCTCAACAAAACCAGTAGCACAGACAAAACTGCTTTGCCTCGTATGAAAGCTCTCAGCTGTATAAATAAAATTCTGCTGACAGTTTGTGTGTAACTCGAGTAGTACCTGAGATATTGTAAGTTATATACAAAATACTACAAGCATAATTAGTTAATATGTTTACTGTGATTTACAAAATTCTGTTTCAGACTGAGAACCTAAAGAATACTAGCACTATAGAAATAGTTTGTGCTGAAGAATTTGACATTTACACTTTTTTAGCAGCCTGTATGAGTCCAGAGATATGAGGATTTGTTTGAAATGTAAAGACATAACTTTATTCTTTCAAAATCCTTAAGCTTTGCCCATTGAAAGTTACAGCGTAGACTTCCAGAGTTCCACTGGATGAATGAGTTAAAGATACAAAATTAATAAAGACAAAACAAAGGGTACAGCTATAAACTATGTACCCACACATTAATTTTTTCACCACTATTCATATTTCTTGGGACACAATAAAATGAAGTCTCTGGGAATATGGATTAAAAAGCTTATGTTATGACAGCCAAGGATATGTAGAAAGAGACTAAACAAAAGATAATACAAACACTGAGAAACTGGAAACTCACGTTTACAGATCGCAAGATACAAGCAGTAAAAATGTTCTTGGCCCCTTTAGTTTTATATATAGATCAGGCATATTTTTATCAACCAGATGAGAAGTTATGGACAATAATTATGTAAATGAGCTCAACTCTTTATAAACACAAGCAGAAAGTTAAGTGGAAAAGGATGATGATGATGATGAAACGGGAGAAATTCAAGAATAAGGAGAGTGTGAGACTTTGGATGCAGATCCTTACGGAGAATGACAACAGCCATGCAGAACATTAGGGGTCAGAATGGAGAAGCGACTCAGCAAGCAAAGGAGAGCAGTACTGCTGAAACTGAATTCATCCTCAAGTCTTGGTGAGTACCTTCACCAGGTGGACCCTATTTTTCACAAACTCTCACCAAGATGACAACTGATATATAGATTCTATTTTATATAGCACATATCATAAGTAGGTCAAAAAATAAAAAAGTTATCCTGGGTCTTGTGCACCCAGCTATAAAACTGCCAAATCCTGGTAGGCTTACTAGTGCCAGGACTTGAAAAAAAGACAGTGCAGAATCCCAAAATACAGAAACATTCCCTACAATGGGGCTAGGCCAGGCTCAGGGGGAGAATGACCCCCTGTTGTAGAAAGAAGTAGCAGTCCACAAAAATCACAAAAACTGATAGGCCAAAGAAGACCCATAAAGACGAGAGTGGGCTACTGAGGATAAGAAAGAAATTATGTATTGTTATTATTATGCAAAAAGCCCAGAATATCCAGATACAAGATATACAAAAAGGTTAAGAGAAAAATCAGTGGAAAAATACTTCCACAAGAAAAACTGTCAGAAGTCTCAAATAAAAATTTGTGTTCATTAATACAACAGATTTGTGAAAAAAACATTATACAGACCAAGAAACTTTGATCCGTTTGGAAAAAGAAGCATCTGAGGAAGTACAAAAATATAAACAACAAAACCCATAGATTTTTGAAAAGTATAAAAAATATATGGGCATTGGACATGGGAAAGAAAGACAGATTTGATATGGTGCAATACTTATGCAAAGTTGAAAGCCAAATTAATCAATACAAAAAGGCAGCCCCAAAGATATTTGAAGAGAAATACAGGCAAAGGCATCCAGATATGGAAAATTTCACAATAAAAAAATATCACAAACAGGGGATGTAGAAAAGAAGATTGGTAAAGCAGAAGTTAAAAAAATAGAAGCTGAAGTTATTGAATGCCTGCAAAGTGAAGGATTTGATGCAGAAGGCCTAACACAGGCTATATCACAGCATGATGGAACGAGTTCCCAAAGTAAGGGGAAACAGGAAGATCAGTAGACATCCGAAGAAAAACTATGGACATAGGAAAGAAAAAGAGAACTAATATGGTGTAATATATTTATGCAAAGGAGAAAACAAAACTAATCAATACAAAAAGAGCAGCACCAAAGATATTTGAAGAGAAATACAAGCAAACAAATCCGGATATGGAAAACTATACAGTACAAAAAATAAGAAAACGAAGATGAAATCAGAAAAGATTAGTAATGGAGAAGTTAAAGAAATAGAAAATGAAGTTATGGAGTACCTGCGAAGTGAAAGATTCAATGTAGTAAATCTAACTTAGAAAGCACCACAGAAGGATAGAGCAACAGACGTCCAAACTAAGGAGAAACTAGTAGAATGGGAAGCAACCGGTCAGTTGACATATGAAGATATTTTTGAACCTTCCATAGGAAACCAGTATAAACGTTCACTTGAAGCTGGACAGCAGGGAAGCAGCAGGAAACTGTGGCTACTCAGGAGCAATCCATGTTGAGGAGTGATAGGCCAGTGAGTCCCCATATGACAAAGCAACGGACGACGCAGGATGAAATTGAAGAGAATGTGTCACAGGAAAAAGCTACAGAATGTTCTACAGAATGCCCGCAGGAAACGGAGAACAAAAAATGTGCCCTCAGTTTAGAAGAAAATGAGCTAAGAGACGAGTTGCTTGATTTAATAGAGCTAGACATATTGAGATCAATGTAAGAAATAAACTGAAGAAGATCAATAAAACCCAAAAAGTCAGACGTTTGATAAAACAAATAAACACAATAATTAGGACTGTCCACAGAGATCCGTGTGATATAACAGGATACATTACTGTGCAGCTAAATTAATAACAGATAAAATTCTACCAAAAGAATACAGGGTAGTAAGGGAAAGGAAGGGGAGAAATTGAATACCATCATGGAAGTATCGACTAGAGAAAACTATAAAGCAGTTAAGACAAGAAGTGTCACTGTTAGAGGAGTATAGAAGAGGGAACAGATCAACAAAAATAGAAAGATAAATGTGTAAGAGCAATGTGCAGTATTATAAAGGGTCTGTATTAGAACATCGAAGTTTCACAACGTTGAATGTTCTAATATCGACCCCTATTCAGCGAACGCTGAAAACATCGAACAGGCAGAACAGCAAATTTTTTCCTAGGGAAAAAATTTGCTGTTCCGAAACACATACACACAACACAAGCACACCAAACAAACAGCAATTCACACACATACACCTAAAATCTTACATCTAACCCTACACTAAACTGTACATACAGCACTATCTAGCCACTTACCTTAACCCAAACCATAACCCTAAGGTCTGTCACTATCGCACACTCACCTCACCCGCGCCCTAACCCTAACTCACCTACCCGCCCTAACAGTCACGTCCACACAATTGCACACTTACCTGAACCCGACCTGTAACTTTCCACCAGTGTGCTGAAAATAGCGAAGTGACAGAAATGGCCAACCGAATTCTTTCCCTAGGAAAAAATTTGGTTTTCTGTAGCTTCGCTATTTTCAGTGTTCGCTGAACAGGGGTAGATATTAGAATATTCAAAATTGTGAAACTTCGATGTTCTAATACAGACCCATTATAAAGGATCACATCTATCATACACTATCGCAAGTAACAAAATAAAATCTCAGCACAGGCAGAAAAACTAAGACACACAGATAAATACAAAGGAAAAGTACATAACAAGCAATTTACGGAGGACCCCAAAAAGTTTTAGATAGAACTGGGAAACAAGGTAAAAGGAATTGAAAGATCAGCCAAAAATAGAAGAAATAGAAATATTCTGGAGAAGTATTTATGAAGATGCTGTGGAACATAAAGATGCTAAATGGATAAAAGAAGTAAAAGGTAAAAGTAAAAGAAAGTATAAGATGCTCAAAGGTACAGAATATGAAACTGGATGAAGTAACAGCCAGAAAGATTAAAACAAAGTTAAGAAAAGCCTCCAATTGGAAAACACCAGGCCGAGATGCAGTCCTCAACTTCTGATTGAAAGAATTAACATATTTGCACGGAGATTTAATCATTAGAAAGAACTATTTAAAAGCGCACCCTGAACAAACACCAAACTAGCTAACAGGAAAAACAATGCTCCTACTTAAGAGTAAACTTGCAAGCTACCCTAAAAATTATAGACCAATAACTTGCCTTCCGACTACATACAAACTATACACTGGAATTGACACTGGAAGAGTTTAGTCATTTAAATGAAAACTCTATCATGGCAATAGAACAAAAGGCCAACAAAAGAAAGACATATGGAACAAAGAACCATCTGTTGCTAAATAAAGTCATAATGGAGAACTGTAAAAAGGGAAAGAATCTAAGTATAGCATGGATTGACTACAAAAGCATTTGACAGCATCCCACATTCATGGATAAAAGAGTGCTTAAAATGTATAAGATATATCCTACACTGATTAACTACATTACACTGACCATGAAAAAGTGGCAGACCACTTTGCAATTAAGCCGTGATAAAGGACACATTATTATTCCAGGGATAAAAATTGAAATGGGGATATTCCAGGGTGCCTCCCTGTCACCTCTGCTATTCATAGGTTGGTACTAGGCTATCAGCCCTAGGGCCTATACAAGCCTAGCCATAACAATTCCCTGGCTATTTCTTCCCACACTGGAAGCCTTTAAGCTGTCTACTTTAACACATTAGACCATGGCTATAATTTGGCTCCTATAAGCAACAAAGTGTAAAGATTTTTCATCTTCTCTGTCGATAATTTAAAACTATACAGCTCATCACATGAGGAAATGAAAGCACAACTGCACGTAGTCAAAACTTTTTCAGATGATATAAGAATGTCATTTGGTCTTGATAAGTGTGCAAAAGCAACCTTTAAAGCAAGAAAACTGCAGCACCAAGAAAACATCCGTTTGGAACAAGAATGTGATATAAAAGATTGAGAAAGAGGGAATGTATAAATATTTGGGAATTAATGAAGGATCAACAATAAAACATGAACAAATGCAAATAAAACTTAGTAAGGAATATTTTAGAAGACTTAAATTAATCCTGAAAACAACGTTGACAGACATCTAGGAACAAAATTCAAGCTATAAACCAATTTGCACTTCCTGTCCTAACTTACAGTTTTTGAGTGATTGACTGGCCCCAAAACATGTTGGAAAGATTAGACAGGAAAACAAGAAGGATGCTTCATGCTCACCAAAGGATTTACAAAAGTAAGTGTATACCAAGATTATATATTCCCCCATTCTGAAGGAGGTATGGGCCTACTTGAAATTGATTATGTGTACAGAAAGTACAGTTGTGTACACTTACCATAAATGTAGATGTTCGAGTGTATTCACTGTTGCAGTCATCACATTTGGGTTATCCCTGCCAGGGTAGCCCTCGGCCGGCCCAAATACCAGAGACTTTGTATTTCTGCGTCGGTTGCTGTCACTTGAGGACTGACGTCAGGTCATCAGTAGTATAAAGTAAGGCAGCCGACACTATTACATCAGTTTTTCTTGCCCTAACCTGTCAGGAGCCTCCAAGTAGGAGGCCAGGTTCTGGTGGAAGAACCCCACCAGTGGAAAATAAATACCAATACGTCCCTTATAAGGAAAGGAGAACAACAAGTTAGAATGGTAATAAAAGGAGAAAGAGAAGAAAGGGGGATGGAGGGAGGGAAACCAGGACTGCAACAGTGAATACACTTGAACATCTACATTTATGGTAAGTGTACACAACTGTACTATGTTCTTCATGCTTCACTGTTGCAGTCATCACATTTGTGTTGATTCCCAAAGCTGAGGAAAAGGGCTGAGGCAGTCAAGGAAACCAGGGGCTGGCTAGGATGCCCTGCAAAACTGCAGAGGCAAACCCTGCCCTGGATTTGGAGAAGAGAGGCAGGTGGTAATGCTTGGTAAAAGTGTGAACAGATGTCCAGATGGCAGCCTCCAGGATGTCCCTGGTGGGTACTCCTATGAGGAAAGCTGTATGGGTGGAGGAGTTGTGTCCTGACAAAGTAACAACAGCTGAATCAAATATCCAATAAGAAACACCACAGTTGAGCAAAAAACCTTTTGTATAAGACAAAGCTTTCAGGTTAAACACCCTTTCTCAATGCTGACAATGTCATGCGTACAATGTCATAAAATATCAGTTGTGTCCTGACCCAATTGGAGGGAGGCTGTTTGTAGTAGAAATGGATGCAGTGTGCTATCCATTTGGAAATGGTTTGTTCGGCGATGACTTTGCCTTCTGCCCCTGCAGCAAAGCTAACCAGCAATTGATCAGACTTTCTGAAGGATTTAGTCCTGTCTAGATAGAATCTGAGCTGTCTGTGCACATCTAGAGAGTGAAGAATCCTTTCCCCCTTGCTCTGGGGATGAGGAAAAAAGGTGGGCAAATGACTGGATTGGTTGAGAGCCACACTGGACACCACCTTGGGAATGAAGGATGGGTTAGTTCTGAGGGATACCCTGTCTGCATGGAAGATGATGAAGGGTTCCACAGCCATGAGTGCTTGCAGCTCACAGACTCTTCTGGCTAAAGTGATGGCCAGAAGGAATGCTGTCTTCCAGGAGAGAAACTTTAGCTCTGCAGAAGCAGCTGGTTCGAAAGGGGGAAGGGTGAACTTTTCCAATACAAAGTTAAGGTCCCAAGCTGGTGTTGGTGCCCTTCTGGGGTGGCTTCATGTTGCTAGCCCCTCTTAGGAACGGTTTGATCAAAGGGTGTGAGAAAATGGGGCTGCTCGGTGGGAAAATGAGCAGAAATAGCAGAGGCATGATTTTTTTATAGAGGAGAAAGAGAGGCCACTGTGTAGTAGGTTAGCTAAGTAATCTAGGATGAGAGGGAGGGAGGGAGGGCTGTGCCATATTGGCTCCCTTAGCCTGGATCCAGGTGTAGAACCTTTTCCATTTATCAGCATAAGACTTTCTGGTGCTAGGGATGTCTGGCCTCACGGATAACATCCAGAACCTGTTTAATGAGGTTGGCAGATTGGATCGGGGTTAGGGAATAAGCCAAACTGCCAAATTGAGTGTCTGCAATTGGGGATGCATGAATTCCCCTTCCCTCTGGATAAGGAGGTTTGGAATCCGAGGAAGATGCCAAGGAGGTAGCCGGGAAAGGCTGCGCAGCAAGGGGTACCAGTGCTGCCGGGACCAGTCTGAAGCTATAGGAATGGTCCTTGGTTTTTCCTCCCTTATTTTGAGCAGTACCTTGGGGATGAGAGGTAGGGGAGGAAAGGCATAGACCAATAGACTGACCCAGGGAAGGACAGGGCATCCACTTTCCAAGCCATGCAGTGCATCTCCCTGGTGCAGATTTTGCTGTGCTGATGAGGTTGACTTTCGGGGTTCCCCATTTCTGAGTTATTAGGGTGAAGGTACTTCTGTTGAGTTGCCACTCGTGTGGGTTCAGAAGATTTCTGATTAATTGGTCTGAGAGAGTTGAGAGAGCCTGGTAGGAATTGTGCTAACAGGTATAGATGCATGGTAGATGCTGTGTGCCAAAGGGTCATGGCCAGCCTGTATAGAGGGTAGGAGTGAGTCCCTCGCTGCTTGTTGATGTACCACATCACAGTGGTGTTGTCTGTTTTGATCAGGAGTGCCCCTGGAGAGAGAAGGGGCATGAAAGCTATCACGGTATGCTGCACAGCCATCATCTCTTTTTGACTGATGTGCAGAGGGAATTGCTGTGGGCTCCGTTGGCCCTGTATGCACTTGCCGTCCAAGTGTGCACCCCAAACGTAGTCTGGTGCATCTGTGGTGAGGGTATGGGTGGCCAAACGTGGGGAGAAAGGAATTCCCTTGTTGTGGGAGCATGCTGTCGCCCACCAACGAAAATCTTTTCTGAGGCAAGGAATTATAGGTAGAAAAGTTTCCAGGTCTTGAGAGTATTGACACCAAAGGCTCTTTAGGTACCACTGAAGTTTCCTCATATGCAGTCTGGCATATGAGCTTGCAGATAGCTGGGGCCTGGTGGTTAGTTGAGAGAAGTAGGCTGTCAGGAAAATTTGTTTCTCTGGAGTAAGGCATGCCATCTGGGATGCTGTGTCCAGACTTGCTCCCAGGAAGATTATCCTTTGGGTGTGCACCTGTTTGAATTTCTTTTCATTGACTGTGTACTCTACGGAGGTTAGGAGGGTCTTTACAAAGGCCAGGTGCTTGAGCAGCTTTTCCTAGCTGTCTGCCTGAATAAGGCAGCCATCTAGGTATGGGTAAATATGAATATTTCTTTGTCTGCAAAAGGCAATGGCTGGAGCCAGACATTTTGTGAAAACTCTGGGAGAAGTAGATAAGCCAAAGGGAAGCGCATAGTACTGAAAGTGTTGAGATCCTGTCCTGAAGCAGAGATATTTCCTGCTTGATTCCCTGATAGGAATGTGGAGGTAAGCCTCTTTTAGATCCAGGGGGCTAGCCATGCATCCTTGGAGACCATGGGTGGCAGCTGGTGGAGGGTGAGCATTTTGAATTTTGGAATCACCAGGAAGGTGTTTAGAATGGATAGATCGAGGATGGGATGCCAGGTGCCCTCTTTTCTGGGCACCAGAAAAAAGTCTGGAATAGAAACCTTGGCCTATCTGTTCTGCAGGAACATGCTCTACTGCCTTCATAGAGAGCAGGGTAAGTATTTGCTGATTTGGTGGCAGATCTGGGAACCCTTCTGGGGTTGGAAGGGTGTGGAAGGAAAATTTGTATCCCTGAGACACAATGTTCAGAACTCAATGGTCCTTGGTAATGGTGGCCCAGGTGCTTGAATGAAAGGAGAGTTTTCCTCCTACGGATAAGTGACAGTGGGCAGAGGGAGGGGTGGAGGAGGTGAGTCATTCTGAGTTCTTACCATAAGGGGGTGGCTTAGAGCTCCCTGGTTTTGAAGTGGAGGTAGTGCACTGCTTAGATCTCTGCATTCCCTGGGGCTGCTTCCATGGGGCCTAGGCTGGGCCGGTTTACTGGGAGTAGGAAAGGACCAGTGTTTGGAGGGACAATGCCTGTTGAACCTAGGGGGCTGGACCTGCAAGAAATCATTAACTGCTTGCATAGCTTTTGCTTTTTTCCCCGTTTTTAAGACCTCTTCTGCCTTAGTGCCAAATAAGTTATCTTTGTGCAAGGGGGCATCGAACAATTTAGATTTGACATGGTCTGGCAGGGGCTGTTCCTTAAGCCATGCATGCATTCTGATGACAGATCCAGTGACTGCTGCCCCGCAAGAAGCTTCTAGGGCATCAAAACTACAGTGCAAGGTATGTTTAGTTACTTGACTGGCAGAATGCATTAACTCTTGTAAATCTTTAGATTCTGCTCAAGCAGGAAAGGAAGACAATTTTTGTTTAAGTAGTTCCAAGGTATGTTGCTGAAATTTCAGCATATGGCTCTGACAATTTAGTGCCCTGATAGCAAGAGTAGCTGAGGTGTATACATTTTTACCCTATCTGTCCAATGCTCAAGAATCCCTGTCTGAGGGGGTGGGATTATTAGCAGAGGTTGCTTTAATCCATTTTGGCCCTTGAGAAATGGCCTCTGGGTCAGCTGGAGGATTTTTAAAAAGATATTGAGTCAGGGACTCTATAGTACCCGTCTGGTTTTCTGGGAGCAGGAGGAAGGGCGTAAGGAGTCAAAGCTGGATTTGAGGAAAACATCTGCCACAACATCTAGGACTAGAGGGATGGCCAAGGGTCTGTGTTGTGGAAGATCTAGGAATTCCCTGAGTCTTTTATTAGATTGAGGGTGGTCCTGACTCTCCCATTGGAAATTCTCCCTTAAAGTATGCAGGGTTTCCCTAAAGGAGAAATCCTCTGGGGGAGAGGCTGAAGGAATGGAATCCACTGCACCAGAATCCTCATAAGTGGAGAGGGGTTGTATGTCTTCATATTCAGATGCATCTGACTCTTGTTCAGACAAAACTACAGGAGACGGACCTCTTTTCCTTTTGGAGAGGGTAGCTTGGCTTCCCCTGATCAGCATAAGGTCTTCCTCCATTTTAAGCATTTGAGACTGAGGCAAGGTAGTAGGCGCCTGAGAGTGGGTCATTGGTTTCCTGGGTGTGGTTAGTAGCCTAGGCCTAAGAAACTCGGTAGTTTTAGAAAGAATGATAGTCGCGAAAGAAGACGTCAGTTTGTGTCGAGATTCGGTAGTGCGAAGGACTTCCTCGGATGCCGGTGCCTGCTCAGCGGCTTTGGACCCATCCAAGGTAGAGATAACCACAGGATCCTTAGTCGAAGAAGAGTTTTGCAGTATACTGGACTCCAAAAGGGTCTTAGTAGCAGCATGCGAATCAACAGAAGCAGGCATCAGGGGCTGCAAAAGTGCCTCACTGAGTACTGTCGAACTGATGACCAGTTTAATGGAAGTGTCGTCGGTAGGTCTGGACCTGTGCGGTCTGTCTCTGTCTTTATCTTTATGTTTTCCCGGAAGATCTGCTATTGGATGGCTTACCGAAGCCATATCGGAATCCGAGGACTGTAAGCAAAAATATCTGGCTACAATAAGGGCCCGACGATGGACAGTTCTGGCATTGAACAAATCACAGAAGCGACAATGAGGGACGTCATGGTCTGGGCCCAAACAAGTGACGCAGTAAAAGTGGAAGTCTCGGTGTGGTATTTGCTTTCCACAGGCGAGACAATTATTAACTTTTTTTGACATTGGTTAGTGCAAGAAAAAAGGATCTCCAATGGGGTACTTAGCTTTGGAAGACTTTAACTTCAATTCGGTAGACGAAAACTCAGGTAGCGGCCGACCGGCACTCATGCAAACTGCTTCTGCTTCGGGCTCCACAGCAAGAAAGACTGATGTAATGGCATTGGCTGCCATACTTTATACTACTGACGACCTGACATCAGTCCTCAAACGACAACAACTGACGCAGAAACTAAGTCTCTGGTATTCGGGAAGGTCGAGGGCCACCCTGGCAGGGATAACCCAAATGTGATGACTGCAGCAGTGAAACACGAAGAATATCGGCAACTGTGGGACTGAATACATATTTGCTCACCTCACAGACCCAAATGTAGTGAAAGTTTTGAAACCATGAGAAGAATAATTCTAAGATGGATTTCCTTGCTTAGTCTGGCAGAAGCATACTGATATCAATCAGGAATGGAAATCAAACCAGAAGTAGATACAAAAAATCAGACAGTAACTGAATGTGCCAAAAAAAAAAAATGTAAGGTGAAGGATCAGATGAGAAGGCAAGAAAGATGGAAAATGCATAAATATAGTTACAAGTATAGAAAACTTTTGGAATAACCTCATGTTGATCAGGATTGAACGCAGGAATGGTTAAGGAGAGGCAAATTCAAACCAAAAGATGAAAGGTTAATATTGGTGGACTAAGGTGGCCCAAGATGGTGGTTTACAAAGGCCGTAGAACATGTGGCAGAAACAGAAAATGTAGGTTTTGTAAAACACAAATGGAAACAGTCACATACCTTGTTGCTCGCGGTGGCATACTAATGGCAGAAGGACTGTATACTGAAAGGCACAATAATGTGGCAAGACCGTTGCACTGGGGATTGTCCAAACATTATGGCAATGAAGTAGCTGAAAAACACTGGAAACATGAGCTACAAAGCATCACAGAAAATTAAGTCTACATCACATGGGATCACCCATTACCAACAGTTCAAAAGACAGATGTGAGAAAACCAGATACACTGGTCCATGAAAAGAAGACAAAAGAAGCACTGATCAATGCAATTGCTACACTTAGTGACTACAGTGTCATGCGTACAATGTCAAAAATATCAGGATTTGCAGGCAGAAACGACAGCAATGTGGAGGAAAGGTACTCAGACAGATCCAATAGCAGTAGGAGCAACAGGTCTTAAAAAAAAAAAAAAAGAATCTACAACTGTATTTAGATATGTTACCAATACATGTAACTCCATACGAATTGCAGGAGTCATTATTGGGCACATTACGAGTGCTGCAAAGAGCACTTCTGGCTAACATCAAAGATTGAAACAATACTAATTTCATGAACTTTTACTGTACTTTGACTTAAGATTGGGGTCCATTCCCATCAAGGTATTAGAACCCCAAAAGATTTGGAGAAATTAAAAGGGCAAAAACATAATATTCATAAGGTAGCACAAAGTATTCTAAGAATTAAGCCAACAGGAGAATAGAGAAAGTAGATTTTGCCATTTGGGATGACTGCAAGTAGGGGTACTGAAAATAGGCAATAGGTTGCTGGAATTTACTGGAGAAAACCTGGTTCTTTTGCCAGTTAATTGGGGCAAATTACGAGAGAAGGAAAGGTAACAGAATGGGAATATGCCACGAAGACATCTGGACTGCAAGCTAGGGACTGCCTTCCTTAACCGGGATTGATATCAAAGTATTAGCAAAGAGAAATGGATAGGGGAATCCTAACTGAAAAACCTGCTCTGGTAGAACTTTTACTTGAATCTAGAAGAGAAGCTGCTGTTTAAAAAAGGATATAGTTGGGCATAAAGAATAATGCACAATAACTACAGAAATCAATTGGATGAGGTTAAAAAAGACGAAGAGTAACTGGATAAACAAGTTACAAGGAAACAATGGGAGGACATATGTATGGCTCCCAAGTATGCAAGAAAGTATAAAAGATTTAGAATTTTGCTTCAAAGTGCTGCATAGCTATTTTTATACCCCAAGCAGACTCCAAATTTTTTTCCTCAGGTAAATTGCAAATGTTGGTGGTATGATAGAAAAGAACAAGGTATCTGGGAACATATGTTTAGGAAGTTTAATGAGTTGGCAGGCTTTAAGAATTCCCTAGAGTACTCTGTCAGAAACAGTGAGTGAGCAAATGAGCGTTAACTAAGGAATGAGTCTTTTAAGCTGGGACACAGGACACAGGGATCTGAATTGCTGAGACATAGTATGACTTTGTTAAATTTACTTCTGGTGGCTGTCAACAAAGCAATTAATGGAAAATGGAAAATCAGAGTTTAAGCCAACTGCATCTAAAGTGCCGAATACTGTTTACAGAGATAAAAGAACTGTAAGTGGGATCTTTAGAAAAGGGTAGGAGCAAATTACACAGAAATAAATGGAAACTGTAGGAACAATACATGCAGAATAATGTTCTGGAGGAAGAGTGATGTTTAAGGGAAGGCAGGAGTCAAGCAATTTGTGTGATGTTGGACTGATGACAGCAATACAAAAGAACATATGTGATGTATAACTTATGTAACTGGGAACATGTTAATATAGTTTCTTTTCTACAAATGTACATCTGCCTATGTCTTAAGTGATAAGTTAAAAAAAAGCTCAAGTGATGCCCTACTTAGTTCATTTTGCATAAAAATAATAATTATAAATCTTCTAATACTACAATTTAATCCAAATAATGTTTACATCTTATAGCAGAACAATTTTACTGCCTATACTTCAGAAAATGGCTTATTTTTCCAAAACGTGATAACTTTATCTCACCATTAACAATATTTAATTTTCTCTGGACCTGTTTATTTCATCCAGGAAACCTTGCATACATGTTGTTAACACCCTCGGACTTGAAAGTTTCAGCAAATTTCCACATCAGCACATTTAGGTGTGTACAGTTATTTTATAATCAGAATTTTTCATACGTAAACTGTAGAGCTCCACTACTGATTTATAAAGTAGATCATCTGATTAGGCGAAAAAATTTGACTTGTTTTCCACTTTCTCTGAACTGCCTGCCAAATCCTCATCCATTCTCCAACTAGTTTATATTAAGTCTTGTTTGGTTTCCGAAGTTTACCAAAGTAAAGGCCTTGACAAAAGTCAAAACTGAAAGTAACAACTTGCACACCCATGTTGGTCTTATGATTCTGTCAATGCAGTAACGCACCTCTGCACTGCGAAATCTTCCTGCAGTACAAGAAGGCTGGTTTATGTCTTTCGGACTCAAATGATGGATTACAATAAGGCAAAACAGGCCCACACCTCTAGGCCCATGGCTGCCCACAAAACATATTGTTCCCTGCTCTCCAATCTAAATTGCTTAAAAAAAAAAAAAAAAAACATTCAAGTATCACTGCTAGTACTCTGTTGAGAAACACTGATCAAGCTTAAGTTTCAACACAGTTTGTTGCCAAAGTATAAGGAATACTTGGAAGGGTGTATGAACGCTTTTTTTCTGCCTTTTAGCCTCTTCATTCATACCCGGCACAGGGACGTGCACTCCATATACCTTAAATGCCAGCTCTAGCTGGTGGGGGGGTCCACAACTGCCTCTACATTACTACGGTATTCATTTTTATTGCTGCCATCTGAGTTATTGAAGCATAATCATGGCATTAGCAAGGACGATCATGTTATCAGTAACTGCATTAAAAAAATAAAGGTGATCCTGCAGAAATTTGCAAGAATTGTCTGCCCATCACCTACAGACTGCCCAGATGTTTGAAATCACCATGTTATCATCAACTGGATAATGAAAGTGTTCACTTCTTGTAATAATTAGCTCTGTGTTTCAGAAGTATGTACTTTTCTGAACAGGAACATTTTCTGAATTGCTACTCAGAAATATTAAGTATCTTCATTCTTTTCCTGTTTGCTAGGTTTGGTTCCAGCTATCTGCCGGAAAACAAGATAATGCAATAAATGAATGTAGAGCATGTATACAGAAATTATTTTGTCTGTTTATTTTTTTGTGAAGCTAGTGGTACTGGCTGCTGGGCTGCAGCCTGCAAACCCCCCCCCCCATGAAAACAAAATTCTCAGAAGTCATAATTTTTTTAATATTTACTTATTTACCTGTTAACTTAAAAAGTCAACTTTCCTGTTTCAGGAATCGGAATGCCAAGCATGCTACTGTGTATACATGGAGTTACAATTTCAGTTATTTAAAAAAATTGGTTACACTGAAAAGATAGGTAGAAAGAATAAGGTGATTTCTGCATTTTGAGACCAAAAGAAAACACCACTTCACGGGAGGCCGGCTAGGTGTATGTACCAAACAGCAAAGCAGCAAGGAGCCATTTCCCATAAAGTGAAAGAACTGAATGCCTAGGCACAAGTGCTCTTTTTAATAGCAGTATGCATATGCCACTGCAAGTCAGCCAGTGTGTGTGTGTGTGTGTGTGTGTGTGTGTGTGTACATCCTAGATATAAAAAATGGCAGTATTATTTGTCTGTTTCCTGCTTGCTATGTTTGGATCCAAATCATATTTCTCAAGTGCCCAGAATTCTGAAAAATGTCTCTGATTTTGTCTCATAGTTTTGCCATGCCCCACAACCCCCCCATCCATGGTTTTATTTTCTGGTGAATCACTGTGGATCCAGTCAGTTAATAATGTTAGATATTATGTTTCATACTCCTTGTCATTCAAAAAATGCATGATAATGCAAAACCGGGTCTTGTATTACTTTTTTTTAATATTATTCTAAAGCACTTATAATGGTCCCTGATTTTGGGTTTTCCCCCCTCATTACTTTGCCTTTGTCTAGAATTCTTGTAAAAGAAGCTGAGTGGTAAATTTGCCTCTTCCTTGTAAAATTTGAGGTTTTCTGGCAAACTGCTATGAATTGTACTCACTAAATAATGACAAGCTTGTCAGCTTTAGACTTCATATCCTACAGAAAATGCTTGCTAGTGAAATGCTTGTCATTCTAGAAACTAAGTATATAACAGAAATATTTAAAAATAGTTCCAAATTTTGGGACTTATCTCCAATACTTGAGTTGACTTAAGAGGTTAACAGTAGCATGACAAGGATGGGGAGAAGGGGCAAATGACCAGTCAGAAGTATTAGGAGTGATCAAGAGTTAAATGTACTGCAATGCTGGTGCCAGAAAAAGCCAAAAGCTTTCTTTTTCTCCTCTTTAACAGAAGAGCTGAAGGAGGCTTGGGCATGGCTGCTGTAGGTAGGTAGCTAACTGAAAAACTAACAATCAGCTTTCGACACGTAATGCCAAATCCTCCCTTTTCTTTTGCTCTTCACTTAAAGAGCTGACAGGCTGTGATGTTTTATCGGGGACATGCACTGGGCACTAGATGAGTCAGCTACGACTCTTAGGTGCAATGAGTTAGACTATATGGTTATCACATAGTGAGCTCAAATACATTTCTAGGTCACTATGTAGTTGCTCATTCATCTGATTGCAAGCAAATATCACAGTTATGTAAGAATCTATAACTGATAGCCACGTTTGCTCATATGCTCACATTTGTGGATTTATACATATATGTGTATGAGTGTATGTGTGTGTATATACACATATACATACTTTGTTCCTACATTCCAGAGTAAAGAACAGAACTGACTATAATAAACAGAAGCACCACCATCATCATATGTACAACACGTACCATGGGTATGATCCTGGATTTCCTTGTTTTGTTGACTGCTGAGAGTGTGTTCATCATTTGGTTGTAAATAAAATGGACACAAAGAAGGCTAAGAGTTTAATGTTATGATTTACCTCTGAATACATTTTTAATTTATTTATTTTTTCCAGGCACATGGGTGTGAAATACACTATGCTGGGCTACACCAATGTTTGTCTGTTACTTAGTGCAGATAAGCAAGACAGTAAGCTACATTATGTAGAGCAGAGATTGATTCCCTCAGCCACCTTTGTATTCTGTGTGACTCTGATCAAGTCACATCTCCAGAGAGAATAAATACTAGCTGAACAGGTATATTAGTTGGTAACAGTAAAAGTATATAATCTAGTAATAAAGTATATAATACTCAATAGCAGCAAGCTACTCATTTTTCTTTGTTACATCTTACAGTGTCTTGGATTGAGGGATGCTGTGAATGTGAACATCAAGTTGAAAAACATTACTGATGCCATTATCTCAAAAAAGTGTACATCATTTTGGAGAATCTGTCTATAAATCAAAGAAAAGGTCAGTTATTTGATCAGTGTTAAAAGATGCAGAGGGGCAATGCTCGACTTCGACCCAGGTCACGTCTCTCCACTTATTTTAAAAAGTAATACTTTTAATGATTCTGCAATAAGTTGCCTTCTTATTCATGTATAAGCACATGGTCATTCAAAACTATAGATCTCAACAATTTATATCCCCCATAATCTTGTGTTAACCTTACTGACACAGCATTTAGACACATTATCTCAAGTCATTTAACTTCAAGTTAATAGTTCTTAGTGAACTTAATACAGACTGCTCTGCCCTAAACAAATCATGTCTAAAAAGGAACACAACACTTAACTCTCAATCAATATCAGAATCAAGCTACTAGACCCAACCCAAATTCCAACAGAGGCTTTAAATTAAATATAGTCACCACCTATGTCTGCGACTCAGCTAATACAATACAGGTTCTTTCCGCAGTACTGAGTGTCCACTGTCTTACAATGTCAATCTAGTCTCTCAGACTTACCAAACTTCAAGTATACATTTCATCAAGATCAATCCCAGAACATTTGGAAATGATCATCAAGTCTGTACTTGAACTAAATGAGTAGTCACCTCAATTTACTATCTCAAACCCCGTATCAGCTTTTTTCTACTTCCAAAAAACACTCTTCCCATCCAAGACAAACCTTTATCCATAAACGGAAAGAAGAGCATAGGGCAATAAAAGTATCATGATTAACCAAACAGCTTACAGCAAAAACAAAAAATGACAATGTCTGAAAAAGCTGGAAGCAAAACCCTAACAATTCTGCCAATCCACCTTTTATAACCATCTCAAATATATGAATACTACTAAAGGCTGCTTACATATGCAATTTCCAGACTTTTCATCCCAAACTACAGCCTTAACTCAAACTGCAGAAAATAAAATACTGTGCTTCTTACACCTAACTCTTATAAATCCAACCTGCTTCCAGTAACAAAAAGCGCAGCGTCTGTGCTTCACTTATTAACATTTCTGAGCTGTGGAGTGACACACCCCTAGCAGCCTACACACGTCCTTATCTTCCAGAGCATCATCTGAAAAATTAAAGTTAAAAAAAGTCTAAGCCAAACAAACATAAGTATCTTGTGATATCACAACTTTTCCTATCTTAACAAATACAGGCAGATGTTTTGCCCAGCCAGACCAGTTTTCACATGACAGCAACAAAATTCCACTCCAAGTACTTTTTACCGGACTATAGAAATATAAACAATTATGTTTATTTGAATAATAAATAACACTGAATATTCATACAGCAAGGCTATTGATCCAGCAGTATAAACCTTGGCTCTGCACGACTGTCACTCTTGTGGTGACACCCTGCCCCATGTGTAAAAATGGGAAAAAAAAGGGATTGTGGGTAGATGGATGGAACACTGAATATTTACAAATTCTTTGCTCAGCAAACTAGGCCACTGTCCTCTTTTTATGAGAGACCCGAGGTGGCATGTATACTAACAAGGGGAAATTTGGCCAGGGCACCAGGAAACAGCTCCTTGTCTTTGGGAGGAGTGGAAGTGAAGCACTCTCTGGAGCTGCCAGGTGGCACCAATGAGCTGCTTCTGCATTTCCTGGTAATCCAATAAGGAGGACAGTACAGTAGAGATGGAGAGACAAGCAGGAGAACACTTACTGAATGAAGGAGACAAAATAATTGCTACAGAGCTGGAAACTGGAGGACCGAAGACATAAGTGCTGGCAGACCTTGATGAACCAGCCAGAGCCAAAGGAACGAGAGAAAGCCAAATGGAGTGACATGGTAGAGAAAGAGCATTTTAGAATATGGAAAAGGAAACAGAGATTGGAAACAGAAGCAACAGCTGGTGAAGGGAAAACACTGCAGGCGTTCTTGGCTGGTGGAATAGCCAGTTTTAAGGGTTTATCTCTGCAGCAGTTTTTTTGTTGTTACAAGCAAGAAGTTAAGCCGATGCAGCAGAGCAAGGAAGAAGGAATTGAGAGGGGACAAACATTTGCAGTTTCTTAATGACAAGTGTTAAGAATAAAAAGTGGTCAGTTTAAACAGTTATATTATGGACAGTATTACTTTGCCACTACAAGACATAAGAGCATTAATTCATTTGGAAGCTGAAAATTTTTGTGAAGTGACACTTGAAAGCTTTAATGTGCTGGAAAATTTATGACAGACTAATAAAAGAGCAACAGTAGCACCATGGGAAAGCTACTTATTTCAAAATTTGGTACTACAAAAAAAGTGCAATTTAAGACTTCAGATATGGACGAGCATGTGTTAAAACTGTTTGCCATTCAGTATGTAGTAAAGTACGTGAAGTTAAAAATATATGTGATGAAAGAAACGTATGAATTGTTTGGAAGTGTGGGTAACAACGGATGACTTGTAAGAAAATTAATAAAAGGCAAGGGTAAGAAAAAATAGAGAATGGACATATAAAAGAAGAATTTCTAAACTGAAATTGATTATATAACACAAAAAATAATGAGGAATACAGATGGCCGAGTTTTCAGATCAGAAGACAGAGAAATAATAAGGAGGGAAATGGATAAAGAGACTAACCGCATAATTTAAAAAGGAGGAAGAAATAACAAGAGAAAAATACATATTATGGAAAGATCATATGACAATGAGACTTTTTATAAAACCAGGACACAGTGGGTAGTATATAAGCAAACGTATAAAAAATATATCTAGGAGTAGAGAGAAAAATAACAAAAGAAATAAAAAAATAAAGACATTTTACAGAATTATTACATACAGAACAATACTGAAAAAATAACGAATCTAGAAATATATGACAAAATACAAATTATGTTATATAGGCAAAGTTTTCTTTTAAAGGGAAGACATAATGTTTCTTGTTATTTAGAAGAAGTGAAGTGAAAATATGGGAAGGAAGAATGGACACTATTTTAAATAATAACGTAACCATAAAATACAAACAAGAAGATTATGGAGATGGTAGACAAATGTGTAGGTTTTGAAAATGTATGAAAAAGAGGAAATGGATATGCAAGAAGAATGGAAAGTGAAAAAAAAATCTGAAAAAGTAAAGACATCTTTAGAAAATTACAGAAGAAATCATAAGGAAGATGACAATAGACAGTAAGAATGAGTCAGTACCAATACTGAATGGTACAAGCTACTTGTATTGCAAGAAAGATGAAAAAAAAGTTTTTCTTTTTTTAAACTATGAAATGAACTGAGGAAGGAAGGTGTAATGGAAGAACAACATATATGGTGGAGAGATGACATTTATACATTCTATGCTGCCCAACCTATAAACAAATGTATGGCATCCAAGTCCAAGGAAGTCACTGTTCCACTGTATTCGGCATTCATCAGACCTATCATTGAGTACAATGTCCCCTTTGCTATGTACCTATCCAGGCATCTCCCAACAATTGGAACGTCCACAGAGGCTCCTCAATAAAAGAATACAGGGTGTTCGTAAAATGTCCTATGCATACAACCTCAAGGCCTTATCTTTGTATTCTGTCTCCTGAGGGGAGATCCATGCCTGACATACAGGACATTGTCAGACCCCACTCAGATGGACCTCCTGCATATCCACAAAGCAAACAGCACCAGAATTGCCAGTTCTAAACACTTAAACCTTGTCTGTGATATAAACAGGACCTGCTGGAGAGACAGGTGTGTTCATAGGTTCATAGGTAGGTATTAGGTTATCTGCCAGAGGGCATTTATAAGCCTAGCCAGAGTGTGTCAGCTTTTGCCGCCCCATTGATTAATTAACTGAGCCTCTATCAAGAAGAGCCAATGAAGTGATCCCAGGGGTGTATTTTCTGTTACCCATCCACTTGTCAAGGTTTCTCTTGAAGAGTGTTAGTGAGGGGCTCTGCCTAATGTAGTTAGGAATTTTGTTCCAAAGCATGGGGAGTCTCTGTGGCAGGAATCTATCCTTCCAGCATGTTCTATTTATTGTTGTGACGAGGTTTAGCTCACTAGAGCGAGTGGCTCACAGTGACTTGGATTTCTTTAGGTGGAGCATGTCCTGTCCTTCAATTCTGAGTTGGACATGGCTTTGTAAGTCAGGCAGAGATCACCTCTGAGTAAGCGATATGCAACTGAGTACAGCTGGAGTTTTTCCAGTCGGGCTGCATAGGACATATGTTTGAGGCCAGTAATCCTCTTGATGAGGTACTTTTGTGGTCTTTCCAGCTGTTGGAAGTGTCTTGTGGGGTACATCCCAAACAAGGCACTGTACTCTATGATGGGTCTGATGAGTGACGAGTAGAGGGGCACTATAACCTCTTTATTTCTAGATGTGAACCCTTTAGTAATTAGATGGGCTACATAGACGGATTTCCTAACTACTTTGGCAATATGATTGTCAAAGGAGAGATTACTATCTACCTGGGTCCCCAGATCTCTTATTACCTCTTCTGTATTAAGGGGGCTGCCACCTATGTGGTAATTCATGCGTGTTTTGTTTATCCCCAAACAGGATGACTATGCATTTTTTGACATTTAGCTTGAGAGCATGACTTTGACACCAGGTATCCGTCTCAGTAAGACCCTTTTGGAGAATGTCCGTATGAGCCGGAGAGTCAATTATGGCTCCCAGTTTGCAGTCATCGGCGAACTTGGTTAGCCATAGTCCTCCTGCGTTTGCCTGTACATCTGAGAAGTATATGCCGAACAGTAGGGGTCCCACGACCAAGCCTTGTGGGGCACCACTTGTGACTGGTTTAGAGTCGGACTTGGAGCCCGCTATTCTTACTGCGTGAGTTCTGTCTGTAAGCCAGTTGGCAACCCATCTCGTGACATAGGGATTTATGTTCAGGCTTATGAGTTTTTCTATAATTCCCGAGTGGGGAATGGTGTCAAAAGCCTTGGCGAGGACAAGGTAGGCTGTGTGAACTACCTTCCCCTCATCTATGGCCTTGGTGACTGTCTCGAAGAAGTCAATCAGGTTTAGTAGGTATGATCTGCCCTTAACAAAGCCGAACTGGGTCGGATCAAGTGTCTGGAGGTTCCCAATGTCTTTGTTAATGAGTTCCATGATGATGCGCTCCATAGCCTTACAGACCAGGCTAGTCAGGCTTATAGTTACCAGAATCAGTTGTGGCCCCTCCTTTGTGGAGCGGAATAACCGTTGCTGTGCGCCATTCTATGGGCACGTAGCCTGTGGAGAGGCTGAGGCTGAATAGTGTGTTTAGGTGGGGGGGTTAGTTCATTCTGTAGTTTGAGCAAGACGCAGCCTGGGACACCATCTGGCCCCACTAACGCTGTGCTTTTGGCTTTTGAAAGGGCTGTTTTCACCTGGGCTTCTGTGATTTCCGGGACACTACACTTTTCGGGTATTGTTGTGGGCCCTTTTGGGGGTGAAGTTTGCACTGAATCTATCTGCCAGGATGTTGGCAATATCAGTGGGTTCAGTATATTTTGTGCTACTTTGCACTAGCTCAGAGCATATCTGCAAGTTGCCACTTAGATTCTTGACATAGCTAAAGAAGGCTTTGTGGTTATCTTTCAAATCCTTGGCTATTTTCCTTTCAAATCCTTGGCTATTTTCCTTTCAAATCCTTGGCTATTTTCCTTTCAAATCCTTGGCTATTTTCCTTTCGAAGTTAGCCTTGGAGGACTTTATGAGGGACCTTAGTTTCTTACTGATACTGATCCGGGATGTTTTTCCTTCTTGGGATTTGCTTTTTTTCTGAACTAGTTTCCTCCTTCTATTGTATAGCCAGTTTATGGCAGGGGTTCACCAGACTGGTTTCCTTCTCTTAAGGGAGTGAATCTTGGTTTTCCTAGGGATGGCACGATCCATGCATCCTTGTAGGTGCTCATAGAGTGCATTTGTAAAGGTTCCTGCATCTTGGACACGGTTATTCTTTAGCGTGGGGGCTGTGAAACTTACCACCTCTGTCTTAAGTAAGGTGAAGTTTGCTACAGAAAAATTTTTCCCTGTGGTTTCCTTGGTTGGAGGTGGTGGTGTGGTGTGGTGTGAACATCCAGAGTGATTCATTTATGGTCTGATCTAACCAGTGACGGGTTGACCTCTGGTGTGGAACACCTGTCGCCCATGCTTGGTGATGACCAGGTCCAATATGTTTTCACCTCTGGTACGGGAGTTTACCAGGTGATCCAGGGCATTTGAGTTGATAAATTCCAGGAAGCGCTAGACCTGGGAGTTTGTACTGGAGTAGTTTTCCCAGTTAACGGTAGGGTAACTGAAATCACCCAATATCAGGGTGTTCGGTAGAACCTTCATGTTTTCCAGTGTCTCCAGAAAGGCGGAGTGGTGGTCCTGGGTCATGGTATCCCAGAGACTACTCCATCTCTGGAACAGACTCCCCATCCATGTGAAGCAGTGCTCCTCCCTAACCCAATTCAAGTTCATCTTGGACAACTGGATGGGGAACAGGAAATTCATCCCTGGGTTGGCAACCATGTCTCTAATGGACACAGACAAGCAGTAAATGGTTCGTGTCCCAGACCTCTGCTTGTAAATGATTCATCTCCCAAGCCCCTGCTTACACTTTAAAAGGGTATCAAAATGTGTCAGAAATTTGAGATGCATGGCTAGACTTAAAAAGGCCCTTGTGGTCATTAGCCTAGTAAACACCTATGAACCTATTAACCCTATACAGAAAAATAATAAAAAAAAATCCATACAAAAATGGACTCTGTTTTTATGTAGCCATGGAACAATGACAAGACTCCTGGTCTAAAGTGTAGGTTTGCCAGTTTAGTTAGCAAGAGAAACTGGACTACAGGCACAAAGGCATGGGTCATATCTACAAAGATGTCACCTGGAAAACTCCTGGAGTTCCTATTATTGAAAATTATGTTGGTAACTGTATGATGCAGACAGCATATTACATCCTTTTCAGTATCCATGCTGTGGTCTCAACAGCAGGCCACAATTATTAAGACTGCTCAAGCATCTGGTTGTAATTACTATTACAAAGGTCTTATTTTCCATAATGGGCATACATTTGAAGGAAAAAAAAAGGTGAATCCTAAATTTAACTCCTGAGTTTTTGTCTAGTGTTTGAAGGCATTTGCAAACAGTCTTCAGGCAATTTTTATATGAAGACAAAGGACACTAAAGCTTGGATAGTGAGAAGGTAGTAGGGCCAACAACAAAATGCAGATTTGGATTGTAACTGCCTGGTTAAATACTTACTAGGAAAAAGGATGAGAATACTTGTGAAAAAAAAAACAAAACAGAAGAATATTTGAAGATATTGGCAAAGGATCGATTGGTGCAATTGACAGTCCAATATGTTAAATCTGTGATAAGTCATCTCAGTTGCTTTATGGGTCCTTATCTTTAAGCTGGAAGAACATTTGAATATCTTTTTTTTCCTAAGCATGCTACACTTTATACCTTTTTCTGACAAAGATTTTTATGCAGGAATCAGTAAATGGAATTTTTGATTTTAGAGTCTTTAGTGTTTAAACGGTCACAACTAAGCCCATGGTGCACTAAGCTGGTTTAATAAAAACTACATAGGTATGGATTGCCATTTTTAAGAGAGTAGTCCAATCAGTTGACTGTGGGTGAGAAATTAGAGTGCTCCTCATATTTTTCAGAGAATGTACTACAAGTAATGTAGTCAGGTAGGGCTGAGAAGGTTTTGAAAGACCTTTGAGATGCTAGGGCAATGGTTGCCAAGATTATTTGTCTGCACACAGATATATGCACAGCAGTGAGGTATAGTGGTTAATACCAGATCCAGCAAAGACACTTTTGCTGCCTGCTGAAGCTTAGTCTGCTAGCTTCTGTCATGAGTTTTATCAGGTCAGAATATGAAACTTCTGATCAACTAAGACATGTAGGGACCTATGGCATTCATAATAAAGTCACCTATGATGGCGGTCTCAGGACCTCCTAGGCAGACATCATTTAATGTTTGTTCAAGCAGTTTTAAATTGGGATGGCGGTGGATTATATCCAGCTCTGAAATATTCAATTTACTACTGTCATACAACGCAATCTGTGCCATATCCCAGCTGAGGGAAACATTCTCAACTTGATTTGCACAGGAATTGACGAGTCTGAATTTTTTTTTTTTTACATCGAAAAGTACTTCCTCCCATCCTAACACCTCACCTGTTACCTGTGCAAATGGAGAAATGATCCAAAATTTAGGTGGATGGACAGTCTGTTCCTCAACCATGATTCTGTAATGTCTAAAATATCCGGATTTTCTCTAAGTAGTTAGGATTTAAGAAGTGCCCATTTGCTATCTATCTAAAATATTAACAGTTAGCAAGCCTAGCTTTAAATCACTTACAAAAAAGAATATTAGAAGCTTCAGTGAAGTGTGGTGGACCTGGACTTAGACCTAGCCGAATGTCAGCCACTCTAATAAGTGTAATGAAAATGTGATAAAAGTTTGTAAATACCTGTTTGATGTGAAAAATAGCCAGCTAATGGATGTTTTTGGTAACACAATAGACTGCTATTTAAAAAAATGTTTAAGATGGAGGAAAGCTAGACTGTGAAGGTCAAACTGCATGTGCTGTTAGTATTACAGTATGTTAGCTGGAGTTAGGACACTGATAACGGAAAAAAAATTATAAAAGAACTGATGAGCTTCTTGTTTAAGGTTGGGAGAGCAGAAAAAATGGCATGTGAGGTAGTGAAGTTAAGAGAGGATGAGAAAGAAGATGTACTCAATGTCAATCAAGGTTGCCATTATAAGCAAGTGGGCAAAATCTAATGTTACCACTAAGGACTAAACTGAAATGCCTTGTGACTACAGACGTTAAGAAAACAGAGCTGAAATAATATGTTGCCTTAGTTGGTTGCAAGATACAAGAAAACACATCTCTCTACTAGAATCACAAGCTAACAGAATAGGGTGCAACAGCAAGTCATTCCTGATCACCAAGAGCTAAGATATGGAGCCTACTCTAACACCAAAGATTTATGGAAAACTGATCAAAAATAATGTGCCCTTGCTGGTACCAAAGCTAGCACTAGGATGGTTTGCTGGCAAGGAGGATAAGAAATGAGAGGGAGAGGTATACTAGGTACTAGAGTTACCACCAAAAGATGAAGAACAATTATGATAGTAAATACTATTGAGATTAAACATTACCATTAAAAATCACAAAGCTATATACACTCCTACCTCAAAATCTACACAAGAGACAATCGTCAACTCTTTGCTACATGCTATGGAATGAACAGTTAACGCAGCAGGGCTAAACAGCACTGTCTGAAATCATAAAACTAAAGCTATAAGCATGCATATACATCATCTACCTAACATCTGGTTAACTCTTACATTTTTCATACCTGAACACAATTTCGAGCAGAGTACTTGCAGGCACCTGGAAACAAATGACATTATAAACTTTGTCAAAACAATAAATACATACATACATAAACAAACCTTTGTTGCAACCAAAGTTACGAATACCAACCCTAAGCCATGAAAAATCAATTCAGTAGCCATGATTTGATAAAGGTACAGTAAAACAGAGAATATAAACATCAGAAATGCAAACTAAATAACCTGTGTAACAAAAGAAAAAAATAACACTCAACAAACCACAAACATAGGTTCATAGGTAGGTATTAGTCTATCGGCCCAAGGGTCTAAGTAAGCCTGGCCAACAAGGTTCCCTGGCTTATGCCACCAAAGAAACTCAAAGCAAAACCAAAGATTGCTCAAGAAAAATAAGGACAAAGATGATCAACCATAACAACAACAACATCTGTTGTAATTCTGTCTTGCTTAGGATTGATTTTCTTAACTTTGGATGTAACAAGGGTTTATTTATGTATATATAATTGTGCCTTAGTAGTAAGTAATAGCAGTGCTATTGAAATGTGCACAAATGTTTGCTCCCACTACAAACCAAACACAGTTGAGTTTACACTGCCAAAAAGGGTGACATATTTACTAGTTACAATACAAATATAAAAAATTTAATACTGAAATGAAAGGCTAGAACATACTGAAAAAAAATTGTACTCAATGTTAAAATGCAGTCTACAAATCTGGTTTAACTTGATCAGTACATCAGAGCTACAACCCAAGAAATGGAAGTATCCACACCTACCTCCTATGCATAAAGGACATTTTAAAATCTAAACTATAGAACTACAGGCATAAAAGTTAAGGAAAGAGTACCACCAACAAGAAAGTGAGATATTACTAGTCTCTTAAAACTGGCAACACCTTGCAGCATGTAATCTGTGCTTTTCTGAAGGTATAACTGACAGAAGTTCACTGACAGAATAGAGGCAACTTGAATGTGTAGCCAAAGTTATAGAAATTCTGTAAAGCTGCATCAAAAAAGTCTCATATAGACACAGAAAATAGCCTACACATATTATTAAAGGGCAGCACACAAGTAAAAATATAAAACCTATGTAGCAATCAAATCTGGAAAGCAATTTCAGAAAAAGCAAAGAGGATAGCAAGAAAGCACACTAGTCATTGGTAATGAAAGGCTGAGACAAACTACGGGAGACCATTCCTTCAGCAAAGCAAACGGAAAAATAAACCAGGTGAAATGGTAATTGCTAAACTGGAAAAGTATCTTCAACATGCATAAAATTTAAGGGTAAGCAGGGGAAAACTGGCCACTGTATTGGGGTTGAAGATTTCCAACTACTTCATGTATGATTACAGGAAAATATACAACACACATTTTAATGTGCGAGTATGCAATGCAGCATGAGTGAAAACTACAGGACCTCTTACTCTGCAAAACTAATGAATACACGTCAGACTTCTAAACGGTAAAAAAATAAAAGCAAAGTCAAACAGAAAAAGGAACAAAAAAAAGAGCTGCAGACTTGCTAAGCCCTTGACATAAAATGTAAAAGGACATCTGCTTTCTCCTTATTCTACATCAATCAAATATCTGCATGCTCTAAAACAGCTTGAAGGCATCTACTGTGCTTTACTAGCCATACATGCAAAACAACTAGTACAACCACTATCTCCAATGTAATTTCAACACTGACTGAAAACATTTAAGGTGCAGAACTACTACAACTGTTTTAACTGTAAGACCTTTTACAGGAAAAAAAGAAAGAAATCTAACGCCTTGCAGAATGAGGGAATAACGTTTGCTGTACTCTACTGCTCGAATATGCAAAAGAAGACTTACAAACTCAGACTCCAACATAATTGAAAAGGTGAAGGACCTTGAAAAAACAAAACTGTTTGCAAATTATAGGCCAGATCACATCTTTAAAAGAAATCAATGCAAATAATGTTTCAATAGACAGGAGCATACTATTTATTTATTTTCTTTATTTTACACCTGGTTAATGAGAAAGTCTGACTGGATACAGTTTCTTTTTCAGCTGAGGCCCTGGAGAAAAGCTCAACATTTACAACAGGACAATTGTAGAAAATATCAAAACATTACAGCAGAGAAGTAACACATACAGTGTAATAAATAGAGAGTTCTTAAACATCAATTCTACACATATAGACTAAGGTTTATATACATTTAAATAATAGAGAATATCAAATATGTCTACTTGCCAAATACTTTACGTATGTGCACAACTATGGAGAGATAACACAAGTAAATATAACACTACATTATCAGGGAGAGATAATAGACCAGTTACTAATTGAGAACAGTTGCTGGAAGGTTTGGGAGCAGACACAGAGTCAAACTAATTATTGTGAAGAAATAGATGGTGTAGAGAAGATAAGAAGAATAGAGGAGAGAAAACAGTGGAGTTGGATAACATGGGGGGCGGGGGGGTTGTAAGAAATCACTCATAAATTATCCAGGGCTGGTGCATCAGCATAGCTTTGTATTCAATAAATGGGATTTGAGTCTTTTTTTAAACTTCAGAGCATTTGTAGTTCTCTGTATATCTGTCTGCAATGAGTTCCAGGTTTTGGTTATGCATGTAAAATAGAGGGACTCTCCAGTGGCATTGTTGGATTTGGTAACTTTTAAGAAGGATTTATTATTTCAGCATAAAGACCAGCTAGTAGTGTAGGGGAGTAGAAGGTTTTGCAGAGCAGGGTCTTCTTCAGGTTGAAGTGTATGGGCCAAAGTAAGCTGGCTATAAATTAAGACATGAGGTAGTTCTAGCCACTTAAGTTGAGTGCAAGGCAATGCTGTGTTCTAAAGTTGGAATCTGTTGCAAATTTTGCAATTTTACTGTAGCAGGTTTCAAACGATGCCAGGTCTGACTTTTTTAGGTTTGTCAGAATGGGTGAGTCGTATAGGAGTGGAGATCAGGTATGTTCTTGCAATGGTAGCTTTTGTGCTATTGGTTAGGTATTGTCTGTTTTTGTAAAGAGAACCAAGTTTTTCATTTACTTTCTTGATGGTCTGGGCTATGTGTAGGTCGAATTTCATAGTGTTGTCAATAACAACACCCAGAAGTTTAGTCTGGGAGAGAGGAGAGATTGTGGTATTGTTTGCAGATGTGATCTTAAAAGGAGAGAGGGGATCTATAGCTCTAGTGGTTTTATAATATCATGAGTTTGGTCTTGTTAGAGTTCCAAATACACAGAAGGACTAGTACTGTGTTAGTTGTTGTAACTGTTGGAGTGATGATGCAGCGCATAATAATGTAGAATCATCGGCACATTGGACTAGGAAGGCATGCAGGGTAATAGTGTGCAAAATGTTAGTGAAAAGTGTGAAAAGGAGGGGACCTAGACTGGAACCTTGTGGTACACCTAGAGTAACAGGCAGTAGAAGAAATATACTTTGTTGCCATTTTACGGCTTGCTGGCACCCTGTTAAGTAGTCTTTGAACCAAGTAACTGTGGACTGACTAAAGTTTAGTTCCAAAAGTACTTGTATAAGTTTGTTATGAAAGATACTAAATGCTTTTGATAGACCTAGAAACATGGAGGATACTATTTTACCGTTGTTCCTAGGTTGATTAATGATACTTGTGAAACTCATTGGGTCGGAAGTAGTTCTGTGGTACAGTCAAAATCTATGTTTGGTTTTGGATACCAGGTTGTTATCAAGGAGATACTGCATAATTTGCGAGTGGATGCATCTTTCTAGAACTTTAGACAGGGGTGACAATATAGCTACTGGCCTGTAACTGGACAGTAATGATTTCCCCCCTTTGTGTAGAAGAATCATTTGTGAAACTTTCCAGACTGCTGGTACCTCCTGTTGGGAGATGGATCGGTTTACTAAGAGGAATACTGGGTAGGAAATGGCATCAGCAGCCAAACAGAGTTATTCAGCTGATAGGTTATCAACTGCTAGGGTTGTTGGTTTGAGTTTTTTTCAGTTGTTTTTCACAGTGTCTGAACAGGTTGGAAATCAAAGATGTTGCTATCTGGGCTTGCTGTGGTAATTTATGTGAAAGTGATGGAACAATTATTTGTGAGGGCTAGTATGAACTCTGGAAATAGTTCTTAAACTGCATAGCTATAAAAGCTAGAGTTATTGTTAGTGGTTACACGGGTGGGGGTACTAGTGTTTCCAGATTGTAGGATTTTACTAATAGCATGCCAAAACTTATGAGGATTGTTTCGATGTTTAGCTTGAATACCTTGGTAGTAATTAATCTTGCCCCCCCCTTCTCATCCTATCACATAGCTCATCATCAGCAGGCCACTCCCCTATCTCTGTCTCTCCTAATTAGTACTAATTAACTCTCTTTTGAACTACTCCCTCTCCTTTCTAACCATCCACTGCACTAACTACTTCCCAATTCTACCTCTTATCCAAACCTCGACTAATTTCTTACCTACATATTTTAAACCCTGCTCAATATCTTGAAACACTCTCTCCTACTTTCTGCATCACCTGCTAACACAAACTACTCCCTACTTAAATCTATTTATTACTATGGCCCCAACAAATAAAACTACTTTCACAAAAATACTACTCTTAACTACCACAATGGCCTGTCTTACCATACTTTATTCACTAACCTCCTTTGAACATCTTTCTCTACCTGAACAAAACCATTACATCCAACAAAATATCATCTTCTTTCAACTACTCCCTTAACCACAATAACATAACCTGTACCTCCAACTATATACTATCGAAATATCACAGAGCAACCCACATTATTTACATCACTACCAAAAAGACTTTTAATAACCTCTATAAACTCCTTAAATCTCTACAATACCCCCAGAAACACCCCCTCCTAGACGGTGATATTCATCCAAACCCTGGCCCCAATACTGACTATACCAATAACCTTGACAATTTAACAGTGCCTATGGTTTCTACATTAAACCATCTAACTCTCTCTTGATAGCTCACCTTAACATTAGAAGTATTAACAATAAAAAATTCCCACCTGCATGCACTCCTTGATGTGCACTCATTTGACATTCTATGTCTTACAGAAACTTGGCTAAAACCATCTACTCTAGACCAGGAAATTAGCCCTCCTGGCTATAACATCCTTAGATGTGACATCAAAAAAGGTGGAGGTATAGCCATCCTCTATAAATCTAACCTCGAAAATTCCCCCTTTAATGTGCTTCCATCATTAGACACCAAATCTGAAATCCTAACTACCAAACTCCAAATCAATAACTCCAAATCTATCCATCTAATTTGTATGCATCTCCCCCCAGGTAATAATACCAATACTCTTGAAAACCTACTTAGTTACGTCTCTACCCAACTACCCCAGGAAACCATTGTACTGGGTGACTAACATCGACTGGTCCACCTGCAGTTCTCCTAACCCTACTAGCCACATAAACCTCTTTGGATTCTCACAATTAATAACAACTCCTACTAGAATCCACAAACCTAGCAGTAAGGAAACTATTCTGGACTGGATCCTTATTAATAGCCACCCCGAAACTTATACTCCAGGAACCCTTCCCAACGATATCAGCGACCATATGCTTACCTACATTATTAGACAAAATGTCCATATTCCAACTACTCAATCTCAAAACCTCCCGCTTAAAAAAAATCTTTAATCCAGACAGCTTCCTAAACGAATTGCAAGCATGTGACTGGTCACCACTAACCCATCTTGAACTTGATGAGGCTGTTACCTACTTTAATACTAACTTTCTTCAAATCATTGACTGCCATGCACCTTATCGCTCTACTAGAATAGGAACCAAATCTGCCCCATGGCTCACAAAACAAACTAGGCAAAAGAAACTCATCATAAATAAAATCTGGGCTAAATGGAGAGCTACCAAATGTCTATCAGATCACCTCCACTTTAAACAGCTAAGAAATGCCACCAAGAAGGATATTCTTAGAGACAAAAAAGACTTCTACCTTCACCTCCAACAAACTCCACAAAAATTTTGGTCAGGGATAAACAAACTTCTTCAGCCAGGTCACCCTACTACTCCAGACCCAGCCGGTTTCAACCATAACAACTCCAACCAGATCCTTGATGCCTTTAATAACTACTTTCCAGAAGCCATTCAAACCCTGGCCAATTCTTTACCACCCTTCACTGCTTCCCAACTAAATATCTGCATGACTTCATTGCCTACCTTTCAAATACAACCAGTATCTACATCTCTCATCTATAAGCTACTTCAAAAATTGAAACCCTGCACCCCTTCCGCTGACCGTCTCCCATTTGAATACGTACAAATTGCCACAAAAGCTATAGACTATCCTATCTCTATCCTTATTAACAGAACTATCTCAGAAGGCAAAATCCCTGCTTTATGGAAAGTATCCCACATCATCCCTCTACATAAAGGTGGACCTTCTATTGAGCTTTCTAACTTTTGTCCTATTGCTTTACTCTCCCCAATAGCTAAGTTAATGGAAAAATGTATTCACAAACAACTACTTAACCACTTACTACAAAATAACCTACTAGCAAACTGCCAACATGGCTTTAGGCCATTCCATCAACTGCCCTCTTATCCTTTACCAACTCTATATATAAAAATCGTAACAATAATTCTTTTCCCTCTGCACTATTTATTGACCTGTCAAAAGCCTTTGATATGGTTAACCATAACTTACTTCTAGACAAACTAAAAGCCCATTCTGTCGATCCTCAAGCTATACAATGGTTTAGGTCTTATCTGGAAAATAGACAGCAAGCAGTACTTTGGCATAACAATCTGTCTTCACTACTCCCAGTAAATACTGGAGTACCCCAGGGCGCCATCTTAGGTCCCCTACTCTTTTCCTTATTTATTAACAATCTACACATGAACATATCTCAAGCCACCTGCATTCAATATACAGACGACTCCACCTTAATCTGTACAGCCAAGAAGATAGCCTCTCTCCACTCCCTCACCCAAACTGTTTTTCATAATGCTGAAAACTGGTTTATGCAACACTGCCTCCTCCTAAATCCCCAAAAAGCAAAACTACTGCTTTTTACTCCAACTCATAAATCACCTAATCCATTCTTCTCTGTAACCTCTAACAATGGTACCAACATAACCCCAGATACTACAACCCGCCTACTAGGTGTAACAATTGATAATCGTCTCAGCTATGATGACCACATCAACTCCACCATAAAGTCTGTTAACAAAAAACTTGGTACCCTCTATAGAATTAAACCCTTCCTTATCCCTTCTGCAAGGAAAACTATTGCCCAGACCCACCTCATACCCAACCTTTTCTATGCCTCTGTTATATATACTAACCTATCCAAAAACTACCTCTCTAAACTCTCCACCTGTTATAATAGCATAGCTAGATTCATCACATGCTCCCCCTTTAAAACTCACCACTGCCTCAACCTCAAACAACTTGAATGGCTAGAATTGCAAAACAATATACTCTGCCAACAATTACCTATTACTCAAAAGATCCTATACCACCCTAACAACACCCCTATCCTCACTAATCTAATTACACCATATAAAAATCTAGCAACACTATGCTCTGCTAATAAGCTTTTAGTTTCCTCAATTAAAGCCAACAACAAAGCCGGTGATTCACTTTTCTCAAACACTGCAGGTAAAAACTGGAATCAGCTTCCTTCTGAATTATCAACCCTTGCTTCTACTTCTCTATTTAAAAAACATCTTAAAGAACATCTGAAAAATCATTGGCTTTATCCATGTGCTAACCCAAACTGATATATTTTTCCCCTTCCTGCTCTTACCCCTATCCCTATTCCTCTAACCTATGCCTCCAAATCTAGTTACTACTCTTTTCTTCGTAATATGAGGATAAAATATAAGTTATTTCTCTCTTAACTGAGTCTTGCTCATAACTCCGTGTGTTTTGTATAATTAGTCTAATTTTTACTAAAATTGTTATAGTTTATAATTTTATTATTATAATTTTTCTTTTGACCAATGCTACCTCTATATTGTGATTTTTCATGTCTTTTTACATTGTTAACTTTGTCACTGTTCATGCTTGGAGCTTTTCTCCCCGAGCCTCTACTGAAAATGGAAATATATCCAGTTAGACTAGCCCGGTCAACAAATGTAAAAATAAATAAAATAAATTTGTTTTTTAGTGTTATTTCCAAGTTTTTGATATGTCTGTTTAGTCACTTGTGTTTTGCTTTTTTTTTGTCACAGATTCCAAGCTTTCTCTCTCTCTCTTTTAATAGTGATCTGGTTTCTTTTGTTAACCATGGGGCAGAGTTGGCCTTTACTCTTATTGTTCTTGGGGGAGCTTAGTCTATTCAGAATGTTCAGAAAACTTAAGTTGAAGTATTCTAAAGCTTCCGCTAGGGGGAAGATGTTTCAGTGGTACCCAATTACAGAGGTTAAGGTTGGATATGAAATGTTTAGTATTAAAATTTTTTTTTTGTTCCCAAGTTCATGATAGTTGGTGAATTTTGCTGGATTTATTCACTGCATAAGTAGAAAAGTTAGACAATAATTCCTGAGAATATCTGGAAGACAAGCAGCATATAAAGACGATGAAGGTCTGTTTGTTAATATCCAATCAAGGATGGATTGTCTATTTGATGTTTTATCAGTTCGAGTGGGGGTTTGTATGACTTGGGTAAAGTCATGGAGGTTTATGTGACTTGAAAGGTTTTGTGAAATACAAGTATTCCAATCAATGTTGAAGTCTCCCATAATAATTGTTTCCTGTGGAAGAGAGTTTGAGGACCAGTAAAGGATGTGCTCTAGGGTGGAGATGTTGTTACCTGGAGATGTATTAGATTTGTAAAGATTACTTCCACATTATCGAAAGCAGGAGTATTTTGTTGTAGGATCTCTAAAATAAAGTTACTTTTAAATAGAATGGCTATTCTCTTTTTGTCCTTTCTATCTACCCTATACATACTGTAACATGGAGGTAGAATTTTATTATCGTTATTTTTTTATTTTAACCAAGTTTCAGTAATTAGAGCAATGTCAGGAGAGTAGTGGGCAAGAGTGGCATGAAGTTGTTAGAGGTTTTGTTAGTGATACTTTAATGTTCAACTTTAATAACAGAAAGTCAGATCCGACCCGAGAGAGGTTTAGTAAACTATGGCTGCTGTAATGGGGTCTTTGCGTAGCATAAAGACATACCTCTCAACTATCCAGATTTTCACCTCATATTTTTGGTCTATTCCACAGGGCAGCCGCGATGGTGCAGCGGTTAGCACTGCCACCTCACAGCAAGAGGTTCTCTGATTCGATTCTCGGCTGGGGGTGCCTTCCGTATGGAGTCTGCATGTCCTCCCTGAGGTTGCATGGGTTTCCTCTGGGTGCTCTGGTTTCCTCCCACATCCCAAAGACATGCTGCAGATGGATTGGACACTCTTAAATTGGCCCTAGGTGTGAGTGTGTGCATGCGTGTTTGTCTTCTGTGGAAGGTTGGGCACCGGGCTGGCAACCCGATAACGTAAAACTCCACTGTCAATCGTTCTGCGGACAGTTGTTCCGCTGTGGTGACCCCTAACTGGGATAAGCCAAAAGGAGATGATTTTTGCTTTGTTCCTCATGTGTGGTTTTCTGGGAAAGCATTTAGGATTGAAGTCATGTTCTTGCTGTGAGGCGACAACACTAACCGCTGCACCTCCGCAGCCATGTAAATAATACTAAATAAATGACAAACATTTGAGTGTCAAACTTCATATCCTTCAGAAAATACATAATGGAAAAACTGTTATTTTAACAACTTTCTAAGTTATTTTTTGTGCTTTTGTTACCCCCACCCCATTATTTCTGACTTTGCCCAGATTTCTTGTGCTGAGACGTTGAAAGGTAAAAAGAGGTCCTTTGCTGTTCTTGCACTGAAGAACCAAACACCTGTACTGGTCTGCAAAATATAACCTCAGCAGAAGAAAAGCAAGACACGACTCATGTTATGCAAACATTAAAAATCACTTTTTTGAAAGATATGAGTCAGACAAGACAGCCATAAAAGCAGCAACAATCTTGCAAGGTTTTACTAACAAACTTTTATTGGCTTCAAAACATCTTAATTTAAGTAAGTAAAACATGGAATGCTGAGCTTGCATGACACGAACAAACTGCAAAACATATACTAATAGACACGTTGTGCTAAATAATTGTTTAAAGTTACAACAGAAAATACGCAAGCTTGTTTGCTGTGCAGGTAACTGCCAACTTCTGCATACACCACCCTTGTTAAGGAGATGAGAAAAGCATTTCCAGAAATGCCCTAAACAATTTGCTATCCAGAAGCAAAACTGTACTCCAATAAATTCAAAAGAACACCCACAGAATGCACAAAGAGCTAATGAAAGGGGGAGTACACAACAAACAATTCAGAGATGTAACTGGACTAACCCCCCCCCCGAGCTTCTGGAAGTGCAGAAGTATACATGTCATGCGCTGGACCACCACATGCACAACACTACATAACTCTAACAGTACAGGTACAGTAAATTAAATGCAGGACACTGATGGAAAATAATTAAATGCAAACGTTACAAGCCCAGAAAGACTACAAAAAAGTATTTTCTTTATTATCATCTTTCAAATTAAAGCTGGCCTTGCCAACTTCCCTAACTACTGTTGATTGCAAGTAATCGTCTTCAGCCAAGCCCATTCTTTGGTCACGCAACTTTTTTTCCAGTCCGTCAACGTAACCGGACTCTCCCTGCTTTACAAAGGATGCTGGCTGCACTGTTCCAAACAGGTAGAGTGCACACTGTATTTGCACCCTCCCCCACACTGTGCATTGAAGTTGCGAGTGCTTCCCTGCACTGAAACTGCGAAATGCACCAAAGGAGTGCACAACCATTTACTTCATACTTTAAACACCTGTATAATTCACCCATAAATCACAAATGCACCCTATGGGCAATTACTTACCCCTAATTCCACCTTGCTTTCACAAAGTTTACCAACACAAGCTACCCAGACCGGAAACTGTCACCGGAAGTACTACTTTTTCAGCTATGTTACGTAATGGGACACATCAACGTCACGTTACTAACGGCGAACGATTTTAGGTTAGTTGACTATTGGTTTCTGGTTGCTTAGCGGCTGTGCCTGAGAAGTTTGATTTCTGTCTTTCTCTATGATCTTTTGAGAAAATGTTTTGGTTTACTGTTAACAAATAGCCGACAAATATTTTAGGCACAGACTTATTCTATTGAAGTAAATAGAAATGATTTAATACCATTCTGTTAACTTTCTGTGTCAACAGTACCATCATTTAAAAGGATGTCTGATTTGGGGTTATTGACCCTGATTGGTGAGGTAATTTAACCATGTATTGTGTAAGTTTGTATACAATTGCAGATGTTTTAGTCAACTCCGTATTCATTCAACGTCTGCCAGCTGTGTATTAGAGCAAACCCTACCAGATGCGCAATAGCAAGGACCGCCCAACACCACGCGCATGATGTTTAATTTTTTCTGTAGGTGTGAATAAACATAAGAATGTCTGCGTCCGTCATATGAAAATTCTCAAAACATAAAATTGTTCATCTTATTCATTAAAAATAGTTAAATATGCGCGCTGCTGTAACAGACCTGAATGCAAAATATTTATCATTGCAAGTGTACCTCATTATGAGGAACGTACCTCATTTGGTGTCTTAAAAAGTTCATGCTCCTCAAAGTTCCACATTGAAAGGGTCTGTGACACATTCACAGTTTTAAGTTATTTTTTAACTGATATCTTTGATTATAAGAGGTTACTAGGCTAATGGCCCTGGGGCCCTTCCAAGCCTAGCCAAGTGTTTATCCCCAAAAAGAAACCTCAGTCAGCACCTGTCGCCCCTGTCAGGGGGTAGTGTGTGAGGAGTTAGACTTTACGGATATGGAGCTTCTCTAGTAGGGCTGCGTCCGAGATTGCCTTGTAGGTGAGGCACAGATCACCCCTGAGCAATCTGTACAATACCGAGTAGAGTGATAGTGATTTAAGCTTGTCTGCATAGGACAGGTGTTAGAGGCCATGGATTCTCTTTGTGAGGTATTTCAGTGGCCTTTCCAGTTAGTGCATATGTTTGGAGTGGTACATCCCAAACAGGGCGTTATACTCAATTATTGGTCTAATGAGGGAGGAGTATAGAGAGGTAATGACCTCCTTTTTTCTGGATGTAATCCCTTTACGTATGAGATGAACCAAGTAAAAGGCTTTTCTGGCCACTGTCTCTACATCATGGGCGAATGTGAGGTTGTTCTCAACCTGAGTGCCCAGGTCTCTCACCATACGTTGTGTGCTTAGTGGTTTGCCGTTGATGTGGTAATCAATAGGGGTCATGTTTTTGCTGAATGGTATGATGAATAATTTTTTTGCATGTAGCTTGAGGCCATGACTTTGGCCCCAGTCATTAGTTGCTGTGAGACGTACTTGCAGTATGTTAACATCATTTGGGGAGTCAGTGGCAGCACCCAACTTACAGTTGTCCACAAACGTGGTCAGCCCCAGGCCTTTTGTCTTTGCTTGGACCTCTGAGAAATAGATGCCAAGCAGTAGGGGTCCCAGGACAGATCCCTGGGGAACTCCACTAGTGACAGGTCTGCTATCGGAAGTGGAGGTACCTATTTTGACTTTGAGGGTTCTGTCGGTGAGCCAGTTGGCCACCCACCTGATGAGATAGGAATTTACTCCAAGTTGTGTGAGCTTTTCGATGATGCCCGAGTGGAGGATTGTGTCAAAGGCCTTGGCCAAGTCAAGGTAAGCTGTATGTACTGACTTTCCCTCATCCAGGGCCTTGGTGGCAGTCTCAAAGACGTCAACAGGCAAGATCTGCCCTTGACGAATCTGAACTGGATGGGATCAAGTGCTTGGAGTTTGCCTATGTCCTTGTTTATAAGATCCATGATAATAAGCTCCATGGCTTTACAGATCAGACTTGTCACGCTAATGGGGCGATAGTTTCCAGGGTCAGTAGTGGCGCCACCTTTGTGCAAGGGGATGACAATGGCAGTTCTCTACTCTGCTGGAATGAAGTCAGTACTTAGGATGTGGTTGAACAGGGTGCTCAATGGTGAAGCCAGTTCTTGCTGGAGATGGTGCAGAATACATTCTAGGTCCCATGGAATCTGTGTTCTTTGCCTTGGATAGGGCCTATAACACTTGATCTATGGAGATGTGAGGTGCGGGATAAGTATCGGGGATGTCGAAAGGCTCTTTGGGGGGACAGGGGGTGAAGTTCGCGCTGAACCTATCTGCTAACAGGTTGGCTAAGTCAACAGGATCAGTGTAAGTGATGTTGTTAAGTACTAATTCATATTAATTCATTAAAAGATCATAATTATAAGTAAATCCATTATATTTTAACTATCCTATGACCTTTCTAGTTGAAGTTGTTAGTAAGCCATTAGTACGTACTCCGCATTTTGCCCATATGTTCCACATTATGAGGGCTAGAGTGTTCCTCATTTTGGAAATGGAAGGTTGAGAGCTAAGATAATGCAATATATTCGAAATAGTAAATTTTAAAATTGTAATATTGTAAAAGTTATGTAATATATTCAAAATAGTAAATTGTGTGTGCTTTCTTCTGACTAGGAATATGTATCTCTTGGTCTGTAACAGTGCGGAAGCTACTGTCACCAACCTGAATGCAACACATAATGAATGGACATAAGCAACTATAGTTGTTGGAAGAAAACTGCATTTTTTTACGGTACTTCTGTAGCATGACATTTACTGCTACTGCACAGTATTGGGCAGCAAAGCTGATGCCCTGCATACCTCTGTAAGTAAATGCATACAAACTAGAAAGCATGAATTTAACAGTAGTATAAAACAAAGTTCACAAACTCTGGTAGCTCATGGAAACACCGTGTTAGTAGTCATGTAAAGAAGCAACTTGTACATACCAGATGCAGCAACCGTCATAGACTATAAATGAGGCACTGGACATGTATTCCTTTTTCTGAACTTGGTTTAATACAAAGATCCCAAAAAGCCACAACAGTTTGAAGAGCATATCTTGAAAGACATTAAACACCCAGACCCACATCCCAGCAACTGAAATATCACAAGGCAGAGCACACCCAGACCCAGTAAAAACAGAAATGCATCCAGCATAGAAAACCATTTTGCAAACAGAAAATACTAATTCACAGTCAGGTATTTACATTCTCCTTGTCTGAGTCACTGTCAAGGGTCTGCTCCTGTCTTCGTGATCCCACATCTTGATCTTCATTCCTGACCTCACACAATGGGAAGGACATCACAGCAGGATCAGCACCTTCCTTTTGATGAGCTTCTTGAAGTTCTTTTATGTGAAGTAATAGACTGTTAAATAAGTTATCAAAATGTGTTCCATGTTTGCTCTGCCACATGAATTCATCCAAGTAGCTCAGAACCACGTGAAGCTGGGTCCCATTCATGACCTTAAACTGTCTCTGGCAGCATGACCACATGCTCTCCACAGCATTTCTGTGTGCACTTGACAGTGGGTCAACAAAATTTTCACTATGATTGACCGTAAGGTGCTTGTAATTCATCCCTGGTAATTCTTTAATTCCTTGGTATGCTGCCCACTGATCAGAAATAATTGTTGTCCCTGACAAAACATCTCGCTGGATAATAGGTAGCAATGTGGCTGCATCTCGTTTCTCAACAAAGGTTAGGTAACCTTTTTCTTTTCGGAACAGTCATAGATGCCAAACACCCACCTGTTCTGTTTTGCCAGGTTTTGGCCACAGTTGTCCTTGGCTCTTAACAACAGGTTTTCATCGATCTGGACTTCCTTTCCAGGACTCCTGGGTAATGTGGGGTCCTGGAGAAGTTTCTGTCTGCACACATCTCTTAGGAGCTGATACCAATCCACAATGGATTTGGTTGAGACTTCCAAGTGATCTGCTGCCATTTGGACAGGGAACTTTCTAAGTTAGCAGTAGATTATCCTTTCAAGCAATTGCAGAGGCAGTTTACTTTTTGTAAAAAATGTTCCAGTCAGCATCCCACTTTTAGATCTGCATTTCTTGGCTCCACACTTCCAAGCAAAGGATGATCCATGAGGAACAAGGGAAGCCTTATAGCCATATTTCATGCAGTTTTTCTTCTCGGGCAGAATCCCAAAAGATTTGAAGAAGGAAATCACTTTAATCAAGGAAGAAGTGATTTCAACAATGACATTTTCGTATCTGGACATTGTTTTAGTTTTGTAACCCCCTAAGAAGCTTCTAGCCAATAGTCTGATAAGTTAAAAGTAATTAACGAGAAGAGTCTGCCTGCAGTACTTATACACAAAATGCAGTCCATAAAATACATTTTCTCCTTTGTCTGACATGGCATGTGCTAAGACTAATCTGCATTTCAAAGTGCAGGAAACTTTCCTATCAATAAAGAAGGTGCTAATGAAAATATATCAGGAAACAGGTCTACTGCTTTTCATCGAATACCACATATTTGAAAAAGAGCAGTAGACTGCACAGTTGCACGAAAGTGTACTTATTCGAAAGTGCACTTTCGCAACTCAACTTCTACGAACGAATCACACCACAGTGGAGGACAGCAGGAAAACATGCTATGTCCTCCACTGTGGTGCGGTAGTCACGGACCTTAGGGTTAGGGCGTGGGTCATGGTAAGGGGATAGCCCTACTAGCTATCCCCTTACCATGACCCGCGCCCTAACCCTAAGGTCTGTAACTACTGCACTAAAGTCAGTAGTAGCCCGTTTGCTGAAGCGGGTTTCATGGAAGTGCACTTTCGCGTAACCCAGGGTCTACTGTGTGAGTTCGAAGAAGTGTATTTTCGAACTTGTACAGTAGACCCCAGGAAACATCCATAAGGAAAACAATGGGCTTATACTACAAAGCCAAGAATCCACCTTACCTATACCTTGTGTGTCAACTGCTCAGAGTAACCTGCATCTCAATGAGCAGGATAGTTTCCCTCCTTGTAGCAGGTGCTAAATGTTAATGTTTCAGGAAGCATCCAGGGGAAGAACAATGTGCTTGTGGAAGAAAACTTAATCCACCTTACCATATGAAGATTTTCTGCCCTCTCATTCTGAAATGAATAAGTGGGTTATAAGGGAAAAGTAAGTAGTATTTGCTAAAATCTGTGGCAATTTGAGCAAGAAATCATAACCTCTGTATGGCTGGAGATTTTTTAAAAAATGGACTAAAAAAGAAAAGAATAACTCCACCAGAATGAACATTGACGAGAACAGCACAGTACGACCACACAATGAATATTCACAATGCATATTCACGATGACACTGGCAAATCTGCATGGCTTGTCAATTGTGCACGATTAACATGCCACGTGACACACCCTTCCCATGTTAATCACTTTTGCTATGCCTCTTTCTGCACAGAAATGCCGGTCGGGTAGAGTTCTAATACAAAGTCCATCTGCCACCAGCAGCAGTCCTATGAGCTTTGTCATTTTCCAATCCACTTTTTATCCATTTCAGTGTTGTGTATGGGCATACCTTTCAACACTCGAGATTTTTGAATAATGTTTTTGGTCTGTCTCTCATAGAATTTGCTGTTTTCTGTCAAATTACTGAGGATTTTAGTCACTAAACTCTGACCAGGACCTACTACTTATCTATAAACCTAGGACAAACATTGGATGCACCCTATATAGCTACCATCCTACCATCGCATGGAATGAGCTTCCACTTCAAATTAGATTACTAAAGCAGCCAAAACAATTTAAGACAGCTGCTAAAGACCACTTAAAAACTCTCTGGTCCTGCCTCTGTACTCACCCACCATAAACTGCCCCTAGCCCTAAACTGCTCACTAATTTGACCACTAACTTTATCTTTTGTCTACTACTCCCTTACTGTCTAACACATCCCCCCGCCTTGCCTTGCTAATCTGTCTCTTTCAAGCCATGATTTCATATGCCTCAGCTTAACTCTTCTCTTCCTAAATATCTCCTTTAAACCATCACCTGTTATATTAATGTAATAATTTAAGACTCTATGAATATGTCTTCTCTCATGTAGCTTGTTTTTAATGATGACTTGTATGTGTTACTTGTTAAAATGCTGTTACTACTTGTAAAACAATGACTTAGTCATCCTTTTTGGTATATTCTGCTTCTGTAATTGTCTACTGTATTGTACAGTGGATATAAAAAGTGTACACACACACCCTGTTAAAATGCCAGGTTTTTGTGATATAAAAACATGAGACCACAATAAATCATTTAAAAACTTTTCCCACCCTTAATGTGACCTATAACCTGTACAATTCAATTGAAAAACAAACAAATCTGTTATGGAAAAAATATATAAAAAATAGAAAACGACTAATTCGTTATAAGAAATAATTAGAAATAGAAAGTTTTGAAATGATTTATTGTAATCTCATTTTTTATATCACAAAAACCTGGCATTTTAACAGGGGTGTGTGCACACTTTTTATATCGGCTATATATGTTGGAGCTTTTCTCCCAAGGCCTCCTCTGAGTAAGGGCTACTTTTAGCTCAGTCGGACTTTTCCTGGTCAACAAATGTAAAATAAAATAAAAATGAATAAATAAACAAATGAAGACATTTGAGTTTCAGACTTCATACCCATCAGAAAATAAATATTAACATAAAACCTGTTATTCTAACAACTTGCAAAGTTTATAACATTAGTTAAAGTCTTCCCTTATTTTTGGCCTTTCGTCACCCCTCATTATTTTCGGCTTTGTCCATATTCTTGTGCTAAGAGGTTGAGAGGTATTGGGATGGATGGAGGGTGGGCACAAGGCCTTGAAAATAATGCTGGTAGGATGTCAGTCTACTATACGGTTGCACCTCACCCCTGCTCCCCATAGACAACGTGGAGAATCATCCATTCAACTATAGTAAATCTTTGGGATGTAGGAAGAAACCAGCCAGTGTCATTTACTTGTAGCCCAGCAACATTTCTGGTAAAACATTAATACAGAAGGGTTGTCATATCATGTCATCTGTGATGCATATTCACTCAAGAGGACTTACAAACCCCAAAAATGTTACTTACAATAATTGAAACATTATGATTAAGGTTCCTTTTCTTTCTTTCTTCTTTTTTTTTTTTTATTTACTTGGATTGCTGTAGCTCTGTGTGCTTATATTGCTACCTGATCAGTGTAATGTGCTACATGCGGGCTTTGCTACTAGAAGAGCACCTGGCAAAATCCCATACAAGCACAGAGAGGTCAGATTCCTCACCAAAGACCCTTTAACCAGAACTGAACTGGAGAGCAAAGGACTCCGAGGCAGAAACACTAACGTTTTTGCCAACCAGAGGATAATTGTTGCTACTGGAGGAGAGTTCCACAGCTTAGAAGCATTTCTGCAAAACAATATATCCCATTAACTTTATAGTAACATGACACTGAAGTTAGCATGAGGGGACATGGGGTCACAGCCCGCCCCCATGTGAGGGGTGCTGGTGCACAGCCCTCCTGTAAAAGTGCTTATATCTGTTTGTAGCAGAGGCTGCACCCCCTTCCATAGCTCCATGTATTAAAGGTACAAACTCAAACGTCACACTACTGCATAGTAAAGGGAATACTGTGCTTTGATAGAAAACTGTGTCCCCTTTACCTTCAAGTGTCTATAATGTTTTTAGGTAGTGTTGCAATGTGCATAGTGTCCAGTGTTTTGCCACAATCAGTGCTCATCAGTTGTTCGGTATGGTACTTTGCACTTGTGCAACAAGTGAATACCTTTCTAAGTAATCATATTAATTAAAATGTTGTATGTGTAGTTTATGTTCCAGTCATTGTTTGAAACTCATGCGAAGTATGCAAATATTAAAAACACAGGAGTGATAAAGTATGCAATGTTAAAAAGATATATAGTAGGTGTTAGGAACTGATGCAAACTAAGCAAATGTTAATAGTATACAAGTCGATTAATGTGAAATTGTGTTAACTTATGAATAATATGCTATGCAACTACTAATTTTTACTTTTTTATATGATGCTGTTCTTGATAGTGTCATTTGTCACGTCATTTAATTTGCTAACATTCTTTATGCCTTCTAGTTGGGGCTGTGGCTGAGAAGGTTCCATGGACCAGCTCACTTACTTGGGTAATAGATAAAAAAAATTTTGATCCCAAAACCCTTTTCCAATATGACCCTGGCTAATAGCACTTTAAACTTGTACATAAAAATATAGACAATAGCATTAACACACAATATGTAATACAATATAAATACACAGTATCAAGGGATTACACATAAAATATGATAAATGTATACATTTGTTCAGAGGCAATCACAATACTATGTGAAAACATTGCCAAATTTAGATGTATTAGGCTTTGGATCATTTGCTAATTGTTCATTATCTCAAAATATTGAGATCTCTGATACTGTAAAATGTACTATTTTGACCGGAAATGGAAGAGATTTTGTTATTTGTGAAATGTACTGTAAAATTATTGCAACTATCTGGTACTGCTTTGCAGAAGGCCATTTTCTCCTGCAGCCATAGAAAATGATATTTTTCTCAAGTTTAAAGCTCCTTGGTTGGCATCTTTTAGAGGATAGTTAATGACTGTTATTTCCACTTTGAGTGTAGATGAAGCACAGTGTTCAAAATGTAATGATGTGAAAGGTATGGTGTTTTACAACACAATGATACTGACTGTAGGAAACAGTAATCCAGCCATCTAACATTTTTTTAAATACACTGTGGTATACTGTAATGTCAGTCAGTAAAATTAAATGTAACAAATAGGTGTTGTGAAATGAATTTTGTACCAATAAACATAGTGTATTTTCCAGTGCAGAATAACATTGATGGCTTGTCTAGTCACTGATGTAAGAAATCTAGTAATTTTGTAGAACACTGAATGGCTTGAGTACCTATCTACCACAGTGATGTTATGACATTTAAAACATAGAGCAGGATCCATCAAGACACCTAAATAATTATAAGTAAATGTGTGCATACTTGGTATTCCAGTTGGGCCCCTTATATCCAGTTCTCCATCCTGAACTAACGTTTGGCTAGTACAAAACATCATGTTTCAGATTGCTAAGGATGAGTAACAGATTATTTTTGGATAGCCAAGAATACAGTTTGTTAAAATCTGCCTGTAGTCCCTGCTGTACCTGTTCAGTAGATTTATTCTTCTTAAGATGGGTAGGATCAGTGATGTTACGTGTGATTTAGAATTAGAGTAAGTCCTCATTTTTGAAAAATAAAAAGAGACTAGGACCCAGAAATCAGTCTTGTGGAACTTCCAGCCTAAATTGTGCCTAACTCTAAAACATTTTTGTCTCCCTTCACCCTCATCAACCTTACTGTGAGTAACTTGTCTAAAAAAGTCTGGATAAAGATCTCTAGCATATATTACAGTCTTTTGAGTTGTGACCAGCCTCATATCTGCAGTCTAATGTTCCATTAACATGATATTTCTTTGAAATGTGATATATATCTCCTGTTTACAACTGTAGAATTAGTTTTTGTTCTTTTAAAGTACCATTAGAAGGAGATGGACACTGATAATTTAGAGCAATTACAAGCATACTCACACACCTGCTAGGCTGTTGTTTTGCAGTTGCTGGATTTGATACTTGGTTAGTGTGATGATTTGTGTGAGTTTATGCAGTGTGGAATGTAAAGGAGCTGACACTTTTGGGTTTTCTCAAGAACAACATTATTAATGACACAAACACCAGTCAGGGCTGACTTTGCCCAATGAAAATAAAGGTTGAAACAGTTTGTAAATAAAAAAGTCTTAACCGTTGACGAGTAGTAAAAAGTCCTGAGATTCCACCCACATTTACATAGGTTTTCTGTGGTACAAATAAAGGCATTTGTGGCCTCTGTTTAAAAGCATGTCACAGTACTTTGGTACGAAATTAAAATCAGGAATGGAAAACGGTCTTTGACTTCCACATCAGACATAAAAATCACTAAGACACTCCTGTTTAGTGGATGCATCTAACTAGTCACCTCCAGAGCTGATCTTCTGACAACACTCATAAACTCATTCAGACTCCTGTGTGATCTAATTTTTATCATTCCGTGTTAATTTGTTATGGTATCTTGTCTTATTTGACTTGCGCTTTTCCTGTTTTTTTTTTAATACTATCTTGCATGAGTCAGATATTTTTATCCGTAAAGGACTAAGTACAATAATCATGGTCTTTTAAACAGTGGTAACAATGCATTTCATAACAGTGTTACAAATATTAAAAAGTCATAGTTGTATGCTCATTTCAATCAAGAAATATTACATTGTTGTACACAGTTCAGGTTGTGCAGCAAGAAATCAGCTTTACACTCTTCATTGGGAATCCACCACGCTGGGTACATTTGACCACTCTCAGCTTGCAGCCATTGGTTTTGGTCACTGTGGGAGGTTTGAATGTGTGGGAGAGGACCTTCCACACTGTGATGGTTAACACTACAGTGATGATGAATGTTAAAGCAGAAGGATTGGAGGGATAAAGCTAACCTGTAAAGTTTGACACTCCCCTCTTCTGTTGATTCTGTCTTTGCAGGGGCATGTGGACAGCCACAAGAGTAAATTCCCTGCCCAACGTGTAGTGCCATAGAGTCTACCAGACCAATATGATGGCCAGGCACTCATTCTGAGACTCCAGTTCATGGCAGAGCTCAAGGTTAATGCTGTTCCCCAGACTGGCATGCAGGTAATGTTTATTTAAACTGTTTTTGCCTGGCTGTTCAGAAAGTATTTCCTTGTTATGTCATAGGAACTCCCTCACTTCTTGTTTTGGAGCTTTGTATAAGGTCTCACTGACTTGCATCTTGGGTATGGACAACAATCATTTTCCGTTTTTATGTTCTGTCTCTGCTGCAAGACAGACTATGACTGTCTCTAACTTTTCTCACGGCTTAAAAACATTTACATGATAAAGTTGCAGCTAATGTCTTTTACTAGTTTGGTAATTTATTTTGCTTACCCTTTCTGTGACCTCAAATGGTGCTTACCACCTGGCCAGAAATTTCTGGCCTGCAGTATCAACACCAGTACCAGAGCCCCATCCTGAAATGCCTACCTTCTAGCATCTCCTGTGTGTACCCCCCCACCCCCGCCTCCCACTGGGCTGCTTATTCCCTTTCCATATGCTCACAGACTATCGGCATTATGGTGTTCAGCTTATCTTGCAGGGAGGTATAGTGCTTTAATACCATTCTAAAGTAAGTTTTCTCTCTTCCCATGTGTCCACTGTTATATCAAAGTCCATAGGGTGTCTGCCACTAAGGAGTTCAAAGGGAATGATCCCAGTGGAAGCTTGGGGAACTTCACAGCTATCATGCAAGAGTTATGGTGACAGCTGGTCCCAGTTTTTTCTGTCTGTATTACTTTCCTTAACATGGACTTTATTGTCATATTAAATCTTTCCACCGGGGCATCAGTTTGTGGGTGATACACAGAAGTCCAGAATTAACCAAAACAAAAAGAAATGCTGCTTAACTTTATTAACTTTATTTCTGATGTAGTTGTTTTTCAAGAGTGGATGTAATTAAATAAACCTGGAGAAGTCCAGAATTGTTTTATTTTTAAAGATTTGACCTAGATGATGTATAAGCTTTGACATAAAAAGGCTTCTGTCATGTGTAACAATTTCTTTTGGTATGCCAATCCTAGAGAACAGTAAGACCAAGTCCCTCAGTCAAGCCTTAGAGCTAGAATGCCAAAGAGTGACTGCTTCAGGGTATTTGATGGCATAATCCAGTATGACCACAATTTGCTGGAACCCATTAATGGACTTGAATAAAGGACCCACAGTGTCCATGACAGTCCTCCTGAATGGAGTCTGTATGGTGGACTTAGGCATCAATAGACTCTTAAAGTCAGGAATTAAAACTATTCATTGGTACTTTGGGCATCCTGCATAAAAGTTTTCAATCTTTTACATGGTCCCATGCCAGTAGAATCTGGTTAGAATTCACGGTTGTTTTGCCTGTACTGAGATGTTCCACAATATATGGCTGTGAGCCTTTGTTTTTCTTCACTAGCTCTCTAAAGTGCTTATATACAATCAGTTGGCATATTGTTTCCTCCCTTTCTTTTGTCACCATGAATAGTAAGTCATTTTGAAGCTGAAAATAGGTGTGTGGGTGAGAAGGAGATGTGGTAGACTCTTTCTGTTCCACCCTGGATATATTTTCTTTGGCTCTGCTCAGAATCTTATCTTCGCATTTGCTTTCTTAAAGTTCAGTCTGGTCATACGGAGATCAGTTAGCTTGGAGTATGCCTCTCTGGTAGCCTTTTGAAAGATCAAGATCACTGCTTCTTCTATTGCTAACATCAGGATAGGGTCTCAGTATCCCACTCTACTCCCAAGAATGGTAACTCTTGGAGACTTCCAAGATGACTGCACACTGAGCAACAGGTTGATTACAGTTATGTCACTGTGAAATCTAATATAATTTTGAAAATGCTAGCAAAGAAGAAATTTGTCGAAAGTAAGATGAAAATCAACCAGAAAAAAGAACAAAAAGTTCCATCTGGAAGAATCTTGCAGTTGCTCAGCAAAAATCCATTCAGGTTTCAGCTTTTATACATTAGATGGCTTCTAGTAATTTAGAGTGAAAAATAAATCAAACACACTCAAAGGTGTTTAAAATAAGTAATGCACTAGAAGAATAAGGTAAGGGAAAACAGCTCTTAAACATTACAAAAAAGCACCTAAGTAGGCATGTCCAAGGGTCAGCTTTCGGTGATTTCTCCTGTCCACCTGGTGAATCTGGGCATACTGGGGCAATGCGGCAACTGCCTCATGTACACAGACAATCCTCTCCAACTACCACCCAACACTACAACCTGCGGGAGATGCACTTGCATAGCCAAACTGGAAGCAAAGCTCACTCCAGCCAAGATTGTGCTAGACAGTCAAGAGGAGAAGGTTAACACCTGCATTACACCTCAAGCAACTCATAGCCCTTCAAAGCCCACACCATCAACACCCACACATAGCAACACTAAACCCACATATGCGGAGGCCCTTAACATTAACTTGCCCAAGCAACAAGGACCTGCGAAGCTGAAATGCAAACAAATGCCAGTCACAACCAAAGTGACACATAGCTCACAACACCAGTGTGCCACCCAACAACAGCCCCTAAGGCAATACAATGTACCCAACACTTTAGTCGTAGGTGACTCTATAGTCAGGCACACTGATGTCCCACTCACCAGGCTGAACAAGGATAAAATTACAGTCAGCTGCCTGTCGGGTGCCAGGATCCGCCACATAACGCATGCACTCAAGTCACTCCACAACAAGTACAAATAAGACTCTGTCGTTGTCCATGCTAGAGTGAATGACTTGAGACGTACCTCCCTGGACTACATGAAAAGAGACATGGAAGAGCTCTTGGATCATGCAACCCAGGCAGGTATGACCCTAGCCCTGAGTAGCATCCTGCCTTCGCCCAGAATGATACCACAGTATAATGACAAAATGATTGACTTCAACAATTGGCTAAGCTTCTGGTGTCAATCAAAGGGGATCCAGTATTTGTCTGCCTGGGAAGACATGATCGACAAACCACGATGCTTTGCCAGAGATGGTCTGCACCTGTCATCCCTGGGATTCAGGTTACTGGCTAAAGCACTTGCCACCCCTACAGTGCCTTTTTTTGGCAAGGTTCAGAGGATAAAACCACCACCGTAACAGATACAAGCATGCAAAATCTGAAGGTAAATCTACTCAATGCTAGAAGTCTAAACCTCAAAAGTCACTCTCTCGAGGCACTCCTAAAAATGGAGAACATTGATATCTGTGCAGTAACTGAGACCTGGTTCAAGGCTCCAGAGAGCACCCCTGCAATGCTAGGCTACAATTCTTACCACACTTTTCGGCCACAACACCAAGACCAAAACACTAAAGGTGGAGGAGTGTCCATATTCACCAAGGATATTCACACCTCCAGGCTAGTTGCCCAACACAATGCATCTGAAATTCTCCAGGTGCAACTAACACTAGGTAAGACTGCAGTCCAAATTGTAGCTTGCTACAGACCCCCCAGCATGCCCCAAGATTCTCACTACACCTTTCTAAACATACGGGAAAATATTAAGATACAACCAAACACCCTAATACTGGGTGATTTAAACTATCCTGCCATTAACTGGGAAAACTACTCAGGTATCAACTCCTTTTCCCAACGGTTCTGGAATTCATAAATTCCAGTGCCCTGGATCAACTAATCCATTGTCCCACCAGGGGCTCCAATATTCTAGACCTGGTTATTACCAACATGGGAGATAGATGCTCCACACCAGTGGTCACCCCCTCATTGGTCAGGTCTGACCATAAGCAAGTCACCCTTGACATCCACATCCCACCCGCACCCCCCAGTAAGGAAACCTCCTTAAAAAACTTCTCCAAAGCCAACTTCATGCTACTGAAGTCAGAAGTGACAAACTTCACAACACCCACACAGACGGGATCTGGAAGTTCAACAGCAGAATCCTACACTAAGACACTGTACGAGCACATCCATTTGTGCATGAATAGTGCCATCCCAAATAGAACCAAGATGCTCTTCTCCAAAAAAAGAAGCCAATCTGGTGGTTCCCTGCTATAAACAAACTATACAACAGAAGGAAGAAACTGTTGCAGAAAAGAGAAAAATCCCAGTATGCAAAAACTCCCTCACCAGCCTCAGTAAGAAGCTGAGATCCCTCATAAAATCCTCAAAAGCTAGTTACGAAAATAAAATTGCCAAAGATTCCAAAGACAACCATAAGGCATTCTATAGTTATGTCAAGAATCTAAATGGCAATGCTCAGATCTGCTCTGAGCTACAACAGAATGGCATTAAATGTACTGATTCCAAGGATATTGCCAGTATCCTGGCAGACCGATTTAGTGCCAAATTCACCCCCCCTCTCACCCCCTAAAGGGTCCATCGCAATACCAAAAGATTGCCAAATTCCGATAATCACGGCCACACAGGTAGAAATCGCACTCTCCAAAGCTAAGAATACAGCATCCATGGGACAAGATGACATCCCAGGCTGTGTACTACATGAACTACAAAATGAACTGGCATCTCACCTAAGTATCATGTTTAATCATAGCCTCACCTCAGGTTCGTGCCCACTGAGTGGTGCACAGCTACAGTTATCCCGCTCCACAAGGGAGGATCCGCCTTGGATCCCGGGAACTACCGTCCCATCAGTCTCACAAGCCTGATCTGCAAGGGCATGGAACGCATTATCATGGAACTTATAAACAAAGACATTGGCAACCTTCAAACACTGGACCCCACCCAGTTTAGGTTTGTGAAGGGCCGATCTTGTCTCCTGAATCTGATTGACTTCTTCGAATCAGTCTCCAGAGCTGTGGACGAGGGTAAGGCGGTCCACACAGCCTATCTGGACCTCGCCAAGGCCTTCAACACCATCCCCCACTCTGGAATCATAGATAAACTTACTAAGCTGGGCATAAATCCCTACGTCACTCGATGGGTTGCCAACTGGCTTACTGACAGAACCCAGACTGTAAAAGTAGCCGAATCCAAATCCAGCTCCAGACAAGTGACAAGTGGAGTACCTCAGGGTTCAGTCCTGGGGCCACTCTTGTCTGGCATCTACTTCTCTGAAGTACAGGCCAACACTAAGGGACTCTGGCTAACAAAGTTCACAGATGACTGCAAACTGGGAGCCATTATTGAATCCCCAAATGATGTGGATATTCTACAAAAGGGCCTTACAGAAACAGATGCCTGGTGCCAGAGCCATGGACTCAAGCTTAATGCCAAGAAATGTATAGTTATCCCCTTTGAGAAAAAAACATGTACCCATGAATTACCACATAGGTGGCAGGACACTAAACATCGAAAATGTGATGAGAGACTTAGGGACACAGGTGGACAGTGGTCTCACTTTTGATAACCACATCGCCACAACAGTCAGGAAATCCTTCTATGTGGCACACCTCATCACTAAGGGCTTTTCATCCAGAAAAAAGGAGGTCACTGTCCCACTGTACTCATCCCTCATTAGACCCATTATAGAGTATAATTCCCCGTTTGGTATGTACCTCACAAGACATCTGCAACAGCTGGAAAGGCCACAGAAATACCTCACTAAAAGAATCACAGGCCTAAAGCAGATGCCATATGCTGACTGTCTAAAAAAACTCCAACTATACTCTGTGGCATATCGTCTACTCAGAGGCAATCTCTGCTTAACATACAAGGCCATGCAAACCCTGAGCTGTTGGACATGCTCCACTTAAAGAAATCCCTCAGAGCCACACGCTCCAGGGATCTAAACCTTGTCATCACAATGAACAAAACATGCTGGAGGGATAGGTTCCTGACCCAGAGACTCCCCATACTCTGGAATAGACTGCCCATACATGTCAAGCAAAGCGCCTCATTGGCCCTCTTCAAAAGGAACCTTGATGATTGGATGGGAGATATGAAATTCACCCCAGGGATCATGTCAGTTGCCCTGCTAGACAGGGGTCCAGAGAAGTAAATATTGTGGGAAGAAATATCCAGGGAATTGTTATGGCTAGGCTTGCATAGGCCCTAGGGCCGATAAACTAGTACCATCCTATGAACTTATGAATATATAAAGTCAAATGACAAAAGGCTGATATAATAAAAACTTTAAGCAGCTTTTCAAATGAGCTGCAGAAATCAGAGGCAGAAATTATAAAAGGCTGGATGAATACAAGGTTTCTGAAGAAGAGCTGTTTCAAAAAAATAATGGAGTTAGACGATAGAGTATGGAGAGGAAACCTGAGATTTGTTGCTATACCAGAAGACTTGAAAGGAATAGACTACACTAAGTTTATGAAAGTACAAATAAGCAACTGAACTTGTGCTTCACATTAATGTAAGCACAATAATTATGGTAATCCAAAAACAAAGGTTATCCAGATACAAATAAAAACTAAGAACCAAAACAAAAAGTACCCGGGGAAAGACCAAGCTATCACTAGAGTAAAATCCAAAAATTTAATGCAGCCATGTACAATAAAACATGATATACTCATAAACGCATGCACTGTATTACAAAGCGTTTTCTTCAAAGTTCCATAGACTTCATCAGCTGCAGGACTGGAAAATACAAATCTCTTTTATACAAACCCCTATTTCCTGATAGTAATTACCAAACATTTCTTAAAAAGACCGCAAAAAGACGAGAGAAACATATATACTTAACTTCAGTAAAATCAATTACAACAAAGGAAACTTACTTGAAAAAACAACTGACTGCATTAAATTTTCGGATTTTACTCTAGTGCTGGCTTGGTCTTTCCCTGGGTACAATAATCATGGTAGTTTAAATACTTGTAAAAATACATTTTCACAACATTGTTAAACATGTACATTAAAAAAATTATAGCTTTGTACATAGTTCAGTTTACATACCAAGAAAGATCACGGTATTACACTCACTTCTCAGGGAAGTCACTACACTATGTTACAGCAGGTTATCAAAAAGAAAATATATTTAATTCTGCTACTATTAAAGAGGTAGTAAAACACTTTTTCCATAGACTAATGTTGAGAAAGTCATCTGTCCACCTAGAGTTTTTTTATTCTCTTTCCCTTCTCTTTGCGTTATATTCTGTTACATATATTGTAGCTTACTGACTGTTAAGCTATCATGAATATTCTATTTTTTTAATATAAAAGTACTGTTTTAGTTTAAAAATACTGTTTTCCTCTGTAATATACTATGTGAATTGGTGTCTATTTATGGTAACGTGGATTAAGTTTGTGATACTGTTTGAGATGGGAGACTATACCAGACATTATGCTTGTTTGAGCTCTGCCTAGCGGCGCCGAGCTGAGGTAATATATTACTGGTGCCAGAAAGTCTGCTCTTCAGTTTTTCGCTTGAATCTTGCTAAGTCTTTCTCTCTTGCACTTCAGATATCTTAATCGCTTTGCACTTCAGCAGGTTTTTATAGCAATTATTGTAGCACACCTAAGTGCTATCAGCACTAGTTGTTCTTCGCAGAAATAGCTCCAGTACTTAATAGTTATGACCACCCCTCCTGGCATGTTTAAAGGGCAGTTCCCCTGTGCTTTCTCTTATTAACCTGGTGCAATTGGGCATTCTGAAGCAGTGTAGCAACTGCCTCATGTACACAGACAACCCTGTTTTCTTACCTCCCAACACTCAGACTTGTGAGAGATTCACTTACATCACCAAATTGGAAGCTACACACTCTCCAGCCAAGACCAGACTAGCTGGTCAAGGGGAGAAGGTCAACACCTGCACCACGCCACATGGAGGACATAGCCCTCCAGAACACCCACCATCACACCACTAACATAAATACACAAACCACACACCCACCTTCATGGAGGCTGTCAATAGAAATTTGTCCAAACAGCAGAGACCTCCAAGACAGAAACTCACGTGACCACCACAACACAGCACAAACCACAGGACACATAGCTAACCTCCACAGTGTGCCCCTCAACCTAAGCTCCTAAGGCTAAACACCTTGCCCAATACACTAATCATAGACTCAATAGTGTGGCACACAGATGTCCCACTCACTAGGTTGAATAAGGAGAAGGTAACAGTCAGCTGTCTATCAGGTGCCAGAATCCGACACATAACACACGCACTCAGGTCACACCACAACAAGTACAAGTATGACTCTGTCATTGTCCATGTGGGTGTGAATGACCTGAGATGCACCTCCCTAAACTAAATGAAAAGAGACATGGTGGAACTCTCGGATTATGTGGCCCAGGCAGGTATGACCCTAGCCCTGAGCAGTATCCTACCGTCACCCAGAATGATACCACAGTACAAACAAAAATGATTGACTTCAATAACTGGCTAAGTTTCTGGTGTCATTCTAAGGGGATCCAGTATCTGTCTGCTTGGGACGACATGATTGACAGACCTCGATGCTTTGCCAGAGATGGCCTGCATCTGTCACCCCTGAGTTTCCGGGTAATGGCTAAGGCTCTTGCCACCCCTATAGTGCCTTTTTTAGGTGGTGTTCCAAAGACCAAATTACCACCATAACAACTGTAAATAAATGCAATCTGAGGGTCATGCTACTCAACGCTAGAAGTCTAAATCTCAAGGTGCACTTGCTCGAAGCACTCCTCAAAATGGAGAACATCAACATTTGTGCTGTAACAGAGACCTGGTTTAAAGCATCAGAAAGCACCCCTGTGCTACCAGGCTATAACTCATTCCACACCTTTTGGCCCTGAAATATGGACCATCGTTCCAAAGGTGTTGGTGTCTCCATATTCATAAAGGATATGCACACCTCTAGACTAGTAGGCCAGCATAATGCATCTGAGATACTTCATGTACAACTAACATTGGGTAAGATGGCAATCCAGGTCATAGCCTGCTAAAGGTCCCCAACCATGTCCCTAGACTTTCACTCCACATTCCTAAGCACCCTTTAATCTATCAAAGTCCAACCCAACACTCTCATACTCGGAGACTTCAACTACCCCTTCATCAACTGGGAGAAGTACGCAAGCACCAATACACTGGCCCAACTCTTCCTGGAATTCATCAATTCCAGTGCCCTGGACCAGCTCATTCTGACCCCCACTAGAATAAGCAACATCCTTGACCTGGTTATTGCTAACATGGATGACCGTTGCTCTACACCAGTATTCAATCTCTCCCTGGTCAGATCTGACCATAAACTAATCACTATGGAAATCCACATCTCACCCACACCCCCTGCAAAGGTAACCACCTTGAAAAACTTCTCTAAAGTTGGCTTTGGGCTCCTAAAAACAGAGGTGGCTAACTTCACAGCACCCATGCCAATGGAAAATAGCTGCATAAATGCCGAATCATACACCAATGCACTTTACGAACATGTCCATAAATGCATGGAACTAGCCATACCCAACAGAAGCAAGACGCTGTCCTCCAAAAAAGGAAGCCATTCTGGTGGTTCTCTGCCATTAATAAACTCTACAACTGAACGAAGAAACTGTTGCATAAAAAGGTGAAGTCCCAAGACTGGAAAAACTCCTTTATTAGCCTCAACAAAAAGTTGAGATCCCTCATCAAATCCTCCAAAGTCAGCTATGAAGGCAGAATTGTGGCAGACACTAAAAACAATCACAAAGCCTTCTATAGTTATATCAAGAACCTCCACGGCAATACCCAGATTTGTTCTGAGTTACTGCACAATGGTACCTCCTATACTGAGCAAACAGATATTGCCAACATACTGGATGACAGATTCAGTGCCAACTTTACCCCTCTCTCCCCGCCAAAGGACCAATCACAATACCCCTCTCTCTCTCCCTAAAGGACCAGTAAGAATGCCAGGCACCCAGCATTACTGCAGCTCAGGTTAAAGCTGCATTGTCTAAGGCCAAGAATACAGATTCCATGGGACCCAATGATATTCCTGGCTGTGTTCTACATGAACTATAAAGCAAACTGGCACCACATCTGTGTGCCCTGCTCAGTTACAGCTTCACCTCAGGCTTTGTCCCTACCAAATGGTGCACTGCTACAGTCATCCCTCTTCATAAAGTGGGAGCAACTACAGACCCTGGGAATTATCGCCCCATTAGCCTGACGAGTCTGATATGTAAAGCTATGGAATGCATCATCATGGACCTGATTAACAAAGATATCGGAAATCTCCAAACTCTCGACCCCATGCAATTTGGCTTTGTGAAAGGGAGATCATGCCTGCTCAACTTGGTTGACTTCTTTGAGTCAGTCACCAGAGCTGTGGATGAATGTAAGCCAGTGCATGCAATCAACCTTGATCTGACTAAAGCCTTTGATACCATTCCTCACTCAGGAATTATTGATAAACTCACCAAACTAGGCATCAACCCCTATATCACTAGGTGGGTTGCAAACTGGCTCACACATAGAACACACAGTGTGAAAGTAGTAGACTTCAAGTCAGACTGCCTACCAGTCACAAGTGGAGTTCCACAGGGATCGGTCCTGGGTCCTTTCCTGTTCGACATCTATTTCTCAGAAGTCCAGGCCAACACAAAGGGACTCTGGCTGACCATGTTTGCAGATGACTGCAAGCTGGGTGCCATTATTAACTCCCCAAGTGATGCAGACATCCTGCAGAAAGGCCTCACAGAGACTAATGACTGGTGTCGAAACCATGGCCTTAAGCTTAATGCCAAAAAAATGTGTCATCATCCCCTTTGGTAAAAACTCAGTTCCCACTAATTACCACATCAATGGGAGTCCACTAAACACTGAAGGTATTATAAGAGATCTGGGGATGCAGGTTGACAGCAACCTTTCCTTCGACCACCACATTGCCAATGTTCAGAAAGTTCTTCTGTGTGGCACATCTCATTACCAAGGGTTTTGCATCCAAGAAGAAAGAGGTCATTGTCTCTCTCTACTCTTCCCTAATTAGACCAGTCATTGAGTATAATGCCCCATTTGGCATGTACCTCACTAGACACCTGCAACAGCTGGAGAGGCCGCATAAGTACCTGACAAAGAGGATCCAAGGTATTAAACACAAGTCCTACATGGACAGACTCAAAGACTCCAGCTATTCTCTGTCTCATAGAGGTGATCTTTGCTTGACTTACAAAGCCATTTTTGACCCAGCTCTGTTAGAAATGCTACATCTAAAGAAATCCCATTCCCTCCGCACCACACGCTCCAGAGACCTCAACCTCATTACCACAATGAACAGAACACGATGGAGGGACAGGTTCCTCACCCAGAGACTGCCCATGCTCTGAAATAGACTTCCCATACATGTCAAGCAGAGCACCTCGCTGTCCCTCTTTAAGAGAAATCTTGATGAGTGGATGGGTAATAGAAAGTTCACCCTGGGGATCACTCCAGTGGCTGTACTTAACAGAGCCACTGGGAACTAATGTCAGGCGGCACGATGCCAGGGCACTTCTATGGGCTAGACTTGTAAAGGCTCCAGGGCCATTAGCCTAGTACACACCTATGAATCTATGAACCTATGAAGGTAGAGCACACAACAACAGACACTAATTAGAAAGAACTGCTGTAATAGTGCTGAAAGAGAAAGCTGTAACCCAGCAAAGCAGAAACGTTTCCCTCTCAGTGGTGAAAATTAAAGCAGAGGGTTTGAGTCAGAAACAGGTCTCTCAGTAGTAGGTGCTTAGAGAAACAAAAGTTGCTATGGTAAAAATTAAGAACTTGCTAAAACCAACAGCATTAGAAAATCATAGACATGAATTGCCTATAGTAGATGGAGAAATAGGAGAGGAAGATAGACCTGCACCTGTATTCTTTGTCAAAGAGGTTATACCTGTCACTTTATGATAATGGACTGATGTAAAATCACCTCACCGATCAGATTTGCAGATAAGCAACAGTATGGGGATGGTAAATTAAAGAAGGATAGACAAAATATCACAATCTTAAGTTAAGGCAGAGTGAAGAGGGGTGCAAAGTGTTTTGAGACACAATCAACAGTTGCCAATGGGGCAATATTACATTACTATTAATCAGAAAAGAATGCAGATACTTTATTTTTATTTATTTTATTTGCCCTTTGATCACTGGGAGAGTCTGACTGAGCCAATGGCCCATTTTCAGCGGAGGCCCAGGGAGAAAAGCACCACAACAGATTTAGAAATGTTTAAACAGTAACTTAATGAATAATTATATAAAATGGGAGAAAGCCCCACAACAGGTTAAAGATTTTACAGTGAGTTGGAGAGAAAGGCTCCACAAACACACATAAAAAGCATTTTACAATAGCAGATACATAATTATGTACAAGAGGAGAAAAGCCCCACAACAGATAAAGCACTTTAAAATAGATTGTGGTGTACATTATATACAGGGGATAACAGCCCCCCCCCCACAAGAGAGTGAAATACATTTGCAGAATATTTCTAGGAGAAATTGTGATCAAGAATACAATATGTATGGCAAGTAGCAAAACACTTTGCAGAAGTGGATATCCTAGGTCAAGTAAATTAATATGTAGTTCTTCAAAATGTTGACAATATTTGTAATAATATATGAAGGTGAGAAATAATAGATAATTCTATTGCCAAAATAGGCAGAGTAATAGAACTAGATGAGGAGGAGTAATGTGGAAGAAGGAAAATTAAGGACACAGAAAGAAAGCTAATTAGTATTACAATGATGAGAATGCTAAGGAAGAACACTAGAGAGGAAATAAAGTAGGAGTGTCAGCTGAAGGGTTAGAAGAGCAGACATTAGTTGTATGGTAAAATTAAAACGCAAGCTACTTTTGATGTTAGGCAATTACTACCTTTCAAGATGTGGATATGTTAGTGATTCAGAGTGAAAAAGGCATAGTTGTAGTAAGCAGGTGGTTATGCATGTGTTTTGAGGGTTGTGCATGTAGAAATCCAGGTGTTGGATAGATATTTTTTAGATTGGTCTTGAAATTGGAAAGGTTGCTAGTATGTTTAAGGGGTAAGGGGGTAGAGTTCCAGGAGTGGGCTACACAGCTGCAATAGAAGAGGTTCCTGCTGATAGGTGTGGTTTGTAGGTATTGAGGAACATTTTGTTTTCAAATTGAAGTGGTCTAGCAGGGATGAAATAAGTCTAGTAGGATTTTGCATTGTTTTAGTTTGTGTATTAATTTGTGGACTAGGAGTAGCTGGGTATAAGTGAGTTGCAAGGATAATTCAAGCCAACCAAATAGACTGATGGGTTCTGTTTGATGAGTTAGTGGCAAATTTTTATATTTTATTGTAGAACTTTTTTAGTTTATTTTGAATGGAAGCTTGAAGGTTAAGCAGTACTGGGGAGCCATATAATAAAGTGGAAAGTATGAGTGTAGAGGCTGGAAATTTCCTGCATGAACCAGCTAAGTATTTTATTTTGTTCTACAGAGTGTCTGTACTTTTTTGGTGAGTTTCTTGATAACTTGTTGCACATGGTGTGTCAAATTTCAGGTTATTATCAATTGTCTTGCCTAGCAGCTTGATATGGGGATGACTTTTATAGGGCCGTTATCAGAGGCTGTTATATAGAAAGTTTGTTTGAAGTGTGTAAGGATTTTTAGGAGGAATAATAGCAGCTTTGTTTTTTTTTTTTTTTTGAGTAGAAGCTGGGAGTTATTGAGCCAGTTTTCAACAGATAAAAATGATTCTTGGGTGATATGTTTTAGAGTAATTGGGTTACTTGCAGTACAGATTTAAATGGAGCTGTTTGCATATCGTATGAGGGATGTTTGACATTTGGCAGTGTTGGTTATTGGTAAATAAACTGAAAATCAGTGGCCCTAGTATGAAACCTTGGGGAACACCTGTTTTTATGGGTGGGAAGGATGAGTAGGAATTAATTAATTTAATAGACTGGCGTAAATGGGAAAGGTAGCTAGAGAACTAGTTGGTAGAGGTGTTTAATTGGCCAAGTGAAGAGAGTTGTTTTAGAAGTAGGCTATAGGAAATGGTATCAAGGGCCTTGGACAGATCCAGAAACACAAGAGAAACCAGTTGGCCTGTGTCTAGTTTAATAGTGTTGGTGAGGTTTAGGAGACCTTTGGTAGTAATGTGGCCTGGTCTGAAACTATGTTGGGTGGGGTTAAGGAAGTTGTTTGTAAATGAATCATTGATTATGGATGCATTTTTTGAAAGAGGGGGGAGAATGGAAATGGGTCTAAAGTTGGATATATCATTGGAGTTACTACTCTTGTGAAGTGGGATGATGTGAGATTTTTTTCCATGTGACTGGGACATGTAATTCCTGGATCGACCTATTTATGAGAATGGATACTGGAAATGAAATTGAGCTGGCTGCTATTTTTAGGAAATCATCAGGAATTTCATGTGGAGCTAGTGTATTTGGTTTAATTTATTTGAGGTGTTTCTTGATTGTTGTGGTGGATACTGGTTGAAAGGAGAAAGAGTAAGTACTAATGGAAATGGGAGGTGAGACTGAGTGGGATGCAGTCAGATTATTAGAGAGAGGTTGATTTATTTTGAGTTTGGTTGTGAAGCAGTTTAGCAATGCTACAGATAAAGTGATTATTAAAAGAGTTAGCTGTTTCTTCCAGTGAGCAGTGGGGGTTGGGGACTGGTAGTCACTTTGAGTCAGGTTGTACAATGTTAGATATGGTGGCCCAGAATTGTCTAGAATTTTTGTGGCATCTGTTCTGCAAAGTGGAGTAATAAAGATGTGAGAGTGTTCGATCTCGTCGTTTGTTCTTACACCTGGGTTCGGAGCCGATCCTCGGCTCCGTGTCGGCCGCTTGCAAGCTCTGCATCGAGAAGAAGCTCGAGACTAACCTAACTCCCACAATCCCCCTCTGCCTTTACCTCAGATCTAGTTTGCCGCTGCAGCGTTCGCATCACTTGATCGAGCTCGAGCACCCAAAGCTAAGATTTAAACTTGTTTCTTGTATTTTTAAAGTTGGAATTTCTCTAAATCTTTGTATATTGACTGTGTGTGAGAGTGATATTGTCTCAAGGTTTTTCTAGGTTCCAGTTAAAGTTATTTTAACTTTGTTAGAGTTTCCTCGGGCCTATCCCTCCCTTCAGGATTTGACTACCGGATAGACACTACTACTGGATTTGACATTTTTACCGGATTGGACATTATTACTGGACTTTACTGTTATTGTTTGCTATACCTATTTTAGCTTTTTAAGATGTCTGAAAAGGCTAAGTCTGGGTTCAAGCGTTGCCAGTGTGGCCAAAAGATGTCAGTTACTGACAATCATAGTTCCTGCGTCTACTGTCTTGGCCCTCTCCACCTGCAAGAAGACTGTTCTATTTGTCATTCTTTCAGTGGGAGGGTCATGACAGATAGCGCAGAAACTCATGGATAGGGGTTTGTTAAAACCTACCTTTCAAGAGGCTCTGGATGCTACAGACCAGGCATCCAAATCCTCGAAGGAATCGAAGACGTCGGAGCCCAGGTCATCGGCTCCGAGCTCTTCAGTTAAGGTTCGATCACCGGTTCCACAGACTTTGGGACCGAGTGTTTAACTATTATCAGTTTCTGAGCCTCGAGTCTTGGAACGGTGACGAGCTCCCTCCCGACACTGTTGAGGTCGGCTCCGTCTTGATTCCTTCGACGTTCTTCCAGACCCCTCTCCGACACCGATGTAGACCGCGTGGTGCAGAAGTTAATGGAGAATACGGCCTTATCAAACTCATCTCGGTCTCCTCTCAGTTGGTGTCGAGACAAGGCCTTCCCTATCTCCATCTGTTCCTCCTCCGAGACCTGTCCAGTCTTGAGCCGGAAGAAACTGATCTCCTGATTGTGGAGCCCTCGGTGCCAGAACTGTCCTTTTCTCGGTCGGCTCCGTTCACCTCGACTCCGTCGGATCCGGTGCGAGTCTCGGAGCCGAAGATCCATCCTTGGTTCCGGGACCGAGAGTCGGACCGATGTTTCGTTCCGACTCCCTCGGGCCTCGGCTCGGATCGACTCGGTTCCGTCCTCGGGTCGATACCGGTGCCTGTTTCGGGATTCTTCCCATTTCTTGAACCGGGAGATACCTCGACTCGGGATCCGGGGGCCTTCGATCTCATGAGGAAGGTGTTGTCTACCCAGACAACCACATCAGCAGAAACAGCTTCTGATCCCCATAAAGGACCGTTAGCCTCCTCTGCACCCACGGCTACATCTAAGTGTCGAGCACCTGTGTCTCAGCCACCCCTGGAGGGTGCCCCCTCTTCCTCAGAGGCTTCTTCGGATGCTCCCCCCGAAGAAGTCCCTAGGAAAAGATTGTGTAAGAGGAGACACTTAGATTCTCCACAAGAGTCTTTGACATCGGACACTGACTTGGATGAGTCAGAAGGGTCCCCAAATTCACCCTCAGAAGATGTCTCTTTTTCTGACATCTTGGAGATCCTGAAGCAGAGAGGTGATTGGCAATCCCTCCCCCCTTCTGAGGCTGAGTCAGTGCTGCTGAAGGCATTTGGTGCTCGCCCTTCCTCCTCCTGGGTCACTCCGCCCTTGATGAGTTAATGGAGCTGATTGCTCGAAGGGCGTGGGAGACTCCTGACACGGTGGAGCCAGTCCCTAGAAAGCCTAATAAGTATATTACTGCACCCCAAGAAAAGGCTTTTCTAACAAGGGAGTTCCAGTGGGCGCTATGGTGGTGGCAGCGGCCACGAAAAAGGAGATGTCAAAATCTTCCTCATCTGTCCATCCCCTAACAAAGATTCTAGGACTATGGACAGGCATGGGAAGCGCATTTTTAGTTCAGCGGCTTTTTCTGCGATCCCTGAACTATTTGACCCACTTCACACGACTACAGAGGATCTAATCAAAGAGTTGGGAGATACCCTCCAGGGTACTACAGATGCTGCTGTTTCAGAGAAAGTTACAGCACATCTCAATACCCTTACATCCATTGTAAACTCATCCATGAGGCTGATCTCATACGCAGCGAAGGATCGAGTAGGGCAGCAACTTCAGCGATTGCTCTTCAGAGACAATCCTGGATGCGCTTATGTTCATTCTTGAGGAAGCCTTCAAGTCTTCCTTTACTAACGCCCCATTTGATGGTGCCACTCTCTTTGGCCCCAAAGTAAAGGAGACCCTTACCGGTGTGAACAGGAGGGAAAGACTCTGTCTGCTGTCGGAGTCCGTTTTCCACCCCATCCAGACCGTACCCCAAAGGGCAACGCGATGGAAAAATGTGGTTTGAAAACCCCAAGGATCTTTCCCAGGCACACAGGGTGATGCCCCTCTAGAGGCAGAGGAGGGCAGAGGTGGAAGAGCGCCGCCCGGCAGCAGAGGTCCATAAAACCAAGGTGACAGGGATACACCCTGGAAAACCTTTCCAGCACTCCTGAGAGGAGGCCCGACTGTCCTGCTCTGGAGGCAGTCGGGAATTAAGCAGCTTTATACCCTCAGGCCTGGCAAAATCTTACATCAGACAAATGGGTAAAAGCGTTGTTACCAGAGCTACAGAATACCCTTCCTACTGCCCCCATTCCAATGAAAAGACTCCCAGATGTGCCGCCCCATCTGCGAGATCCTGCAGCTATAGAAATTTCAAAGCTGCTAGAAAAAAGAGTTATCCAACCAGTCCCAGCGGACCAAAGAGGGTTCGGAACTTACTCAAGGTTCTTTTTAGTTCCAAAGACAGGGGACTGGAGGCCGATTCTGGACCTAAGCAACCTCAATACCTTCGTCAAGAAAGAAAAGTTCCGAATGGTCACGCTTCAATCGATCCTTCCATTTTTACAGAAGGATGACTGGATGTGGTCAATAGATCTAAGGGCGCGTACTACCACATCAAAATGGCCAGGGCGTCAGGGATCACTTGCGCTTCGGCTGGGAGCCAGCCACTTTCAGTTTTGAGCCCTGCCCTTTGGTCTGACCTCAGCCCCCAGGGTTTTCACCAAATGCATGGCAGTGGTGGCGTCTCACCTGAGGCGCCTGGGATTCCAGGTGTTTCCGTATCTGGACGACTGGCTCCTGTCTGCCACCACCCAGCGTCAACTGATACAGGCCAGGGATTACACACTACAGCTTTGTATTCACCTCGGAATTTCCGTAAATTTCGAAAAATCTTCACTATAGCCATCACAGCATATCTTATTCATAGGAGCAGAATTGGATACGCATCATTTAATTCTAAGACTTCCCCCAGAAAGGATAGCCTCACTACAAAGCCACATAACTCTTCTTCTGTCATCCAGGAAATCCCCAGCAAAACTGGTTCTGAAGGTTTTGGGTCTCATGGCAGCTTCCCTCATTGCGATACCATTGGGAAGACTGCACATGAGAGTTCTGCAATGGCTACTGTTTGCACAATGGTCGTTCCAACAACTTCCTCTGACACACAAAATTCTGATCACGAACACATGCAAATCACACCTAGCCTGGTGGCTTCAAACTTGCAACCTTTCCAGCGGAAGACCATTTGTGCTACCCATGCCGACAGCTACGGTGACCACGGACGCTTCCCTGATAGGGTGGGGGGGCATCTTTCAGGGACAGACAGTCCAAGGCGAATGGACCGAGTTAGAGTACAATCTGCACATCAATGTTCTAGAGTTGAGGGCAGTGTTTCTAGCATTGCAACACTTTGCTCCCTTTCTTCCTCTAGGGACTATTGCAGTACAGACGGACAACATGTCCGTAGTCTGGTACATAAACAAGCAAGAGGAACCAAGTCTTATCAACTATGCAGAGAGGCCATGAGAATCTGGCAATGGGCGGAGTCCACAGGTCGCTTTCTGATAGCAACGCATATCCCAGGGTCATCCAACGTCATAGCCGACAGGCTGAGCAGAGCAATCCTGTTGCCTCACGAGTGGTCCCTCAAACAGTCAGTTGCAAGGGAGATTTTACACAAATGGGACCAGGCTTCCTGCTACCTTTTTGCGTCTCAATGAGCGCCAAATGCAGGAGCTACGCCCTATTACCCCCTCAGGGGAAGTCCCCAGGGACGCTGGTTCCACGATTGGCCCCGGGTCTCCTGTACGCTTTTCCTCCCTTTCCCCTGATTGCAAAGTTTCTGCAGAAAGCCAACAACTTGCAAGGGCGATAATCCTCATTGCCCCATTCTGGCCTCGTCAAATTTGGTTCCCCTTTCTTCTGGCACATCGCATTCGGGGACCCTGGATGCTGGACCCGGAACCAGATCTACTGACACACTCGTCAGGGCTCCCCACCCTCGCTCTTGTCACTCCACCTAGCAGCTTGGCTGCTCCGCTTCCCTACTTAGCCAGGTCTGATCTTCTCTCACCTGCAGTTCAGAATATACTAATAGCTTCTCATAAAGCTTCCACTACAAAGACCTACACTAGTAAATGGGCGTTTTGTGTTCTGGGCAAATACACAGCATTTGGACCTGTTATAGCTCCTTTAAACAAGATCTTGGAGTTTTTGACAGAATTGTTTCACCAAGGAGCTTCTCCAGCCACTTTAAGGGTGCAATTGGCTGCCATTTCCAACTTTCATGTGGAAGAATGTGGGGCACCTGTTATGGCTCACAGACTTTGTAAGGCCTTTTTGAAAGGATCTTTCCATATTAGACCACCAGTTAGAACTCCTACATCTCCTTGGAATCTAAATCTCTTATTATCTAAGTTGATGCTACCTCCATTTGAGCCAGCCTCCTCTTGTTCATTGAAGTATTTGTCGTGGAAGACCCTCTTTTTGGTAGCCATTACATCCGCTAGGCGAGTGTCTGAGCTTCAGGCTCTTTCCATTAAACACCCTTATCTGATCTTTCATTCTGACAGAGTATCTCTTCGCACTAATCCATCCTTTCTCCCCAAAGTCTGCTCTATTAATAACATTAATCAATCCATTGAACTGCCTACCTTTTTCAAAATCACTCCAATAAGTTGGAGTATATGTTACACAAGTTGGATGTTCATAGACAACTTAGATTTTACTTGGATAGAACAAAGGATCACAGGAAATCTGATCAACTTTTTGTAGCTTTCGCTGATAGCAGGAAAGGTGTAGCAGTTACTAAGCGAACCCTTTCCAAATGGCTAACTGATTGCATTATATTGTTTATGATTCTTCAGAACAAACTTTACCTGGCAAACCCAAGGGGCTCTCTACAAGATCAGTTTCAACATCCCTGGCTCTTGCAGCTCGCCTAGCATTAGTCACTATTTGTGCTCCTGCCACTTGGTCTAAACCACATACGTTCATTTCTCATTACAAGATAGACAGGGTTTCTAGGGACAGGGCAACCTTTGGTTCCACTGTGCTCAAGAACGTTCTCCGTGAGTTCCTCAGGAACATGGAGCTAGGGGCGCTACCCAGGTGTAAGAACAAGCAGCGAGATCGAACACTCTCACATTTAGAAGTTATGTCCTTACCATAACGTTCCATGTGGAGTGTTCATCACGCCTTTGTTCTTACATTCCCACCCTCCACCCTCAGGAAGAATGTGCAGTTTGGTGCCTGGTCTGGATTATTTGGCTTCTGCTTTGCAGTGGTTGTATATATATGTATATCTTGTATATATATATATATATATATATATATATATATATATATATATATATATATATGGATAAGTGCTTGTACAGTATGTTGTTGTTTTTGCATGAATATGCTCTCTCTCTGACTCCTGGTTTGCTTGCAAACTAGATCTGAGGTAAAGGCAGAGAAGGATTGTGGGAGTTAGGTTGGTCTCGAGCTTCTTCTCGATGCAGAGCTTGCAAGCGGCCGACACGGAGCCGAGGATCGGCTCCGTACCCAGGTGTAAGAACAAAGGCGAGATGAACACTCCACATGGAACGTTATGGTAAGGACATAACTTCTAATTTCTTGTCAGGTTTGATTTGACATTTAGTTTTATTTCATATGTATGTATTTGGTTGAAGATTGTTTTGTGTTATTATTGAGCCAAAAGGTTTTATCTCCATTTTTCATTAATTTCTTGGTGATAGGAATGAGGCAAGGAGCAGGGTTGTTTTGCTCTCTTTTGAGCCTAAGGAGGGGCATGCTGTTTAGTAGGTCCATAAATATCTTATTAGAATAGACAACAGCATCATCTAGTCACAAGATTGTTAGGATGTTCCCGTTGTGAGATTGTAGTGTGGTATTAAACAGTCAAACTTGTTCATGTTGTGAGAGGATATATATGTGTGTTTACTGGGAGATGTATGCCATTCTGTTCTGTTGTAGACCGCGTGGTGCAGAAGTTAATGGAGAATACGGCCTTATCCAAACTCATCTCGGTCTCCTCTCAGTTGGTGTCGAGACTCGAAGGCCTTCCCCTATCTCCATCTGTTCCTCCTCCGAGACCTGTCCAGTCTTCGGAGCCGGAAGAAGCTGATCTCCTGATTGTGGAGCCCTCGGTGCCAGAACTGTCCTTTTCTCGGTCGGCTCCGTTCACCTCGACTCCGTCGGATCCGGTACCGGAGTCTCGGAGCCGAAGATCCATCCTTGGTTCCGGGACCGAGAGTCGGACCGATGTTTCGGTTCCGGCACTCCCTCTCGGGGCCTCGGCTCGGATCGACTCGGTTCCGTCCTCGGGGTCGATACCTTCGGTGCCTGTTTCGGGGATTCTTCCCATTTCTTCGGAACCGGAGATACCTCGACTCGGGATCCGGGGGCCTTCGATCTCATGAGGAAGGTGTTGTCTACCCAGACAACCACATCAGCAGAAACAGCTTCTGATCCCCATAAAGGACCGTTAGCCTCCTCTGCACCCACGGCTACATCTAAGTGTCGAGCACCTGTGTCTCAGCCACCCCTGGAGGGTGCCCCCTCTTCCTCAGAGGCTTCTTCGGATGCTCCCCCCGAAGAAGTCCCTAGGAAAAGATTGTGTAAGAGGAGACACTTAGATTCTCCACAAGAGTCTTTGACATCGGACACTGACTTGGATGAGTCAGAAGGGTCCCCAAATTCACCCTCAGAAGATGTCTCTTTTTCTGACATCTTGGAGATCCTGAAGCAGAGAGGTGATTGGCAATCCCTCCCCCCTTCTGAGGCTGAGTCAGTGCTGCTGAAGGCATTTGGTGCTCGCCCTTCCTCCTCCTGGGTCACTCCGCCCTTCGATGAGTTAATGGAGCTGATTGCTCGAAGGGCGTGGGAGACTCCTGACACGGTGGAGCCAGTCCCTAGAAAGCCTAATAAGTATATTACTGCACCCCAAGAAAAGGCTTTTCTAACAAAGGGAGTTCCAGTGGACGCTATGGTGGTGGCAGCGGCCACGAAAAAGGAGATGTCAAAATCTTCCTCATCTGTCCATCCCCCTAACAAAGATTCTAGGACTATGGACAGGTACGGGAAGCGCATTTTTAGTTCAGCGGCTTTTTCTATGCGATCCCTGAACTATTTGACCCACTTCACACGACTACAGAGGGATCTAATCAAAGAGTTGGGAGATACCCTCCAGGGTACTACAGATGCTGCTGTTTCAGAGAAAGTTACAGCACATCTCAATACCCTTACATCCATTGTAAACTCATCCATGAGGCTGATCTCATACGCAGCCGAAGGATCGAGTAGGGCAGCAGCTTCAGCGATTGCTCTTCGTAGACAATCCTGGATGCGCTTATGTTCATTTGCGGAAGCCTTCAAGTCTTCCTTTACTAACGCCCCATTTGATGGTGCCACTCTCTTTGGCCCCAAAGTAAAGGAGACCCTTACCCGGTGTGAACAGGAGGGAAAGACTCTGTCTGCTGCCGGAGTCCGTTTTTCCACCCCATCCAGACCGTACCCCAAAGGGCAACGCGATGGAAAAATGTGGTTTCGAAAACCCCAAGGATCTTTCCCAGGCACACAGGGTGATGCCCCCTCTAGAGGCAGAGGAGGGGGCAGAGGTGGAAGACGCCGCCCCGGCAGCAGAGGGGGTCTGCAAAACCAAGGTGACAGGGATACACCCCCCTGGAAAACCTTTCCAGCACTCCTGAGAGGAGGCCCGACTGTCCTGCTCTGGAGGCAGTCGGGGGTCGCTTAGCTTTATACCCTCAGGCCTGGCAAAATCTTACATCAGACAAATGGGTAAAAAGCGTTGTTACCAGAGGCTACAGAATACCCTTCCTACTGCCCCCCATTCCAATGAAAAGACTCCCAGATGTGCCCCATCTGCGAGATCCTGCAGCTATAGAAATTTCAAAGCTGCTAGAAAAAAGAGTTATCCAACCAGTCCCAGCGGACCAAAGAGGGTTCGGAACTTACTCAAGGTTCTTTTTAGTTCCAAAGAAGACAGGGGACTGGAGGCCGATTCTGGACCTAAGCAACCTCAATACCTTCGTCAAGAAAGAAAAGTTCCGAATGGTCACGCTTCAATCGATCCTTCCATTTTTACAGAAGGATGACTGGATGTGGTCAATAGATCTAAAGGACGCGTACTACCACATCAAAATGGCCAGGGCGTCCAGGGATCACTTGCGCTTCCGGCTGGGAGCCAGCCACTTTCAGTTTTGAGCCCTGCCCTTTGGTCTGACCTCAGCCCCCAGGGTTTTCACCAAATGCATGGCAGTGGTGGCGTCTCACCTGAGACGCCTGGGATTCCAGGTGTTTCCGTATCTGGACGACTGGCTCCTGTCTGCCACCACCCAGCGTCAACTGATACAGGCCAGGGATTACACACTACAGCTTTGTATTCACCTCGGAATTTCCGTAAATTTCGAAAAATCTTCACTATAGCCATCACAGCATATCTTATTCATAGGAGCAGAATTGGATACGCATCATTTAATTCTAAGACTTCCCCCAGAAAGGATAGCCTCACTACAAAGCCACATAACTCTTCTTCTGTCATCCAGGAAATCCCCAGCAAAACTGGTTCTGAAGGTTTTGGGTCTCATGGCAGCTTCCCTCAGTGCGATACCATTGGGAAGACTGCACATGAGAGTTCTGCAATGGCTACTGTTTGCACAATGGTCGTTCCAACAACTTCCTCTGACACACAAAATTCTGATCACGAACACATGCAAATCACACCTAGCCTGGTGGCTTCAAACTTGCAACCTTTCCAGCGGAAGACCATTTGTGCTACCCATGCCGACAGCTACGGTGACCACGGACGCTTCCCTGATAGGGTGGCGGGGCATCTTTCAGGGACAGACAGTCCAAGGCGAATGGACCGAGTTAGAGTACAATCTGCACATCAATGTTCTAGAGTTGAGGGCAGTGTTTCTAGCATTGCAACACTTTGCTCCCTTTCTTCCTCTAGGGACTATTGCAGTACAGACGGACAACATGTCCGTAGTCTGGTACATAAACAAGCAAGGGGGAACCAAGTCTTATCAACTATGCAGAGAGGCCATGAGAATCTGGCAATGGGCGGAGTCCACAGGTCGCTTTCTGATAGCAACGCATATCCCAGGGTCATCCAACGTCATAGCCGACAGGCTGAGCAGAGCAATCCTGTTGCCTCACGAGTGGTCCCTCAAACAGTCAGTTGCAAAGGAGATTTTTCGCAAGTGGGGCCAGCCTTCCTGCGATCTTTTGCCTCCAATGAACGCCAAATGCAGGAGCTACTTTGCCCTATTACCCTCCAGGGAAGTCCCCAGGGACGCGCTGGTTCACGATTGGCCCCCGGGTCTCCTGTACGCTTTTCCTCCCTTTCCCCTGATTGCAAAGTTTCTGCAGAAAGCCAACAACTTGCAAAGGACGATAATCCTCATTGCCCCATTCTGGCCTCGTCAAATTTGGTTCCCCTTTCTTCTGGCACATCGCATTCAGGGACCCTGGATGCTGGACCCGGAACCAGATCTACTGACACACTCATCAGGGCTCCCCACCCCTCGCTCTTGTCACTCCACCTAGCAGCTTGGCTGCTCCGCTTCCCTACTTAGCCAGGTCTGATCTTCTCTCACCTGCAGTTCAGAATATACTAATAGCTTCTCATAAAGCTTCCACTACAAAGACCTACACTAGTAAATGGAAGCGTTTTGTGTTCTGGGCAAATACACAGCATTTGGACCCTGTTATAGCTCCTTTAAACAAGATCTTGGAGTTTTTGACAGAATTGTTTCACCAAGGAGCTTCTCCAGCCACTTTAAGGGTGCAATTGGCTGCCATTTCCAACTTTCATGTGGAAGAATGTGGGGCACCTGTTATGGCTCACAGACTTTGTAAGGCCTTTTTGAAAGGATCTTTCCATATTAGACCACCAGTTAGAACTCCTACATCTCCTTGGAATCTAAATCTCTTATTATCTAAGTTGATGCTACCTCCATTTGAGCCAGCCTCCTCTTGTTCATTGAAGTATTTGTCGTGGAAGACCCTCTTTTTGGTAGCCATTACATCCGCTAGGCAAGTGTCTAAGCTTCAGGCTCTTTCCATTAAACACCCTTATCTGATCTTTCATTCTGACAGAGTATCTCTTCGCACTAATCCATCCTTTCTCCCCAAAGTCTGCTCTATTAATAACATTAATCAATCCATTGAACTGCCTACCTTTTTCAAAAATCACTCCAATAAGTTGGAGTATATGTTACACAAGTTGGATGTTCATAGACAACTTAGATTTTACTTGGATAGAACAAAGGATCACAGGAAATCTGATCAACTTTTTGTAGCTTTCGCTGATAGCAGGAAAGGTGTAGCAGTTACTAAACGAACCCTTTCCAAATGGCTAACTGATTGCATTATATTCGTTTATGATTCTTCAGAACAAACTTTACCTGGCAAACCCAAGGGGCACTCTACAAGATCAGTTTCTACATCCCTGGCTCATGCAGCTCGCCTACCGTTAGACACTATTTGTGCAGCTGCCACTTGGTCTAAACCACATACGTTCATTTCTCATTACAAGGTAGACAGGGTTTCTAGGGACAGGGCAACCTTTGGTTCCACTGTGCTCAAGAACGTTCTCCCGTGAGTTCCTCAGGAACATGGAGCTAGGGACGCTACCCAGGTGTAAGAACAAACGGCGAGATCGAACACTCTCACATTTAGAAGTTATGTCCTTACCATAACGTTCCATGTGGAGTGTTCATCTCGCCTTTGTTCTTACATTCCCACCCTCCCACCCTCAGGAAGAATGTGCAGTTTGGTGCCTGGTCTGGATTATTTGGCTTCTGCTTTGCAGTGGTTGTATATATATGTATATCTTGTATATATATATATATATATATATATATATATATATATATATATATATATGGATAAGTGCTTGTACAGTATGTTGTTTTTTTTTGCATGAATATGCTCTCTCTCTGACTCCTGGTTTGCTTGCAAACTAGATCTGAGGTAAAGGCAGAGGGGGATTGTGGGAGTTAGGTTAGTCTCGAGCTTCTTCTCGATGCAGAGCTTGCAAGCGGCCGACACGGAGCCGAGGATCGGCTCCGTACCCAGGTGTAAGAACAAAGGCGAGATGAACACTCCACATGGAACGTTATGGTAAGGACATAACTTCTAATTTCTTGTCAGGTTTGATTTGACATTTAGTTTTATTTCATATGTATGTATTTGGTTGAAGATTGTTTTGTGTTATTATTGAGCCAAAAGGTTTTATCTCCATTTTTCATTAATTTCTTGGTGATAGGAATGAGGCAAGGAGCAGGGTTGTTTTGCTCTCTTTTGAGCCTAAGGAGGGGCATGCTGTTTAGTAGGTCCATAAATATCTTATTAGAATAGACAACAGCATCATCTAGTCACAAGATTGTTAGGATGTTCCCGTTGTGAGATTGTAGTGTGGTATTAAACAGTCAAACTTGTTCATGTTGTGAGAGGATATATATGTGTGTTTACTGGGAGATGTATGCCATTCTGTTCTGTTGTATATTGGCAGGTTGTTACTAAGTGTTCTAGCTAAGGTGCCATGGGAGCTTAGATTGTTAGGATAATTTGTTAATAACCACTCCAAGGTTGCAGTTTTACCATTTTTCAGGCTCATTCTAGTAGGATTGTATTTTGCTATTTGCTATCACATCTGAACCACTGAAGTGCTTTGCATGTGGTATTGTAATTGTAGCCATGTAGCTAACTATTTTGTTGTTTCGCCATCAACAGGGAGACTGGACTTTTTTTTTTTTGTCCCTCCACTTACAGTTGAGAAGGCTGGTAGATGGGTGAATTGCACTGGGTATTATATAAACTAGCTGCAGTTCTGGAAAATATAACCAGAGTAGAAGGAGAAACAGTGGAGCAGAGTGGACCAAATTTTGAGCTGAAGAATGATTTACTGTATAGGATGAATGAAGACAGAAAATAATTAGTACACCTTTTAGTTGTGATAACACTAACACATGGTCATATTTTGGGAGGACACTTAGGAATCGACAATACAAATGCTAGAATCGTAGCTTGTCTTTATTGTTCTGGTACAATGAAATACATTGAGAATTTCTGTGCCACATGCACAGAATGTCAAAGTACTGCACCACTTCTTTGTTTCATAAGTTCACTGATACTAATGCCTGGCACAATGGAGCTAAGACAGAAAACCTGGCTACTGATTAAATCAATCCAAGGTTCCACAAGACCAGGAATAAGTCAGAGTTCTTGTAAAATCCACTTTAATGTAGGCACAAACACATGAAAGCACACATTAAAAAAACAGCGTTTTCATTTAAATCACTTCATCAGATGTGGGTCATAGAACAAAATAATGGCTTTTGTAATCCTCTAAGAAGTAAATTAACCAATAAAAACATCCAATTAGAAACATCATAAATACTCATGAATATTCATGTTAAAAGCATGTAAACCATAAAAACATTAAAAAGCATTAAGACCATTGTATAAACTATTCATGAATATATAAGAAGTCAATAGAATACATTTTACAAACTTAATAAAATAAATAAATAAGTTTATAGGACCTATACAATGCATAAATATCTTAAATAAAATAATTTCAATTAAAATAAATGTAAAAAAAAAAAGATTCATTAGCACACTCTAGTGGTCAAAGTCAAATTGCATCTCAATATGAAAAAAAAAAGAAAAAAGCAGAAAAGTGCAAATAACAACTGATATCTTATTTTGTTTTATAATCTTATAATTTAGCTGCCCTTAATTTCAAAAGGGGTATAGGTTCATAGGTTCATACTAGGCTATCTGCCCAAGGGCATTTATAAGCCTAGCCCATAGTTATGTGGCTTTCGCCACCCCTTTAGTTTGAATAAAAACTATGCCTATCATTTTCTGTGCCTCTGTCAAGCAGTGACACTGAAGTAATCCCTGGGGTATATCTGCGATCTCCCATCCATTGGTCAAGATTCCTCTTGAACAAGGCCAGCGAGGTGCTCTGCCTCACATGTACCGGGATTTTGTTCCACAGCATAGGGAGTCTCTGGGTGATGTATCTGTCCCTCCAGCACGTTCTATTTATAACCGTGTCAAGGTTTAAGTCTCCCGCCCTTGTGGTTCTGAGGGTTCTAGATTTTTGAGGTGAAGCATATTCATCAAATCTGGGTTTGACATGGCCTTATATGTCAGGCACAGGTCACCTCTGAGCAAGTGGTATGAGACTGAATAGAGCTGGAGTTCTTTCAGTCGGGCAGCATAAGACATATTTTTGAGACCCTTTATCCTTTTGGTGAGGAACTTTTGGGGCCTTTCAAGCTGCAGCAGGTGTCTGGTCAGATACATTCGAACGGGGCATTGTACTCAATCATAGGTCTAATGAATGATGAGTACAGGGGGACGATGACCTCCCTTGATCTAGATGTGAATCCCTTCATGATCAGGTGGGCGATATAGAAGGTTTTCCTAACTACTTTAGCAACATGAGTGTCAAACGAAGGCTACTGTCAACTTGGGGCCCCAGATCCCTGATGACTTTGTCTGTGCTCAGTGGATTGCCACCTATATGGTAGCTAGGGGTAACCTTGTTTTTCCCAAAGGGTATGACTATGCATTTTTTGGCGTTTAACTTCAGGCCATGGCTCTGGCACCAGTTATCCGTTTCTGTGAGGCCCTTCTGGAGGATATCTGTGTCAGATGTGTTTTCGACTATGGCACCCAGTTTGCAGTCATCTGCAAACTTTGTCAGCCATAACCCTCCTGTGTTTGCTTGTACTTCAGAAAAGTAGATGCCAAACAAGAGTGGACCCAGGACTGAGCCCTGTGGGACACCAGTTGTGACAGGCTTTTGAGTCTGACATGGCTCCAGCAACTCTGACCCTGTGGGTTCTGTCACTTAGCCAGTTTGCAACCCATCTTGTGATGTATGGGTTTACATTCAAGCTGATGAGTTTTTCGATGATACCTGAGTGGGGTATTGTGTCGAAGGCCTTTGCCAGGTCGAGGTAGGCTGTATGGACTGCCTTTCCCTCATCAATGGCCTTGGTGACTGTCTCGAAAAAGTCAACCAAGTTTAAGAAGCAGGATCTGCCTTTGACAAAGCCAAACTGGGTTGGATCCAAAGTCTGCAAGTTCCCTATGTCTTTATTTATGAGTTCCATTATGATCCTCTCCATGGCTTTGCAGATAAGGCTTGTCAAGCTAATGGGCGGTAATTTCCAGGGTCTGTGGAGGCACCGCCCTTATGAAGTGGGACCACAGTCGCCGTGCGCCACTCCTTGGGTACGTATCCTGAGGTGAGGCTAAGATTAAACAGCTGTCCTAACTGTGGGTTTAATTCCTCGTTGAGTTCATGAAGCACACAGCCGGGACACCATCCGGTCCCATGGATGCTGTGTTTTTGCCTTAGTGAGGGCAGTTCTCACCTGGGCGTTGGAGATGTTTGGGGGCTACAATCCTCTGGAATAGATATCTCTCCTTTTGGGGGAGAAGTTTGCACTGAACCTGTCAGCCAGTATGTTAGCAATGTGTGTAGGTTCAGTAATTTTCACATCATTTTGAACTAATTCTGAGCATATCTGGGAGTTTCCTCCTAGGTTTCTAACATAGCTAAAGAAGGCCTTATGATTGTCTTTAGAGTCCTTGGCGATTTTTCTCTCAAAATTTGCCTTGGATGATTTTATGAGAGCTCTTAGTTTTTACTTATAATGATCAAAGGTGTCTTACCTTTCAAGGATTTTGCTCTATCTTGTAGTAGCTTCCTCCTTTTGTTGTAGAGCTTGTTTATGGCTGGGGTCCACCAGACTGGATGCTTGCCTTTGGTACAGAGAGTCTTAGTTTTGTTTGGGATTGCCTGATCCATGCAGTCCTGTAGGTGCTGGTAGAAGGCATTTGTAAGTGATTCAGCGGTTTGAGTAATGTTTACCACTGGCTCAGGGGCCTTAAAAGAGACCACACTAGTTTTTAGAAGTGTGAAATCGGCTTTTGAGAAGTTTTTCACTGTGGTCTTTTTTGTTTCAGGTGGGGGCGGGATGAGGACCTCCAGCGAGATTAGTTTATGATCTGATCTCACCAGTGAGGGGTATACTTCCGGTGTTGAACATTTTGATCCCATGTTCGTGATGATGAGATCAAGTATGTTTTCTCCTCTTGTGGGGATGGTGACTAGTTGTTCCATGGCATTTGAGTTTATAAACTCCAGGAATCTTTGGGTTAGAGTGTTCGGGCTTGAGTAGTGTTCCCAGTCTATATTAGGGTAGTTGAAGTCACCTAGTATGATGGTGTTTGGAGATACATTTATCCCCTCCAATGTTTTCAGGAATGAGGGAATCAGTATGAGGGAGATATTCTCATTTAAACCTGGAGGAGATGTGGCTTGAAGTGTTATTTGCCACCATAGTTCTTTATATTCTATTTTCTCTTCCCATTGTCTCCCTCTAACATCTTTTTTAACCCCTTCCAAAACAAAAAAAGAATAATTAGCATTAAGTCACGTTAAATAATGTTTAAAAAGGGCATTTGTTTCCTTCCTATTCTGCATATCATACAGGTGTTCATATATCCTCCTTTTTAGATTACGTTCAGTTTTACCCATGTAAAAAGAGTGACATACCTCACACCGAGCTAGATAAATAAGACCATTAGAATCACAGTTAAAATATCCTTTGCTGCTTAGAACCAGATTTCTGGTAGCATTGTTGCCTCACAGTAAGACGTTGTCCTGTTCGATTCTCAGCTAAAGCGTCTTCTGTGTGGAGACATGCGTGAATGGGCGTACCTTCGTTGAAGGTTGTGTGTCAGGGCTGGCAACTCGGTACGTAAAAATCTACTGCCAATCATTAGCGGACCGGAGTTCCGCTGTGGCGACCCCTAACCGGGAAAAGCCGAAAGATGCAACATGAATTGTATAGGTCCTATGAACTTATTTATTTATTTTATTAAGTTTGTAAAATGTATTCTATTGACTTCTTATATATTCATGAATAGTTTATACAATGGTCTTAATGCTTTTTAATGTTTTTATGGTTTACATGGCTTTAACATGAAAATTCATGAGTATTTATTATGTTTTTTATTGGATGGTTTTTATTGGTTAATTTACTTCTTAGAGGATTATAAAAGTCATTATTTTGTTCACTGACCCATATCTGATGAAGTGATTTCAACAAAAACGCTGTTTTTTTAATGTGTGCGTTCATGTGTTTGTGCCTACATTAAAGTGGATTTTACAAGAACTCTGACTTATTCCTGGTCTTGTGGTACCTTAGATTGATTTATTGTTTTTTATTGGTTTATATTGGTACCTTTGTGGCTGTTTTTTTTTAATTTTCCTGGCTACTGATTAAGTCACTTAAACAGAATAATATCAGAGCTCAACTAATTTTTCTGGCTAAAATAAAAATATGTTTGACATCTGGTGCAATATTTTTGAACACCTTAGAAGAGTTGTTCTCCTTTATCAAAAATAATAACATTATGCCTTCTACAGATGACATGGACTGGATTTCATCAGTCCCTAAAAGATCTTCAGAAAAGTCCAATTGGTCTGATGTCAAAAAGAAGAAACAGAAAACTGACTTAATTATTGATTCATATATTAAAAACATAAAGTGTTTTATATATATATATATATATATATATTCATAAGGTAAAGTCTTTTAACTGTTTTATAGTCGCTTGCTCCTATTCATATATTAATTCCTTGATATATATTAACTAAGCTATTTCTTTTTTTGTACTGATATTTAAAATGGATGTAATTATATGACATTTTTCTGTCATATGGATGTGGCCTCCCCTTTCTCTAATTTTATAACATTTCTTATTTTGCTTAATTAGTCATCTCTTTTCCCTCTTACTTCTTAATGTATTTTATTTATATATAGATAGAACAATATCTTAGTTAAATGTTTAATTTCTGTCTTGTCACTTGTTTGTATTTTTGATTTATCTACTTTGCTTTTTTTTTTTTTTAGTGTAACTTTAAGTCTGAGTTCAAATTTGGGAAATGGGAGGGGCTGTCTGTACTGCCAAGGATATATTTCCTTGTATTTATCTTATTTTGAAATTATTTAGACACTCTATTTTTTTTAAATGCTTATTTTATTTTTTTTTTTATTCTTGAATTATATGTTAAGCCTTTGTTGAGCTTTTGGCTGAGATGTGCTTGAATTTGGGAATTACTAATGTAACATGGAAAGGAAAAAGAGGTAAAGAGTTTTGCGCTTCAATTCATGCCCCCTTTTTTAAACAAGAAACATCTTTATTAAACCATCACTTACGACATAAGCAATCATACAATGTTAAGTTGTCAATCTCGCCTTCATTCTTGCTTGATGGGTTCGGAGCCGATCCCTCGGCTCCAACTCGGCACTTGCTAAGCTCGAGAGTCACTTTTACCAGCTCGAGGCAGCCCCATATCCCATGATGCAAGGCGGTAAGTACCCAGATCTCATTTGCCGCTTCGCTTATGAGGTCCTCCTTTTACCAGCTCCTGGTAAGTGATTTACTACTTTGATATTTTAGCCCCTTTTTACTAAAAACCCTTTAAATTTTATTTTTAAGTTAATTTTAAAGATTTTCTGACAGAAAATTCCCTGTCTCTTCTTATTTTTTAGTCAAACTTTACCCATCCCATCCCCCCCCTGTTAGGGTGTGTGTGTGTGTTTTTCTAGTTATACCTTTTTGGTGTATTTAATTTAATTCTTTGACTGGTGTGTGTGTGTGTTGTGTTACACCATGTCAAAAGAGAGGGTCTCAGGCTTTAAGAAGTGTGACTCGTGCTGTCAGAAGATGTCTCTGACAGACGGTCACACTTCTTGCCTGTATTGCCTGGGGCCTCTTCACCTGCAGGACTCCTGTGCTATATGTCATTCCTTCAGCCAGAGAGTCCTGCAGGAAAGAAGAAACAAATTAATACTTAGGGGCCTTCTTAAGCCGGAGGGCTCTCCGGCTAAGTCGTCTCCATCCAAGACTGCCAAATCTTCCAAGGCCCAGGCTTCTGTGTCAAAGCCTGCGGCCTCGGCTCCGACTCATTCTGAGTCGAGATCGCTCGGCTGGAGCCGATTCTGGCTTAACAAGCCTTCGGCACCGATGGCTATCGGTGCCGATTCTGCATCGACCACTTGTCGGCTCCGATCGGTTCCGACCACCATGTGGCACAGGCATCGGTGTCGGCTCCGATCGGCTCCGACACCGTTACTTTTGTGGCTGTATCGGCTCCGGCTGGAGCCGATGCATCGAGGCTACCTGTCGGCTCCGATAAGTTGTCGGCTCCGACAGGTTCTATAGTTTCATCGGTTCCGATGGCTCCTTCCAGGAAGAGGTCGAGGTCTCCTTCCTTGGAGCCGATACTTTCGGCTCCGGCTTCACCTCTCCTTTCGGAACGGAGCCATCGGAGCCGATCTTCAAGGTCATCCAGGCTTTCTGACCATGACTTAGAGAGAGTGGTCAGTAGATTACTTAAGTCACAGGCACTGGCCCAAATGTTACATAGTCCGTCTCAACAGACGACTATTGGTCCACACCCCATTACAATTCCTCCTTCAACTCTACCCCAGAGCTTGGAGTTGGAGTCTTCGGGAATGGTTACTGCTACGGCTGGAGGACAGATACCCCTTCTGTTCCTTCAGCCTCTACTCTATCTCCTCTTGAGACCTTCCTTAGAGGGATTCGTGGCGGGCTTCCATGGTCTCCTCCGAGGGGGTGAGTGGCATCGGACCCTTGTCCGAACCCGCTCTTCCCCTTGGAGCCTCGGCCTTGGTGAGCTCGGCTCCGACATCTGCCTCGGAGACTTCCCTTCGGTGGTCCCTGGAGTTCCTAGTTCTTCGAACGGGTTCTCTCGGACCTGCCTGGGAGGGGAGCATTCGAGGTGATGAAGAGTGTGCTGGCCACTGGTATCAGTCAGCAGTCTGTTCCCTTAGCTCCTCCCTCTATAGTGCCTGTTGACATCTCTGCCACTTCTCTTGCTACAGGACCCAGAGATCCTCAGCCTCAGGTTTCCCATTGGGAATTTCCCCCTCTTCCGAGGATTCTCCTGATGTTTCGGGAGATCCTCCTAGGAAGAGGACTTGTAAGAGGAAACATGTAGACTCCCCCGAGTCTATCACTTCAGATACTGACTTTGATGAGTCAGAGGGATCCCCTAGATCCCACTCTGAGGATGTCTCCTTCTCAGACATCCTAGAACTCCTTAAACAGAGGGGAAACTGGCCCACCAACAATCCCTCTGAGGATGAGTCAGTATACCTAGAGGCGTTTGGATCTCGGCCCTCCACCTCCTGGGTGTCTCCGCCTTCGACCCCTTATGCAGGTTATTGCCCGAAGGCGTGGGCAGCTCCTGACTCTGTAGAGCCAGTCCCTAGGAGGCCTTCAAAATTTATCACTGCCCCGTGTGACAAGCAATTCCTCACTAAGGGTGTCCCCGCTGATGCCATGGTGGTGGCTGCTGCCACCAAGAAGGAACTTGCAGATCCTTCCGCACCCGTCCATCCTCCTAATAAGGACTCTAGGACCATGGATAGGTACGGTAAGCGGATGTTTTCCTCAGCGACCTTTGCTATGCGTTCGCTGAATTACCTATGTCACTTCACCAGACTCCAGAGGGATATCCTTAAGGAGCTGGGTGAAGTAGTACAGGATCCTACAGCTGCAGGGGCTCAAGAAAAATTGCTTCGCAGCTAGGAACCCTTAATTCCATTGCAAACTCCTCCATGCGGCTAATATCATATGCTGCTGATGGAGCGAGTAGAGCAGGTGCAGGTGTGGCTCTTAGACGCCAAGCCTGGATGCGGCTATGTGACTTTGCAGATCCCTTTAAGGCGTCCTTCACAAATTCTCCCTTTGATGGGTCAGCTTTGTTTGGCCCTCAGGTGAAGGAAACTTTGACCAGGTGCGAGCAGGACGGCAAGACTCTTTCTGCTGTAGGAGTCCGTTTTCCACCCCTTCTAGACCTTACACCAAAGGACAGAAAGGTGGCACAGTGTGGTTCCGCAAATCCCAAGGAGTCACGCGGGAGTCACGGGGTCAGTTTCCCGCTAGAGGCAGAGGGGGTAACAACAGACGCCGCTCTAGAGGCAGAGGGGTCCAAAACCAGGGAAGCAGTGAGCCTCTCTCTGACAAGCCCTTTCAGCATCCCTGAGATGTTGCCCGGCTGTCCCTCCTTGGAGGCAGTCGGGGAAGATTATCACTGTACCCAGAAGCCTGGCATTCCCTCACTCAAGACAGATGGGTACAGTCGATCATATCCAAGGGTTACATAATTCCTTCCGAGGAAAGTCCTTTCCCCTCAAATTCCCTTCCAGATGTACCACCCGGTCTAAGGGAAATTGCAGAGTTAGAAGTCTCAAAACTACTGCAAAAAAGAGCCATTCAGCCAGTTACAAAAGACCATTCAGAGCCCGGAATCTACTCAAGGTTCTTTTGGTCCCCAAAAGACGGGAGACTGGAGACCAATATTGGATCTCAGCAGACTCAACAAGTCTGTGAGGAAGACAAGATTCGAATGGTCACTCTTCAGTCAATTCTGCCCTTCTTACAGAAGGACAACTGGATGTGCTCAATAGATCTTCAGGACGCGTACTATCACATCAAAATTCACAGACGCTCCAGGAGATTTCTCCGCTTTCGGCTGGGGTCCAGTCATTTCCAGTTCAGAGCCCTGCCCTTTGGTCTCACTACAGCCCCCAGAGTGTTCACCAAATGCATGGCAGTGGTCACGGCTCACCTGAGACGTCAGGGATTCCAGGTGTTTCCGTATCTCGACGACTGGCTCCTTTCAGCCACCACCAGGCATCAGCTTATTCAAGCCAGGGATTACACAATAAAGCTTTGTACTCTTTTGGGCATCTCGATAAACTTCGAAAAATCATCCTTATCGCCCTGCCAGTCTATTACTTTCATAGGCAAACTTAAACACTGTTCGATGTCAGCTACCCTTACAGATCAAAGAGTTTCAGACATTCAAAGTCATGTCAGGATCATTCTGGCCAACAAGAAAGTACAGGCCAGAATGGTTCTAAAGGTATTAGGCCTCATGGCTGCGGCCATTACTCTTCTTCCCCTGGCTCGATTCTACATGCGCCTTCTTCAGTGGATGCTGTTCACACAGTGGTCGTACCAACAACTTCCAATGCGTCACCAGATTCTGGTGACACAGACTTGCAAAGATCATCTTGCTTGGTGGATCACATCTCCTCAGGTTCACCAAGGCAGGTACTTTGTACCCCCATCCCCGATAGCCACTGTCACCACGGATGCCTCCCTGATCGGGTGGGGGGGGTCATTATCAGGGCAGGATGGTTCATGGGACGTGGCAGCCGTTCGAGTACCATCTGCACATAAATGTCCTGGAGATGAGAGCAGTGCTTTTGACGTTGCAAGCCCTCAACGACTTTCTTCCCGTAGGGACAATTGCAGTCCACACAGACAACATGTCTGTAGTTTGGTATATCAACAAACAGGGCGGAACCAAGTCCTACCCCTTGTGTCGAGAAGCGCTCAGACTATGGCAATGGGCGATCTCCTCTCATCGGTTTGTGGTAGCAACGCATATCCCTGGGAAAACCAACATTGTAGCGGACAGATTGAGCAGAGCTATTCTCATGCCTCACGAGTGGTCTCTCAAGCAATCTATAGCGGAAGAGATATTTCTGGAATGGGGTCGTCCATGTTGCGATCTTTTTGCTACTCCCCAAAACAGCAAATGCCCAGACTTCTTCTGTCTCTTCCCTCTACCAGGCCATCCCCCCAGAGACGCTCTGACCCAGGATTGGCCCCAGGGACTTCTTTATGCCTTCCCTCCATTTCCTCTGATCCCTCAAGTTATCCAGAAAGCTACCGTTTGAGAGCCAAATTGATTCTCATTGCCCCTTACTGGCCTCGACAAGTTTGGTTTCCGTTCCTCCATCGTCACCTTTTGGTGCAGCCGTGGCATCTGGACCCAGTGCCAGATCTTCTGATTCACCAATCCGGACTGCTGCACCGGTCTATTCCTTCTCTCAACCTCACAGCATGGTTGCTCCACTTCCTTCCTTAGCCAGGCTTCCTTTGATCTCTAACCCAGTTAGAGACATCATAGTAGCTTCTTTAAAATCCTCTACCAGGAGGATTTATACAAGCAAATGGAAACGTTTCTCTTATTGGGCTAAGGCCAAGAATATTGATCCTTTCACTGCCCCTGTTCAGGCAGTTCTGGACTTCTTAGCAGAGATTTTTCATGCAGGCTCCTCTTCTTCCACAGTCAGAGTTCAATTGGCTGCTATCTCCAACTTTCATGTCGGGTGCAGATCATAATATTATGTCCCATAGGCTCTGCAGGGCCTTCTTGAAAGGAATTTTCCTACTAAAGCCTCCAATCAGGAATCCTCCTCCTCAGTGGGATCTAAATTTAGTGCTGACATCCTTGATTCTTCCCCCCTTCGAGCCAGCTGTTTCTTGTTCCCTGAAATTTCTTTCTTGGAAAACTTTATTCCTAGTGGCTATTACATCGGCCAGGAGGGTGTCTGAACTTCATGCTCTATCGGTTCGACCCCCCTATTTGGTTTTTCACAAGGACAGAGTGTCATTGAGAACTAATCCGACCTTTCTGCCTAAGGTCGCCTCAAAAACCAATTTGAATCAATCCATTGATCTCCCTGTATTTTTCCCGAACTATTCAGACAGAGCCGAACAAAAATTACATTATCTTGATGTCCACCGTCAACTCAGATATTATTTGGACAGAACAAAAAAATTTAGGAAATCTGATCAACTTTTTGTTTCCTATGCGGATAAGACATGCATCTGGAGCGTTTCTCCCCGGGCCTCCGCTGAAAACAGGCTCTGTGGAACCTAGTCGGACATTCCCAGTCAACAAATGTTAAATAAATAAATAAATAAATAAATAAAATAAATAATAATAAGAAAGGCCTTCCTGTTTCTAAAGTAACCTTGTCTAGATGGCTTTCTTCGGTCATCTCTGAAATTTATCTGCTCAGGGGAAAACAGCTGTGCTCAAAACCTAAAGCACATTCAACTAGGAGCTTAGCTACTTCTACAGCCTTTCAAGCTAGACTTCCTCTAGACACTATTTGTGCAGCGGCCACTTGGGCCACTCCTCATACTTTTGTTTCCCACTACAAATTGGACTTGGCCTCCAGGGACAGAGCCAGTTTTGGCTCTACAGTCCTCAAGAGTCTGTTCCATTGAGCCACCCAGGATAGAGGTGCTAGGGACGCGGTCCCATCAAGCAAGAATGAAGGCGAGATTGACAACTTAACATTAAGAAGTTATGTACCTACCATAACGTTCCATGTTAGTTGTCTTCTCTCGCCTTCTTTCTTGCGACCCTCCCTCCTTCCCCCACGCCTGGACAGACCTTGTTATAAGAAATTATTATGCTGAAGACCATTCAGACCTGGTCTTTCTTCCATCCTGTAAGTTTTCTTTCTTCCTTTTGGAAGTGTTTTATGCTTGGTGCTATTGCCCTTTGTCATCAAACGAGATCTGGGTACTTACCGCCTTGCATCATGAGATATGGGGCTGCCTCGAGCTGGTAAAAGTGACTCTCGAGCTTAGCAAGTGCCGAGTCGGAGCCGAGGGATCGGCTCCGAACCCATCAAGCAAGAAAGAAGGCGAGAGAAGACAACTAACATGGAACGTTATGGTAGGTACATAACTTCTTATTTATATAAATGAAAACAAACCACACTGACACAATCCTAGTTGCAAGCATTTTACATCACAAACCATACTGACACACTCCCAGTTGCAAGCATTATACATCACTTATAATCTACCCAATCATTTTCAGTGAAATATTACATAGCTCTTTTTAAGTCCTGCCTTCTTTTAAACCTCATTCCTCCCCTTTATGGTTTGCTCCCACAGTTCCCATTTTTTTCTATATAGTTTGCTCCTACCTTTTTCTAAATATCTCACTTCTAGTTGTTTTGTCTCTGTTACTATATTCATTACTTCTAATATAGTTTAGATTTTGATTTCCATTTTGGTCAAGCTTCCTGGTTGGTTCAGGTTTAAAAGTTTCTATGAACTGTCGAATATGATGATAATACACTCCGTTGCATTTTTTTCCCATAACGGGTGAAGCTAAAAATATCTTACAGGCTGCAATCGCATGTCACGAGCATGTACATTTACATGAAACATGCGAGAATGTAAATCATTTCCCCTTTTTAGTAGTTTATAGAGCAGTTATGTTTAATATCTCACACAGCTGTTCCTTCTATAAGGATATCAGGTTCTGTGCTTTGTTTTTTCTCAGAATTTCCAGCTGTCAAATTTAGTTTGAAGTTATGTTTAAAAGATTTTTACACTTCATTTAACTGAAACCCAACTCTTTAGGGAAAGCAGTGAGGCAGTTTGCTTGCCTGGATCATCTGGCTAGATATTCACTATTGTTGCCTGCCATAATTCTATGTGGAGTTCTGCTTGAGTGGGGCGGAGCATGTATAAGAGAGTACAAATTAGTTTCTGCTTCCTGTCACCATCTCCTCAGTGGTGACCCATTTCTAAAGAATACTGTCTGCCTTATAATCTTAACAGATTTCATTGTTGCTTAGCCATCTGAATGTATTCTGGTATATCTATAATTCTTGCCCTCTCTAACCCCATCAAGATGGCCAGAAACCTCTGCAAACACTAACCACATTATTTGGATAGAATGGAAGATAGCCTGTTTCATATGTGAATTAAATGAAAGAGGACATAAGGAAAATGTGAAAAGAAAAAAGAAAAAAAAAACAGCAGTATACCTCATAGATGGCTTTGCATTTCTTATTATCTTCCTTTTGTGTTATAGCAGTCAATCACTTTCTTGTAAGGTATTTGGATTTAAATATAGGTATAGAAGACAGAAGATGGACAAAAGGGGATTTTTTTATATACTTTTTGTTACATTATGGACAGTCATATTTTGGTCCTATGGCTTGTTTCTCTTGGCTTGTTAGTAGATCATTGAAGGACTATTAGTTTGAAATGATGAATCCCCCCACCTTTTACTCATTTATATGTTACTGTTGATTGTTTTCTTGTAAGGTGGTGTAGATTTTTTTTTTTTTTTTTTACTGTTGGGTTGTGTTTTAATAACAGATTTGCAGGTATCTTGGTTGAATTTTGTATATGACTGGAGTTTGGTCATGTTGTAAGACTGTCATGCTCATGATTTGGTGCTTCTTCAGCAGTAATACATTTAAATCAGAGAACCTGCATTTAATATGACTGCAGATGTACATCTCACGCAAACTAATTCCTATGTAATGCATGGAAGTGCAAAATATGTAATCGTTTTAAAATATAATGATGTGAAGTTGTTAAATCTCGCCGTTTATTCTCACTGATGGGTTCAGAGCCGATCCTCTGCTCCGACACAGCCGATAGCAAGCTCAAGGTTTGCCAGTAGCTCGAGACCAAGCCAATTATCCCACAATGCACTGCTGGAATTACCTCAGATCTAGTTTGCCGCGGCAAGAGAGATCTCGGTGATCCAGCTAGCGCAGACCATTTTAGAAAGAAATTAACAGCAAGTCTATAAAAAAGTTTTCCTTTTTGTTTAAAAAACATAGTGTGTGTTAGTACTATTATATTTACTCTATAGTTAAATACTTAGATAGTATAAATAGCTTAAAAGTTAGGACCTTGTTGGCTTCTTAGTTTGTGTGGGCCTTTAGCCCTTTTTTCTCTACTATTAATCCTTATAATAGTCAGGCTTTTTCTGTGGGCCTCTTAGCCCTATATTTCTATCTATAGTTGTGTGTATGTATGTATATATATATATATATATATATATATATATATATATATATATATAAAAAATACTGTTATAGATAGTGCCCGGATTGGGCTTAGTTGTTTGTGGATCTAATTTACTGTTTTTTCTCTTAAGTATGTCGAATGATAGGGAGAAATCCCATCCCAAATCGGGATTCGAAAATACCCAGATTGTGGGCAGAAAATGTCCGTCACTGACGGACACATTCAGTGTGTCTACTGTCTGGGGGCTAAACACCTCCAAGACACCTGTAGCATTTGCCACTCCTTTTCTTCAAGAGTTCTGTTGGAGAGAAGGAGGAAACTTATAGACGGGATTGCTACAGCAATCTTTTTCGGAAGTTTTGAGTAGCCATGAGGGTGCTAGTACGTCCTCCAAATCCTCAAAATCCAAGTCTTCAGATAAGGTCTCAAAAAAGGCTAAAATTTCAGGAGGAGGGTTATCAGTTCCACAGTCATCGGAACCGAGTGTACCCTTGATTCGGAGCCAGCTTTCAGTATTGGAGCCGGTCTCTGAAGTTCCTTCTTCACCTCTGCTCCAGTCAGCACCTTCGGTGCATTCAGCTAAGTCTTCAGTCAGCCTTTCAGATTTGGACATGGATCGGCTAGTGCAGAAGCTTTTACAGGCACCACGACTTGCCAAATTGTTGTTGGCCCGGACCAGCTTGTTGGTACCGAAGACCATGGAACTAGATTTGTCTCCTCCTCCTCCGAGCCGTACTGAACTCTCGGAGCCGAAGGAAATTGAACCAATGGTGGTCGAACCCATAGAGCCAATACCCACACTGGTGTTATCGGCTCCATCTACTCGGATGCCCTCGGCGCTGACCGAGGGCTCTAGGAGCCGATGCCTCCCGTGGGGTCCAGGGATAATAGTCGCACCGACTTGTCGGTGCCGACTCTTCTTCTCGGGGCTTTGGCTCGGATGAGCTCGGCTCCTACCTTGGCTTGGAGCCCAGGGTTTCGGTGCAGGAGGATCGGACGGTATTCTCGCGTCTGTCCACTCCTTCTCATCGGAGTCGTGGTGCCTTTGATGCTATGATGAGAGTTTTGTCTCCAAAGACAACGTCAGCATCGGTTCAGCTTTCCCTCTCCCCTCAAGCTCCGGTGTCTGCTTCTTCATCGACCGATCCCTCTAAGCTTAGAGACCCCGAACCTCAAGTACCTCCACAGGGCATCCCCTGCTCTTCTGAGACCTCCCCAGATCCCCCCATTGAGGAGGCGTCCAGGAAGAGACTGTGCAAGAGGAGGCACTTAGACTCCCCACATGAGTCTTTGACATCTGACACAGACTTAGATGAGTCAGAAGGGTCCCCTCGATCCCCCTCTGAGGATATCTCCTTTGCAGAGATACTAGAGATCCTTAGTCAGAGGGTGATTGGCAGTCCAAGATCCCTACTGAGGATGAGTCTGTGCTCTTGAAGGCTTTTGGGTCTCAACCTTCCACTTCTTGGGTGTCTCCACCTTACAACGAGCTCATAGAACTGATCTCTCGTAAGGCGTGGGAGTCACCGGAGGCCATGGAACCTGTCCCTCGTAGACCCAATAAATTCATATCTGCCCCAGTGGACAAGCCATTTTTGACAAAAGGAGTGCCTGTTGATGCCATGGTGGTAGCTGCAGCCACCAAAAAGGAAGTATCTGAGACATCCTCTTCTATCCATCCCCCTAACAGAGATTCTGGGGTTATGGATAGATATGGGAAGCGCATGTTTAGTTCAGCGACTTTTTCTCTGCGATCACTGAACTACTTAACCCATTTTACAAGACTACAGAGAGATCTCCTGAAAGAGCTAGGAGATACTCTCCAGGGTACAGTAGCTGCAGGAGTGGCCGACAAAGTCAACGCCCAGCTCGCTACCCTAAACTCAGTGGTGAACTCGTCCATGCGTCTCATATCCTATGCAGCTGATGGTTCGAGTAGAGCCACTAGTTCGGGCATTGCTCTTTGAAGACAAGCCTGGATGCATCTCTGTTCCTTTGTGGAACCCTTTAAGTCTTCCTTTATTAATACGCCATTCGATGGCTCATCACTGTTTGGGCCCAAAGTAAAGGAAACTTTAACCAAATGTGAGCAGGAAGGCAAGACCTTATCTGCCATTGGGGTCCATTTTTCCACCCCTACTTGGCCCTACCCCAAGGGCCCTGGGGGGGGGGATGTGGTTCCAAAAAACTCAGGCAGCCTTTCAGGACACACGTGGAGAAACCCCCTCTAGAGGCAGAGGAGGGGGTTATAATGGAAGACGCCACCCCGTGGCAGAGGGGGTCCACAGCAACAGGGTGACAGGGGTCAGTTCTCCGGTCAGTCCTACCAGCGCCCCTGGAAGGGGGCCCGACTGTTCGGCTCTGGAGGCAGTCGGGGGTCGCTTGTCTTTGTACCCAGAATCCTACTAAACATAACATAGGATACTTGGGTACAAAGCATAATTTCCAGAGGATATTTCATACCGTTCTTTACCCCTCCCATTCCTATAAAGAAAATCCCAGATGTTCCACCCAATCTCAGGGAACAAGCAATCATAGAGGTCCGCAGATTGCTAGAAAAAGAGTCATCCATCCAGTCCCAGCAGACCAAGTCGGATTCGGAACTTACTCAAGATTCTTTTTGGTACCAAAGAAAACAGGGGACTGGAGACCTATCTTGGACCTCAACAGACTCAACCAGTTCGTAAAGAAAGAGAAGTTCCGAATGGTCACGCTTCAGTCCATTCTTCCCTTCTTAGGGAAGGGCGATTGGATGTGCTCCATAGATCTCAAGGATGCGTACTATCACATAAAGATGAACAGACGCTCCAGAGATCATCTGCACTTCCGGCTGGGAGCGAGTCATTACCAGTTTTGAGCCCTGCCCTTTGGTCTCACTACAGCCCCCAGAGTGTTCACCAAATGCATGGCAGTGGTCACAGCTCACCTGAGGCGTCTAGGATTCCAGGTGTTTCCCTACCTAGACGATTGGCTCCTCACCGCTACCACCAGGCATTAATTGACTCAGGCAACACAATACACTCTGACACTCTGCCATCAATTAGGCATTACAATCAACTTTGAAAAGTCTGCCTTATCGCCATCTCAGCATACAGTTTTTATAGGAGTAGAGTTAGATACCTCAACTACCACTCTACGTCTCCCTATTGAAAGAGTCTCTCTTCTCCACCAAAACGTCAGCTCACTGGTGTCAAAGAACAAAGCTACAGCAGCGGAGGTACTGAAAGTACTAGGTTTGATGGCGGAAGCAATCCTGGCTATACCACTCGCAAGGATGCATATGCGAATTCTTCAATGGCTCCTTCACTCAGTAGTCTTACCAGAAACTACCAATGCACCCCATGATTCTTATCACGGATTCTTGCAGGAGAGACCTTTGGTGGTGGTTGATGTCTCTTCATGTCACAATCGGAAGACCCTTTGTCCCCCCCCCCCAGTAGCCACTGTGACCATGGACGCTTCCCTGATAGGGTGTGTGTGGGGGCATTTTCAGGGAAAGACTGCCCATGGCACATGGACAGAACAAGAATCACATCTGCACATCAATGTTCTAGAGTTGAGAGCGGTACCTCTGGCATTGCAGTACTTTCAGGACTCTCTCCCTCTAGGGACTATTGCAATTCAGACCAACAACATGTCAGTAGTCTGGTACATGAAGAAGCAGGGCGGAACCAAGTCTTACCCCCTTTGTGGAGAAGCCCTCAGGGTCTGGCAATGGGCTGTGTCATCCCAGCATTTTATGTTAGCAACGCACATCCTGGGGAAATCCAATGTGATAGCGGACAAGCTAAGCAGGGCAATATTACTCCCTCATGAGTGGTCTGTCAAACAACAGGTTGCGGAGTTGATTTTTCGCAAATGGGGCCAGCCTTGCTGCGACCTTTTTGCAAGCCACATCAATTCAAAATGCAGAAGCTACTTTACCCTAATACCACCTCCCGGTCATCCCCCGAGAGATGCACTTTTACACGATTGTACCCCGGGTCTCCTTTATGCATTTCCACCCTTCCCATTAATACCCAGATTTTTACAGAAAGCAAAATCGCTGGGAAGGACTGTTATACTCATAGCCCCCTACTGGCCTTGACAGATTTGTTTTCCGTTTCT